>NC_090649.1:201898564-202258567 GCF_040937935.1 Hyperolius riggenbachi
AGAGCCCGACCTGGCAGCCGGCCTGGCCAGGTCGGGTCGGCCACTGGAGACCACCGGGAGCCTGCGGAGCGGCGGCGAGGGCACCTCCTGCCTGCCACGGGCTGGAGGAAGCCCCAGGTAAGTGGAAATTGATATTTTTTACCCACCCTCCCTGAACCTTCCCTTTTAAAGTGCACTGGTGAAAATGAAAAATAAAATCCCTAAACTACACAAACATTATAAAATCTGTGTAAAAACCCTGCAAAAATGGCTAAATCTCCACAATAGGTAAAGGAATAGATGACAGATTTAATTTATCCACCTATAGCTCCTTTGCCTACTGTAAACTGTTTTTATATCTCGTTTACATGCATGCAGTTTTTTTCCTCTCTAGCTGCAGTGTTTGCATACTTTTGCACGTTCTTACATAGGTTTATCCATTTGCTTGTTTTGGGATTTTATTTTCTTCTTCACCAGTGCACTTTAACACCAATATATTTGTACTCACTGCAGTGAGCGAGTGTGGGGAGTAGGTGTAACGTGTTTTGGAGTGTTTGACAATGTATCACGATTTCATCTTTGTTTACTAATTTTATTTACTCTATTTTGTAACACATTGGCCTCAATTCTGATATGCTTTCCGTTTGCTTTTACCGCATGTGGAAAAATACCACCTAGGCGGTAAAACAGTTTGCTATTCTGGTAGATTTTAGTCATTTTCCGCATGTGGTAAATAAGGTCATAAAATGTGCGGTACATTACCAAAAATTGGAATTCTCATGAAAACATACTGAATAAATGAATACATAATGAATAAAACCAGTTATGAATAAAATGCAAAGTCAGCTCACAAAGCAAAAAACTGTACTTTTGGGAATGCAGAATTTCTAAATGAATAATACCTATGCACAAATGCGGATATGATAACTGTATGGCATATAAAAAAAAACTTTTTTTATTGAATATTATGTCAAGGTTTTATACCGCTTTAAGGCCATTGGCTTCAATTCATCAAAGGCTGTTAATTTTTTTTTTTTTTTTTTTTTTAAGTCAAAATACCGCATTTTGTGTTTTTTAGAGGCATCCCTCTGCTCCCTCTGAATCTGTCCATTAGTCTTTCTTCTCCTCCCTAGCGGTAAGGACGAGTGTGACTCGTCCAGCAAAAATGAAAGCGGTAAGGACAAGCTACACTCGTCCTTGCAGCCAGGGAGCTTTCTAGCTTATCTGCTCTGCTGGCTCCACTTTTTTTACTTAGAAGAGTTTCCCTAAGACTGCTGGATGCCTGCCAGCACACTGGGCAGCGATCTAAGTCACCCAGCCGTGTCACTGTGTCCCGAACAGAGAAGACTGGTGCTGCAGTGGCAAGAGATGGCGTGCGATCAAGGGACAGAGAGGCTCGAGAGGATCCGTAAGTATTTACAGTACAAGACCCACGCTATACAGTGAGGAAGAGCGGGGGAGACTGGCCAGGGATTACTATACAGAAGGGAGGGCTATTGCTAGCGAGGGGGGGGGGGAATCAATTTCCAGGCAGGGGGTGTGGGGGAGGATGAATTCCCAGGCAGGGGGTGGAGGGGTGCAAGGAGGAGGATCAATTCCCGGGGGGGGTTGCTGTACAGACGGGGGAAGAAGGGAGGGAGGGCGGCGGAGAGAGGCTACACACATGAGAGGAAGGTAGGGCTCTGCACTGCAGACAGGGGGGAGAAGGCGGTCATTCATTACATAGACTGGGAGGAGGGGCATGCCGCTGCAGCGTCTCTGCTTGCTCCCAATCACATAAGGGCTTTTCTTAGGGACAGTTCTAGCTACAATGGGGCTCTGGGGCAAAAGTAACCTGGGCTACCCCCTCGCTCACTTCTTCTGACCCCCAGACACACACATGCACTCAACACCCCCTCCAGTGTAGCAAAGGCAGTGGGAGATGCACACACTCCTCCTGGAACGATGCAGCACCTGCCTGTCTCCCCTGTAGTTACTGTCCCTCACTTCCTGCTTCTAGGTTTAAAGATGGACAGGAGCTGCATCGCCTGGATCGTTCAGGAGGTGTGTGTATCTCTCACTGCCTTTGCTGCGGGGGGGGGGGGGGGGGACCGACCAGCAAGGGGGAGATCTGGTTGGCAGCCACAATGGAGGGAGTGCGTGGGGTTATCTGGCCAGCTGCCATCTGAGGTGAAAGGGGACACATGGGGGCTCCTATGGATGTGGGGGGCCCTGGAGCAGTTGCCCTCTTTGCTTCTATGGAAGTGCTGACCCTGGCTTTCCCAGTGTACTAGACCTATGCTTGACACATTTTGGTAAGTTACAGGAAAAAGTTATGAAAATTAATTGAACCACTTTTTGCACAGAAATCCTGGGGAAATTGAACGCCAGGGAGGCTACCATTTTATTTTATTGCTGCAGTTTAGATGAACTTCCAAGAAAGCTTAAACATGCCATGATTCGATGATTATACCACCTGCTTCTCCGTATCTTCCGACAGGAACTTTAAAAAGGGTTAAACGTCTGAAGGGACACACACCCCCACACACGCACTACGCATGCCACCCACACCACACAACCCCAAAATCCACCCCCACCCCCCCCACCATCCATCCATCCATCCATCCATCCTCAGGAGAAAACATCTGGCTATCACTAACTCCATTCCTCTCCCGCCGCCCCAACAAGCCAATCCCCCCCCCCCCCCCCCCCTCGTAGCTGCTGACCATAGGTCCCTCTCCTCACTTGCTTCTTCTCCTCCGACACCCCCCATCCCCCCCCCGCTTGCTTTACAAATTGCTCTGTAAAATCAGCTGTTTGCAGTATTACCTCATGCAGTAATGCTTGATGAATTAAAGCCATTGTGTTTTTATTAGATTGTAGTATTGTACTGTATTAGCTTATTTGCAGTACTTGCATTGTACATATGTTTAAGAACATTGTGATGCTAATACTCAAACTATCCCGCATATATGCTCACCACTTTTTGTGAATTTATTTTATATTGACCAGATTTTTGCTATGAGGGCCCTCTCTCTTTCAGATACTATTATTATTAGTTTGGTGCAACACTGTTGACCCTTAAGGTGGCCACACGATACAATAAAATAATCAGGTTTTACGGCAAATCTATAAATATGATTGGATCTCTCAAAAAATCTATTTATTTTTTTTATTTATTTTTTGACTGAACTGATCGGATTTCCTTTTTTTTTTTCCCCTTAAAGAGAACCCGAGGTGGGGTTCTAGGAATGAAATCCCAATACAGAGGATGGGTCTGCCTAAAGAGCCCAGCCTCTGTTGCTATTTAGATTCCCCCTAAGCTCCCCCAATTCGCTGTGTTTACCTTTGTAACATCAGTCTCCGCTCTCCCCCACCTCCTGCAGAGCTTCGGTCCCCACCCGTGTCCCTTCCCTCCAATCAGCGTGGAGGCAAGGGGCGTGGACCGGAGCGATGCAGGAGGCGGGGGAGAGCGGAGACTGGCATTACAAAGGTAAACTCAGCTGCTGCTGACACGCTCAGTGTCGGCAGTGCGGCTGTGAATTTTGGGGTCTCGCCGAGCGCAGGGGGGGCTTAGGGGGAATCTAGCAACAGAGGCTGGGCTCTTTAGGCAGACCCAGCCTCTGTATGGGAATTTCATTCCTAGAACCCCACCTCTGGTTCTCTTTAATCGATCTGGAATGGTAGAATTTTTTTCTTCAAATTTTTTTTTTTTTAAAGATTTGTGTGTGGTGGTCCATTTATAATATACACACCCTAGCAATTTTCTCAGTTTCCAGTAATTTTTTTTATCATAATTGGGGAAAAATTTAACATTTGTGTGTAGTACATTGGTCATATTTTTGAAATGTTACAATCAGTCAGAAAAATTGATTGCAATACTTGAATTGAACAGATAGTTAAAAAAAAAAATTGTATGGTGTGTGGCCACATTTTCTTCCCCAATCATAAATAAAATTGAAAGCTCAGAAAAAATTGATTGAAACTGTACATCAAGTAAATGACAATCCATCACACACCATACAATTCTTGATAAAGTTGGTCTGAAATTTCCTACATGTCCAATCTCCAAAAATCGAAAAAAATAAAATAAAAGAAAATTTGGATCTATCGAAAACCGAGCAAAGCTTTGGTGAAAAATTGGATCTTAATTTACCTTTAGGCCCCATTTACACTTAATCAGTTAAGTTAGAACTGAAAGAACAACTGATTTTCAAAGTAATGCCCATGTTTCCCAATGGCCCTGTTCACACTATACACTTAACTGAAAGATTATTCATAATGCACTGCTATGGAGAAGAGAAAAAAAAGCGTACCAACTGATTAAGTGTAAATGGGGCCTTACTGTAGTCTTTAGTCAGTAGATATTATGCAGGTGAATATTGAATCACTATATAAAAGGCTTTGTAGTATGGTCTTGACTCTTGCATAGTTTCTGCAGTGAACATAAAGGGTGACTAAAGCAATGATGGTAATTTTGCATTACAATTGATATTTTTCCAGGCTCATTTTGGTACTGGTGATCCTTTCACACCTGGCTTTCCATCCTTTAACCATACACAGTTCCCTCCATCCAAGTCATCAGGCCTGCCTCAAATTCCAGTTCAGTCCCTTTCTAGTAAGGATGGAACAACACTGATTGGGTATGATAAAGACTGCTAACTTTTTTTGTTTATGCCATCTGGGAACAAATCGCATATATGTTGATAAATACCTACATAACACGTATTGTACTGTCCACATTTAGAATTTCAGTGAATTTTATATAGTAAGAGGAAACTGTTCCTGGCATTTTCCATTTAGACTTCCTCTGACTGAAGCCAATCCTGATATCATTCCCTCGGTTACATTTTATTTTCTCTTATAAACTGTACTGTCATATCCAGCTTGCTTTGTAAACACATGCGCACAGCATAGATCGTATGCTGTTACTCGGCGAGTTCAATGATTGGCTCAATGACGGCACGGTGGTTCCACCTGAGAGACCATTGCGGCCAGTCACATGCGAGGGCAGATGTGATTGACAAGGCTGCGCACCGCTCAGCTGCAGCCTTGTTGGGAGCTTCTCCTCCGGCTGTCAGCGCTAAGCCCAATGCCGCCTTGCACTCTGCCTTTACACTGCTTAGCAGCTGCAGCCATTCCGGTAGACTACATCCTCCACTCTCCTTTAGAGATCACAGCCTGCCCAATGTGCATTAAAATACACTTCTTGGCAGCAGCCATTCCGGAAGCCTCCATCCAAAGCTCTCAATGTGAAGATTACAGCCTGCCCAATGTGCGCCCAGCACTATGCAGGTAAGGCATAGTGTAAGGCATTCGTGGTCACAATTTGCACTGTGCTGTTAGCATTATGGTGAATCAGACTGCATTTGTCTTTATCTTAGGCCTAGTGCACTCCAAAACCTCTAGCAGATCTGCAAAACGCTAGTGGTTTTGGTAGCAGATTTCAGAGCGATTCTAGGCATGTTTAGAGAGGATTTCTAAACATGCCTAGCGGTTTTGGATGCGTTTCTGTGTAGCAGATTACACAAATTGTTAAAGCTGTACTGAACAGCTTCTGTAACAAAAACACCTGGCAAACCGCTCTGAAGTAGCGTTTTTCAGAGCAGTTTGTGTTTTTCCTATGCTTTACATTGAGGCAGAAATGCCTCAGAAATCCAAAAAATGCTGCAGCCCGGGAGTTTGCGTTTCTGGAAAAGACGAGCCGCTCTGGTGTGTGTGCACCATCTCATTCACTTTCATTAGCCAAGCAGTTTTCCCCCTGCAAGCGTGTTAAACGCTGCAGAACCGCTCCGGTGTGCACCAGGCCTTACTGCTGAATAAGTGATTTACAGGCACATGTACCTGTCAGCTGAGTTCTACATAGGGGGGGGGGGGGGAAGTATAAAGTGCTAACCTCTGCATCTTCATTATAACATACTGATTAAAATAAATAACACACATTAAAAGAAAAACAAAAAAAAAACCAAAAACATAGGAGCTGCACAAGATCCATAAGATGCCACTGCACCAGGGACACACCAGGTTTATTATGTGTGTGTGTGTGTGGGGGGGGGGGGGGGGGGGGGGGGTAGATTTGAAATATTAGTTACTGTTATTTATAAAGCTGTAACCACCTGCTACATAGTTTTGGTAAAGACAAATTGTGCCGACCTTGGGTTCAATGCCCACTTCTGGTTTGAAATACTGTATTTTTCAGACCATAAGACGCACCGGACCATAAGACGCATCACGCTTTAAAAAAGCACACGCACGCACACCACTTGAAGGATGTTGTTTTGTTTTTCTTTAAAATCTCCCCCAGAACCCCCCCCCCCCCTCCCCCCTTACAAATGCATTCCAAGTATAAAACCCTTTGACTCTTGTGCCACTACGTAGCTAGTGGAACTACTATCAAGTGTGTGTTTTTTTTTTTTTTTTTTTTTGTTAAACCTGTCTGGCTAATTACAACAAAATTTTTCTTAATGCAGGAAACTTGATGGCCCACAAGGATGTCCTGATGGTTGGAAGGGCTGCAAGCTTGCTGACCCGTATAAAATTAAGCTTGAAGTGAACAATATTATGGCTAACAAGAAAATTCTGAATGTATTTGGTGTTATCAAAGGCTTTGATGAACCAGGTAGAGAGAGAGGAGTGTGTGTTAGGCATTGATGCTGGTGTGTCTAAGTTTATCATGACTGTCTTGGATATTGTCGTTTCAGATCGTTATGTCGTAGTTGGTGCTCAGAGAGACTCCTGGGGCAAGGGTGCTGCTAATGCAGGTGTTGGGACATCCGTACTCCTCAAACTTGCCCAAATGATAAAACAAATGGTTAAAGAAGGCAAGTTGATTTTATTTATGTATAATTTTTGGGGGGTGAGGGTAATGATGATCATAATTGTCAGACTGCCAAACCTGTCTAGTAAAAAGTCAAATTAAACTCTTGTGCAAATCTACACTGAAATCACTGTGGAATTTAAGATAATCTCACCGGACCTCTCATAGTGTGGTGGCATCAGATGTGAGTCTGCACAGAAATGCATAAGGGCTGGGACTCATTAGAGCATTTTGGCAGCGTTTTGGGATCGCTTTCAATTGGTGATTTCCTAAAACGCTTTGTAACTGAATGGAGCAGATACCACTGGAGCAATTGCGGCATTCGCTAGACATGCAGCATTTTGGGAGAGTTTCCACTCTAATGTATTGTATAGGATCAGGGAAACTGCTTATAAAGGCCTACCACAAATCGCTAGCGAAAGGCTGGTTCATGTTGCAAGAGCTTTTTAAGCACTATTGATTTGAAGAACTCTTTATAATGTATATTATAAGCTCTTGCAGTGTGAACCAGTGGTAAGCCCTGTTTGTTTGGGATGGCTACTGGTATCTAGCACATAACTAATAAAACCACACAACGAATATATGTGCTGGACTTGCTTTAGTTGCAATTGATAACTTGGAAGGTGCAGGAAAGGGTGTGAGGGAGTTGTATGGCTCAGTTATGGGGGCAGGGGATTAATAATGTTAGGATGGTTAGGGGTACATTTGTCAACATGCACTGTATACGGATTGTTTTATAGCTCAGACTCCAAAACTAATGGTGCTGAGCTGTCAGTGGCAGAATCTTGTAAAGTTACACAAGTGTTACTTGTTCACAATTGAAAATGATCGATGCATTGCACATTTTTCTGACTTCATCCAAATGTTGTTGCAGTAATGTATGGACATTGGACTAGTCCGAATCAGTAGCAACTGCATCTGATTGTGTTTGACCAGTTTGTTTCAAAATGAGATGGGAGAGAGGTTGTTAATTGTAGATTATACCAGCCGCAAAGAAAAAAAAAAAATATACCCTATATCCTTAAATATAAGTCGACCTCGTGTAGAAGTCTACCCAGCAAAGGTAATGGCTGTCCTTAGGGCTATATCCTATTACATAACGCGTGCACAAACTCTTTCGTGCACACATTATGACTTACAGTGTGAGGTCGGGAAATTGCGGGGCGACACTGATTAGTGGCAGTAGTTCTAATTCACCCGAAGGGAAAGCACTGGACATTATGAAGCTCTCAGATGCGTTACAATGTAACACTCTGGAGCGTGAAATGTGAAAGGTAACAAAAGTCAAATAGACTGCCACGTTGCCTTACTAACCGCATCCTACGAGCGATTCGTCGAAACGCACGGATAAGCTCCTAGTGTGAAAGAGCCCCAAGGGACTGGAGGGCTTGATGACTGCAATGCAGCACCCCTGCCAATTTTTCTTTGTTAATCATGACCAGGACTTTCAGACCCCGCCGCGATGCAGAGCCCCCCCCCCCCCAGGCGAGACCCCGTGCGCTGCCTGGCCAGTCAGTGCCAGGCAGCGCTGAGGGGTGGATCGGGTCTCCCTGTGACGTCACGACGTGCGTCGCGACTGGGGAAACCCTAAAGGAATCCCGTTTCAGAACGGGATTTCCTTATGGCTTACAGCGCCGGCAGCTATCGGAGGGGTGGAAGGGATGCGGAAGGGAGGGGGGCATCATGTAGCTAGCGCTAGGCTAGCTATATGATTAAAAAAAAATAAATTAAAAAATAGCGCTGCCTCCTGGCGATCTTTAATAGAACGCCAGGGAGGTTAATAGACGTTGTTGTGTACAATGGCCTTGATTTTCTCCCATCTACATCTCGGAGATCTCTTAACATTTCCAGTGGGCTATCATGAGTGAATCTGCAAACGGTACAAAAAAAAAACATACTTATACTGTAGATGGGCACACAATGAAGAATAGATAGATCCTTCTCAGATCAGAATCTTATCAGAGAGGGATCTATTCCTGCTACCTTTTTTTTTTTTTTAGATTTCAGCATGAGATCTCATACCAAAAAAAAAAAAAAACACCTCTGGAACGCTTGCAGAAGTATAGTCCTCCTGGGGCCTTAGAGCTGGATGCTGACCCGCTTCCCCCAGGAGGTCTCCCTCCAACTAATAGTGCTCCCCTGAGGCCTCTACAGAGTGCACTCACCATTCACCTGCTTGGCCAGCACACTCTCTCCTCCAGTCTTTATCTCCCCGCCACCCGTTCTTTGTGACATGGCATGTGTGTATTTTGGTAACATGCCACCAGGTTATGGAGAACAGGTGTCCAATTCAATCGTGATGCCCCTTTTACACTTAATCAGTTGGTGTGCGTTAGTAAGGGCTCTTTCACATTAGGGCAGATTTTCTGCGTTTCAACGCAAAGGGTAAAGTTTGCGTTACCCAAGGTGAAATGAAAGTCCATAGACTTTCATTTTAGCTTTCACATATAACGCTGCGTTTTTGTGCGTTGCGTTACACTGCACCCAGGCGCAGTTTTTCGGCCAACGCTAGCTTTATGCGTTACAATGTTAGTCAATGTAAAACGCACACTATGCGCGTTTTTAATCCGTTAACGCAGGCAATCAGTCCCAGAATGCAACAGAGGAACAATGTAGAAAGTTGACAACTAAAAGAAAAAAAAATTACCTGCGTTTTTCTATGTGCAGTAACGCATTGAAAACGGATTAAAAACGCACACTCATTGCAGTGCAACGCATATCAAAACGCAGTAAAAGGCATACAACAAAACGCATGCTTTGAGCGTTCTCCAACGCAAGCTCTGATGTGAAAGAGCCCTAAGCGTTTTTCCATAGCAGTGCATTGGGAAGAAGATTTCAGTTAAAACGCGTTAAAGAGAACCAGAGACGAAGCGCCCTCATGTATTTTTACATTTATCAATGGGAACATGACAGTAAACACCTATCTTGCTTTTAGTTTTATTCTTCTCAGTCTAATCTATCTGTTATCAACTGTGATAAGAATCCACCGACTGATTCAGTCTAGGTTTGACCTGGAATCATCATAGCTGAGTCACTCTTCTGTGGAGTCTTTTCAAGCCCAAGCCTGCCCCCTCCTGGCTCAAATTTCCTACTCAGAGCTGTTGACATGGGAGGGGCTGCTTCTGCCAAGAAAGAAGCTCTGAAACAGACAAGTGTATCTGTGTGCAGTGTGCAGCCATTCATTATCTTCTGTATGCAGTTTCATTTCTATGAGAGACACTTCCTACAGGCAGCCACACAGCATACCAGAATAATAAAGTTGAAAGCAGACAGATGAAAGGCTGCAGCAGCCCTGCTTGTCTATAGTCTCAGAGGCTAGACAGCACATCCAGAACAGTTTATAACCTGGAAGCAGAAGAGATATGAGCCGGCGGCCATATTGGATATTTCCTGGAGCAATAATGGATAAAAAAAAAACTCAAAAAGGCACACCAGAGTGGCGAAATTATCAGGTAGAGCATTTATTCTTTACAAGCTATCAACTGATATTGTTTTGTGTGAATCGTTCATCTCTGGTTCCCTTTAAGTGTGAAAGGTGCCATAGGAAAACATGGGACTTACTTTGAAAATCAGTTTTTCTTTCCGTTTGAACTGAGAGCAACTGATTAAGTGTAAAAGGACCCTAAGTGTTTGTTGTTTTCTCTTCTTTGTAGGTGGCTATCGACCAAGACGCAGCATTGTTTTTGCAAGCTGGAGTGCTGGGGATTTTGGAGCTGTGGGTGCAACGGAGTGGCTAGAGGTAAGGCTACTAAAGATGTTGCTGTTCAATTCACTACGGCTAGGTTCACAGTAAGATGTTGGGATGCAACATTAGTCGCAATGCAAAATTGCAAAGCTGCATACAGTAGATACAGTGAAGAATACAGGCACTGAAAAGTATGCTTCCCTGTATCTGTTAACATCAGTGTTTAGAGCAGTGCGTTACCATAACGCAACATTTACAATGCAACGCGAATGTCGCATAGCCTTAACATTGCAGTGCGGTAAACTGCATTATAAGACCTTTATTAATGCAGGACTATAAAGTACCACGGTGAATGTAGCCTAAAGGTTTATATTTTCATTATTGCTAGACCAAAGTAGAAATTGTATTTCTGTCACAAAAATGGTTGCTTTTTCTCTCGCAGGGATACCTTTCAACGCTGCATTTGAAAACTATAGCTTACATCAGTCTGGATGCTGCTGTACAAGGTAGGATATTCATTCATTTATTCTCACAAACTTTTTTTGATGTAAATGCATTTCACGGTGGAGTACTGGATAGCACTCTAGGCTTGCAGTGCTGGGCCCCTGGTTCTAATCACAGCCAGGCCATTACCTGCACGGAGTTTGTATGCTGTATGTCTGTGTGGGTTTCCTCTGGCACTTCGCTTTCCTCCCACATCCCAAAAACATACATATAAGTAAATTGGCTTCCCCTAAATTGGCCTTAGACTACAATGGATATAGGACTATGGTATGGATTCCATTGTGAGCTAGGTTAGGATCTGCATGCATGCAGTATATATAAACAAGCAATCCAGCACCAATGGAATCTATGTGCAAGGGATCAAATCCCTGGAGTCACATGTAGAAATAACTCAATAATCCATCTCAAATTACAGCATAAAAGCGAGTATCCGGTCGAACGTGACACGTGGCTTTTGGATGCTCAGTCCTTTCTCAAGCGCACACAGCTGTTTTTAAGAAGATGGTGGGGATCCCTGTGGGTTATTGCATATATACAAGACTGCATGCTCTGTAAAGTGCTGCGGAAAATGTTGGCACTAGATAAATGACCAGTAATGAATACGTGCTTCCATGGCCAGGGCCATACCAATGACCTGCTTCAGCCTGCTCAAACTTGCCCAGTGACTAGTGTGTCGGTAACTATGGTGTTGTGGCTGCAGTTGGGATGATGATGATGATGATGATGATGATGCAGCCATAGTGAATGTTAACCATTCTGTGACAGAATGTTAGCAGCCAAAATTACCCAAAGAGTGAAAAGTTACTAAAACACACACACAGATGGAGGCATACACTTGGCATTCACTTTCACTTAATATTTTTTATTTTTATGTGTTTTTGGAAAGCTATTTTATAAACAAGGTTTCTGTCTGTACCCACTTTTTAAGTCACTGTATGCACAATAGGCATGGGCAGTGCTCTGAGATTTCATGATTTGACAAAGGCTTTGGGAAGCCTTTCTGCTTGACATAATGTCATTTTTTTTTCCTCCCCCCCCCAACCACCATACAGGTAGAGGATCACTTCAAGTGTCTGGCAGTCCCTTAATGTATAGTATCATCCAGAAGACCTTAACAGAGGTAAGATAATTCTTGGTTTTGATGTAAGCACTCCATGATTCATTAATTGTCACTTCAAAGTTATGAAAACTTTTTTAATCACCCCCACCATTGCTTACAAATATGCTTTTAAAGATTATCTTTATAAAAAATACCCTTCCCCTGCAATTTCCATAAATCTCTTGGATACTCCTATTGCGTAATGTCTTACATTTTTTTAAGTAGAATCCTGCACCTTGGCAATTTTTAATTCCATTTTGAAAGCTGTAATGGAATTGTGTTAACAAGATGACAATTGCCAATCTAAGGGAGTACCTAAGAGGCTCATGAAGACCCAAAATTGCTAGGAAAATATAGGGGACTAAAAGACACCGAAAAGCCCTCCTACTAATAAGCAATGCTTAGTGTTTGCCTTTATAAAAAGCAGAAGGTATTTTCGGTATTTCAGATTGTGTAACTGTGGTTAGCCACATTGTGCACTGCTGAATATGTATACTAGCTCTTTATGCCCCTGAAGCCAGGTTTACATCTAGAACCGGTGGACAAATGGTAAAAATGATCTGTTTACAGTCATTCTACAAAGGGTTCCCTCATCATTAGCTTAATGGTGAAGCTGATCACGCTTAGGGATAAGGGGCCATTTCTTCCTAATGCATTATAAATTATGCAGTATATAATTTTATTTTTAACTAAAAGTGCTAGGTTTTACAAAGCGCCCGCCTAGCTGTAAACTGGTTTCCAGCTCTTTTCTGCCAGTATTGAAGTTTTTTTTCTCCTTTCAGGCACAGTTCATACACCATTGTGGAGGGTCAGTGGCTAATGCAGTGGTGCTTGGGGCGTTAACTTCTTTCCCTTTTGAAACTAATGAGATGCAAATAATTTCTCCTTGCATTCAGATTTCATGTAAATTATATGCAGCTTGAAAATGAACTAATCAAAGTAACTTCCTGTCAGTTTTTTTTTATTGGTCCAAGTTCAAGCTGCATAACCTTTACATACATTTGAAGGCAACAAGAGATAATTTGCATCTCATTGGTCATCCCTAGAAACCACACCTCCTTGCCTTTCGGCCCATCGCTGACTGTTGTCAGCATCTCACACTCTACTGCACATCTGCTATGTCGACCGTCTGCTATGTCGACCGTGTTTACTACTATCAGCACATTACTGTAGAAGGTGTGGGCTGTCATGGAGCTATAACCTAGCAGGCTCATCGACATGGTCATTAAGAAGTTAAAAACTAAGGAATAGCTACCGTATTTTTTTGGACTATAAAACGCTCCGGACTATAAGATGCACGTAGGTTTAGAGGGCAAGAATCTGGGGAAAAAAATACACTAAACCTGGTGCATCTATAGTGCAGGGGCGTCTTGAAGACCCCTCCCCCCCCCCCCAAGCTGTCTCTGTCTAAGCTACACTAACCCCTGATGCCCCCACTAGATAGACTAAGTACCTCACACTAACCCCTGATGCCTCGCCAGTAACTATGCACTACATTACACTAACACCTGATGCCATCACCAGTAAGACTACATTTCTTTAAACTAACCCCTTCTTACCTCACCAGTTTACTAAACTAACTTCTGCTTTCCCCACCAACTAAACTACATTAAACTGACTCTTGCTTCCCTCACTAGTATCACTAAACTATAATACATTAAACTAATTCCTGCTTCCCCACCAGTAACACTAACTAAACATCACAACTAAAGGGTGGATGATCTCACCTATCCAGCTGTCCTGTGTCCTCCTTCTCCTGATGCGATGGGCTTCTTGGTGTAGGGCGTCTCTTAGACTCTGGGACTTACAGCGGTGGGGCAGTCTGAGCGCGATCCCCTCATCTCCCTCTTGCCTTTTTAACTTGCGACGGCAGGGCAGCCTGAGTGTGGTCCCCGCATCCTCCCCTCTTAATCTTCTGAACTTGAAGAAGTGGGGCAATTCCAGCGCTAGCCGCAGCCGCTGTCAGGAGTCCCGATGCCTCTAGACTTGTTTACCAGCGCCTCTTCATGATGTGCTATGCAAGTACAAGAGGCACTGGGACTCCTGACAGCAACTGCAGCTAGCGCTGTGATTGCCCCTCTTCTGCCCTACTGCAAGTTCTTCAGATTAAGAGATGCTGGGACCATGCTCAGGCTGCCCCACCACCGCAGATGCTGGAGGTTAAGGGGGAGGTGCAGAGATTGTGCTCAGGCTGCCCCGCTGTCCCAAGTTCCAGAAATAGAGGGAAGATGCGGGGATCGCGCTGAGGCTGCCCTGCCAGAGCGCATGGATAGGTAAGACCACCTGCTGCGTTTTGAAGGGTACAATAGCCTGAAAAATACGGTGTTTAGGATTTGTTTTTGGTTTTTTTTTTGTAGTAAATTTTTAAAGGCAAGCTTCACACACAATTTTGACAGCAGATCTAGTGCTTAGTTTAGCACTGCTGTGGATGTCTTGCTTTTAAAAACTGCATTTCCAGTGTGGTGTGTTTGGCCTGCTTCCCTCAGTCATCACTTTTTCCAAACTGTCTGGGCTCTCCATACACTTAATACTAACAGTCCCTTTTTCCTGTTTGACTAATCTTTACTTTGGATGGGCTTTGCAAAATGCCCAAGTTAATGTGTTCTCGACTCAGTGCTTTAACATATTTGTTCCTACTACGTACTGATTTGTAATATGTGGTAATGGTTGGTGAAATTTTTTTTTTTTTTAAGGTATCTGATCCGGTGTCTAACAATGATGACCGCTTGTGGACTAAAGTACAAAGCGAGGACTTCCTGTAAGACTATGAATGCTTGCATGGGTTACCTCCTTTAATTTTCTGACTCCAAACCTATATATTGTGATATCCTGGCTTGACTAGCAGTCCTTGCGTCTCTGAGCCCTTGTGGGAGTTTAACACTTGGAGACACATTTTAAATATTCTGACTCCCCTGCAGTTAAAGGGAACCTTAATTGTAAAAAAAAAAAGTTTTACTTACCTGGGGCATCTACCAGCCCACTGCAGCCATCCTGTGCCCTCACAGTCACTCATGGCTCCTCTGGTCCCCCGCTGCCAGCTAGTTTTGTTTTTGGCTGCCATGTGTACATTTTTACGCATCCCTGCCGGTGCAGGAAGCTATTGCAGACCTCAACAAGCACATTTTACGTGTTACGGGTGTAATGCGTAAAACTTTATTCATTACAGCCGTAACGTGTAAAAATGTACTTGATGTCTGCAATAGCTTGACTGAGGGCACAGGATGGCTACAGGGGGCTGGTAGATGTCCCTGGTAAGTAAAACTTTTTTTTTTTTTTTTTACAGTTCAGGTTCCCTTTAACCACTTGCCGACCAGGGGTGATTTGCCTGATCTGTGCTGCGTGGGCTCTCCAGCCCGCAGCACAGATCAGTATTATGCCAGGGCGATCAGACTTCCCCCCCCCCCCCCCCTCTTTTTTCCCCACTAGGGGGATGTCCTGCCGGGGGGGTCTGATCGCCGCCGGCCATCTGCGTTTTGCGGGGGGGGGGGGCTCCTCAAAGCCCCCTCCGCAGCCATTTCCGCCCTCTGCCTCCTTACCTCCCTCCCTTCCTCTCTCCGTAATGCGCAGGACGGAGTTCCGTCCTGCGCATTGAAGGATAGGCTTCCGCCTATCAGATGCCGGCGATCCCCGGCCAATCAGAGGCCGGGGATCGCCGATCTGCCCTACGGCGCTGCTGCGCAGCAGAGGCGTATAATGTAAACAGCGGGGATTTCTTCCCCGCGTGTTTACATTTTGCCGGCGAGCCGCGATCGGCGGCTCTCCAGCTGTTCACGGGAGACGCCCTCCGTGAACTGACATGAAAAGGCCGCTCGATCGAGCGGCCATTTCCATGGTAACCCGCAGACGACCAGTTTACGCCAATCGGCGTTAGCTGGTCGTCAAGAGGTTAAGGACCACATCACAAAAAAGTAACCTTTAAAATACAGGTGTTAGTTATACATTTTGTCACATAGTAAAACGCACTATAATGGTGTCCCCTATGTTACTGTCAGTGGACAGTAGAAATGTGACAGAATTTGGACTTCTAAATCTTCTCATGGGAGATTCTCGGGAGTTCCTGTTTCGAAGGCGCTCTCTGGATAGCAGTGGCACAATCCAGCTGCCAGAATAGTGTGCGCAGGAGGAAACTGGCTTTCCAGCACCACTGTAAAGGGTTTCCAGGGATTGTTTGAAAATAATAAAATACCTCAAATTCCCAATAAGATGGACTAGTCTAAAATCTGTCGACTTGTACTGACTACTGTAAGGGTGACCACTAATGATCCAATATTTTTCATCCAATCTTACCAAATCTATGTAGTTGAAGAGTAAACTGATGAAATATATTAATTGGATACTATAGGCAGTTCCCTTATATTAGATAGAAATGGTAAGATTGGATGAAAAAGATTGGATCATTAGTGATATCATCAAAAAACTTATAGTGCATTTTACTGTGGGACAAATGTAGAACTAAAACACATCTATTTTAATCTTTTTATACATTTTTCACGATAGTTGTTCTTTTTAAAGGACAACTGTAGTGAAAAGAAATAGGAGGCTGACATATTGCCTTTTAAAAAAAAATACCAGTTGCCTGGCAGCCCTGCTGATCTATTTGGCTGCCGTAGTGTTTGAATAACACCAGAAACAAGCATGGGACTAATCCTGTCAGATCTGTAAGGCTATTTTCCCACTAAGACTTTGCGTTAGATGCCACGTTAGGGTCGCATAACGTTCACCTAACGCAACGCATAGTGGGGTTGTAGCTGGACGTTACATTGAGCCGCGTTGAGCGGCTCTTCACACGTCCTGTGATGCCGTGATGTGTACTCTTGGACGCATGTGGCTTCACGTGGTTCCGCCGGCCAATCGCTGCACGGAGCAGTGAATATTAATTAGCCATGTGCCTGGCCGGGGGGGGGGGGGGGGGGGAGGGGGGAGTCCTCCTCCGGTACTACTGAGCATGTGCAAACAGTCGAACGCGGCTTAGCCACGTAGAACGCACAGCATGCAGCACTTTAAAATAACGTGAAGCGATACAATGTAACGCAACGTGGGCACTGTGAACAGTACTGTGGGCACTGTGAACAGCCCATTGATTTTTTTTTTTTTTTTTTTTTTTTTTTTTTTTTTTTTTTTTTTCTGTGCGGTGGGCTGCGTTACAGGCTGCACTAACGTGCGCCTGTAACGTCTCACTGTGAAAGCAGCCTTAATGTCCGTAACATCTGTGCATGCTTGTTCAGGGTCTATGGCTAAAAGTATTAAACTACGTACACACATGCGACAATGATCGTTCGTTGTCAAGGACGAACGAACTTTTAATTGATGAAAGAACGACCTAAGTAAAGTTAGTTTTAAAAGGTGTGTAACGATCAGATCGTTAGAACGAACGTTACATCACGTAAAAGTAACTATTGCGCCTGCGCATAAAAATGAAAATTTCCATGGCGAAATAGTGAAATGCGCATGTCAAGCCTAGTACGAACGACCGTTTCCAACAATGTACTACTTTTGCAAACGATCGTCGTTGGGAAAAATCCGTCAAGCTAGGTAATTCGTTTTGAACGATCTAGCTCATCCGTCGTTAGACTTCATGGTCGTTGGCTGCTTTTTTTTTCAAACGATCGGGGAACGATCGTTTCAAATGACTATAGTCGCATGTGTGTACGCACCTTTAGAGGCAGAGGATCAGCAGGATAGCCAGGCAACTGGTATGGTTTTAAAAGGAAATAAATATGGCAGCCTCCATATCAGTTTTGTTAGTTTTCCTTTAAGGATCATAAGCTTGATCCCAAGTAAGATGCATATTGCTGAAATGTAACTTGAAGGAGACATTTGCATTGCTGTAGTACACACCTAACCAAAGACAAATATTTGTATAGACTTATTTATTTCCAAATACATTATCCCCATACATTGTACTAGGGCCATAATTTAAATGTTGTGATAGCTGGGACTAACGGGCAAATAAAATGTTTATAGTGGCATTGCTTATTTTAAGATACACGCGTTTAGTCACAATGACTATAGTAGCTCTGCGCTTAATCCACAAAAAAAACCTTAAAAACTATACAGTTTATAATTACATATACAGTACAATCCTACACTTTTGTTTTTACACAGCTAACACCAGGCTGTATAGTGTAGGAAAAATGAATCAGTCCAGCTCAATGCCCTCAACACTGTCCCGACTCAATACAAATTAAAAAGTCCAAATCAATGTGACTTTTGTGCTTCGCTGTAGTCAAAATAAAGGCGAGCAATTCCTTATCGTAAAATCCACATAAACTTGACCAGCGCTGCGTAGTAAACAGTGTGTCACTCCCAACACCTAATGGAGAGCGTCTCACCAAGTTTGTTGGACCACAAATCACAATGGTCAGATGCGCATGTGGGGCATTCAAGGCTCCCCTCGCCTGAACGATCCGTTCCACCCTTGCAGCAGTCACCATATGCAGATTGAGACCCAATACTTGCACCTTAGCATTTCCTCAGAATGAAAAAAACGACGCTCATAGTGCAATACTGTATAAAAACTTTAAAATTTATTCCAGGTTTGCACATACAGATTTTGCAGAGTTTGAAAGCTTAGAGTTTTTGCCACGGGCTCTCCCCCGTCTGGCCTCCCGGTCTGGCCAGCAAGTATCCTCAATCCCTCTGTGTGGAGACCCTCCAGCTTCCTCCTCTGGTCTGTAGTGTTTCAAGCATGCCGTTCGTAGCTCCGCCCTATCGATTTCGTCACAAACACATGACTCATCAGGGGCTCGGAGCTACTTCGGCACTTCCTCACTGATATCTGCTGTGGGGCAATTTGATTGGCCAAAGTGTGCCTTCACCCCTTTCAATAAAACTTTATGCAGCAGCATGCGTTCCAGGGTTACCACAGAAGTGTGTGCTGGTGGTCATCAGCGTTGCGCACGCTCATAGGCATTTCATTAAAGGTAAAATATGATGCAAAAAGCATCTAAAGTGCTATTATGCTTGTAAAGCTTAGTTAAAACTAAATCCAGCTGCAGTATAAAAGAAATGCCACAGGAGGGCAGCATTGGATAAGAAATGAATATTGTATGAATAAAACGGAACTCACGCTGTTTAGATTACTGAGGCTGTGAACTAAATAAATTCTATGTTAGTCACGGACTCTACCCACGATAGACCTCACGTGATGGCGTTTTCCCCCATAAGCATCTTACCCACGGGTGAGTTATATTTGAAAAAGGTTTCCTTGCGTATTTTTTAATAAAGTTTTTTTTTTTAAAAAAGCTTTACAAGCATAATCACACTTTAGATGCTTTTTTGCATCATATTTTATCTTTCATGAAATGCCTATGAGCATGCGCAACGCTGATGACCACCAGCACACACTTCTGTGGTCACGCTGGAACGCATGCTGCTGCATAAAGTTTTATTGAAAGGGGTGAAGGCACACTTTGGTCAATCAAATTGCCCCACAGCAGATATCGGTGAGGAAGTGCCGAAGTAGCTCCGAGCCCCTGATGAGTCATGTGTTTGTGACGAAATCGATAGGGCGGAGCTACGAACGGCATGCTTGAAACACTACAGACCAGAGGAGGAAGCTGGAGGGTCTCCACACAGAGGGATTGAGGATACTTGCTGGCCAGACCGGGAGGCCAGACGGGGGAGAGCCCGTGGCAAAAACTCTAAGCTTTCAAACTCTGCAAAATCTGTAAGTGCAAACCTGGAATAAATTTTAAAGTTTTTATACAGTATTGCACTATGAGCGTTGTTTTTTTCATTCTGAGGAAATGCTAAGGTGCAAGTATTGGGTCTCAATCTGCATATGGTGACTGCTGCAAGGGTGGAACGGATCGTTCAGGCGAGGGGAGCCTTGAATGCCCCACATGCGCATCTGACCATTGTGATTTGTGGTCCAACAAACTTGGTGAGACGCTCTCCATTAGGTGTTGGTGGTGGGAGTGACACACTGTTTACTACGCAGCGCTGGTCAAGTTTATGTGGATTGCTTATTTTAAACCTATAGGGGATTGAATTGGAGAAATAGTGTTTTTTTTTTTGTTTTTTTGTTTTTATTTCTTATTTCCCTATAAAGTACATAGCAAATAAAGTAATTGCTGTAAACAAGAATCACCTCCAAAAAGCCTCATTTGTGGTGCAATAAAGAAGATATAGATCATTTATGTATGATCAGTAGTGATGGTTATTGGCGAATGAATAGGAGGAGCGATAACGGGAAAATTCTTCTGTCCTTGAGGTGAAAACGCCCGTAGGATGCTTATGGGTTGCACTGGCACACTCATGGGCTTCTAATAACCTTCCTGGAACATATTAACCTACATGAAGGGGGGGACAGGGACACAACTTTTTAAAGCCTGTCCACAGAAGACACCCATCTCAGATTGTGCCATGACTGAATGTGTAGGCATATGCTCATACAGAGTTAGCCCTGATATGTGCAACACTGCAAAACCAACTAGGCACCCCACCAGACATGCAATAGCTTCTTCTTTTTGGATTTTCACTTCCGTAGTAGAATCTCATTTTTGTAAACTCTGTCCCCAGGTTCCAGCAAATGTGTCTGTACTGTATAAATATACAATGTATGACCAATTCTGATATAGTACTACTACTTTTCCTGGTCCCTTGGAGTTTACTATAAAGGGATTCTACTGTGTTTGTGTGTGTGTGTTTGTGTATATAAAAGAAATTGGTTGAGCATAATGTGAATGGCCTTATATATTTGTTTTTCTTCCCCCGTCCTGCTATATGTAATTGGATTTTCCCTTCTTCACTACTAGTCGTCCTCTATCCATAAGTGATCCTGCTTATCCCTTCCTTGCCTACTCTGGAGTTCCATCTGTATCCTTCAGCTTCATTAAGGTAACTTACCATTAATGTTTTTCTACACAATATTTTGTGTTTAAAATGAGAATAAAACAAGATAATGGATAGCATAAACAATTACTTGACTGGCTGGGACTTACTGTGTTTTCTCTTTCAGTCCATTTTTGACCTAGTATGATTTATTCACTAATAGTAAATCTATTACGAATAGTAGCAATCTAGTTTATTAAAGAGATCTGTTGTTTAGTTAGTACTTTTTTCTTTTTTTTTTTTTTTTTCTTTTTTTCTTTCATTCTTCAGTTTGACCAACAATGAGGAAATAATGGATGAAAGGAAGGGTGGTGGGATGGATGGGTTAGGATTGTGGATCACAGGAAAGTGGAAGTTTTATGGAGCGGTGTGGGGAGTACCAAATCTCCGTTTCATCTTCCATTGCTCACTGATTCTCTTGATAAATGGTGTGTAAACCCCCACACCCCTCCATGTATGGTGATCAGGCAGTTGGAGCCTTTCGTGGATTAACCACCCTGGCGTTCTGATTAAATCGCCAGGGTGGCTGCGGGAGGGTTTTTTTCAAATAAAAAAAAAACTATTTCATGCAGCCAACTGAAAGTTGGCTGCATGAAAGCCCACTAGAGGGCGCTCCGGAGGCGATCTTCCGATCGCCTCCGGCGCCCAGAATAAACAAGGAAGGCCGCAATGAGCGGCCTTCCTTGTTTTGCTTATATCGTCGCCATAGCGACGAGCGGAGTGACGTCATCGACGTCAGCCGACGTCCTGACGTCAGCCGCCTCCGATCCAGCCCTTAGCGCTGGCCGGAACTTTTTGTTCCGGCTGCGCAGGGCTCAGGCGGCTAGGGGGGCCCTCTTTCGCCGCTGCTCGCGGCGAATCGCCGCAGAGCGGCGGCGATCAGGCAGCACACGCGGCTGGCAAAGTGCCGGCTGCGTGTGCTGCTTTTTATTTGATTAAAATCGGCCCAGCAGGGCCTGAGCGGCGACCTCCGGCGGTGTTGGACGAGCTCAGCTCGTCCAGACCGCTCAGGTGGTTAAGGCTTTTCATTTGCCTTTATCCCGTAAGGTTTTTTATTTTGTAAATGTCGAAGTCAGAACAACCATTACAGCTTTTCTTGCTGTAGCTGCATTTTCCAGTTCAGGAAATGCCACGTAAAGCAGACCTCCAGTGTAAATAAAATATCCACATGATCAACGCAGGCAGCATATGTTAAAACAGAATAGCAGAAAAATGTGTAAAAACAGATCATTTGCATCATAAAACCTAGTTTGTTTGTTTGTTTTTTGTTTTTTTTTTTGTTAGCCACACCACTTTCTGAAACCTTGTTTGTTTGCTATTAAGCAAATATTGGCCACACAGAAATCTTCCTGAATACACAAGCATATGCAAAACAAATCTTCAGCACTACTAATGTGCATGCACAATTTTCCAGATTTGCTTAGCTTCCCTCCTATATTGCATCGGGCAAATACACTATAGTGCATTTAAAATTTTCGAAGGCCCCATTCACACTAGAGCGTTTTGCCTGCGATTTCGGCAAAACGCTCTAGCGCTAGTGCAATAATAACCTATGGGCCTGTTCTCACTTGGGCGATTTGCGTTAATCACCGGCGATTTACGCAAATCGCTAAAAAAATTGTCCTGCACAATTTTCAGCCGATTTCCCGGCGATTGCGTTTCGTGCTATAGAAGCGCTAATCGCGATCGCCGGGAAATTGCCCCAAGTGTGAATGGCGTTAATCGCCAAACAAAACTCTAGCAAAAACGCTAGCGTTTTGTAAGTGTGAATGGGGCCTAACGCATATTTGTGTATTTTGGAGCCCAGAGAAGGCAGAGAAAGTTGATTAGACTAGAAACACCTCAGAGCTAAAGCTAGCTGAGTATATACCTCTGCTGCTGTTCAAAAGAGCAGTGTGACAAGCAGGAGTCAGGCACAGTGAAAGAGGACTAATAGAGCAATTTAAAGCGGTATCGTCACCATAAAAATCAAATTTCAACAGCAACTGGTCTGAGTGCATTAAGTGATAAAGATGCTAATCCTGCATTCAAAACTTTCAAAACGTTTTCTGCTATGATGATTTGGAGTTATCATATACCTTAGGAGCACTGGCTCTTTAGTAGTCTGTGCCAAAGAATTGCATGCTGGGGGTTCTTTTTATCTATAATATATATTCCTCCTCTTCCCTTTATTTCCCTGCCTGCTGCTTATCTGAAACCTGATCCCCTAATCACTTGTGTTTACAAGCAAGGCTGAGGTGACTCAGCGATTGGAGGAGACAAGAAAAAAAGTAAAGGGCAGAAATGACATCACGAGTTAGCCTTTGCTGTGGGCAAAAGACATGGCCCCCACCACTAACAGAATTCTCATCATTTACTATATAACTTTCACTGAAATCAAAACGTGGACAGTACAATACATGTTATGTAAGTAGGTCAAGTATTTATCTACTTATGTGTTTTTTTTCCCTGGAATAGTATGGCTGATCCTACTGCTTTAAGGCTCCAATTTATTTATTTATTTAATTTTTTTAACAAATCAAAGGGTCCAATTTTTGTGTTTTGGCTGTTTTTGATATTAAAAATGGCCTTTTTTCATAAAAATGGGATAAAACAAAGAATAGAATTGAACACCAAATGTTTATTCTTGCTTTCTATTCCAAGTCAGTACAGACTTTAGATTCAAACAATTTGACTCGAACATAAAATTGCTGGTTTGTTTTATCGTCATGTGTATTGCCACTAGATGACCAATCAGATGCTAATAATTCTGGCTTGCTTATGAATTTAATGTGAATTGTATGTGGCGTGTAATTGGGCCTTCCAAGAGTTTGGCAAGAATTGGTTTTGATGGGCCTTATACCAAGCTGCATATAATTTTGCATTTGGAAAATTAGTATCTTATTGACAATCTTTTGTTGCCTTTGAAGGCCTGAACACGCCAGTGCGCTTCTGTTTTTTTTTTTTTTTTTTTTTTTTTTTTTTTTTTTTTTAGTAATGTTCTGTTATGGTTGTTGAAAAGTAGACATGCACGCTAGTTTGTTCAGGCACTTGTCTAGTGTGTATCAGTTGGTGGGTGAAGGTCTCCTGTGCTCATTTGTTAGGCAGGTAGCTGAAGAAAAAGGCTCAAGATTACTTTAGTAACCTTTTCTTTCCTTTGTAGGATAAAAAGCCGTATGCATATCTTGGCACCGCACAGGATACTTTTGACAATTTGAAGAAGCTGGTTAATGTTGACAGTATGTGCAGGGCTGTGGCAAATCTTGCGGGCCAGGTAATTCTGCGTATGACACATGATCACAAGCTGCCACTGGACTTTGAAAGATACAAAAATGAACTACGTAAAGTCCCTATTCAATTGGTTGGTGAATGGCAATCTTTGAAAGTAAGTAACTTAACAGCAGCATTATAAGTCTGCCATCAGCGCCTTCTCTTTTTTTTTTTTTTTTTTTTTTTTTTTTTTTTTTTTAACACGGATTTCGTGGAATACTTTGTTCGGTTGAGGGTCTCTCCATTAGTAGTTTTTGAATGAATGATCTAGGGATGGCTGTTTTCGCTTGCATTCCTCAACAGAATGGTTGCTATGCAGCATGCTTTCATTTAATATGATTTTATGGGCTCCCTTGTTCTGTCAATGCTGCTTCCTGACTGTGTTTGGGGGATTGGTTGTGTAAGTTGTGAATGGGCCCAAGTAGCTGTGTATTTTCAGCCTGTATACGGATATTGGTTTTATTTGATCATTTTAAAACCCCAGAGTTGATCCCTAAAGTGAACCTGAAGTGACATGAGATAAACCTATGCACATGATACTTGCCCCACTTAGAAATAATGTCCCTTTTTAAAGTAAACCTATAGTAAATGAAAAAATCCAGTTTTTAACTTGCCTGCAGCCCCCTGTGCCCGATCCTCCAGTCCCCCGCAGTGAGCCAGTTTAGTTTCTGGCGACTTGCCCAGTCGATGGCCACGGAGCCTGCAAAAACCTCATACTGCGCATGCCGGTGACAGGAGAGTGATTGAGAACACACGGGCCGCACAGGCTAAGTGGCTGACTGTCTGAGTTGCCAGAAG
This sequence comes from Hyperolius riggenbachi, assembly GCF_040937935.1. Taxonomy (NCBI): domain Eukaryota; kingdom Metazoa; phylum Chordata; class Amphibia; order Anura; family Hyperoliidae; genus Hyperolius; species Hyperolius riggenbachi. The sequence continues at coordinate 201,923,510 of NC_090649.1, forward strand.
CGAAACTGGCTCGTTGCAGAGGACCGGAGGATTGATTTGTCCTGATGTACAGGACGGCTGCAGGGGGGGGGTAGGGGGAGGAGTAGTTGCAGTAAGAAGCCTAAGGTAAGCTGGATTTTTTTTTTCATGTAGTTTAGGTTTCCTTTAAGAAATGAAGCCTTTTTTTTTTTTTTTTTTTACAGTATGGGAAGTGATTCAAAAATTGAGTTATCTATGCAAAAGAACTCATCTGAGCTTGTTGAAGTCAGTCCCATTTCCTAAACTATAAAGTATACTATAGTGCTGTACTTTAATTCAGTCCATTTTTTTTTTCTAATGGCATTTTATTGAACTAGAGTAGCTTATTTAGAATTTTGTCTCGCTGAAATCCGAGGTTTTATTCAAGAAAAGTTTTTTTTTTTTTTTTGTTTGTTTTTGTTTTTTTTGTTTCAAGAAAAACATAACCTTGTTGTGACTCTATAGTAATGATGGGTTTAACCACTTATGTGTAAAAGTTTTGTCCCCACTTTACACTTTGGAATGATTTAAATTAAACCCAAAGTGAAAAACGGAATGACATCTTAACAGCTTAATGTAAATAAAATAAACTTTTGTGATGTTCTATACAGCATTTCGGGATTGAACAACCCTGAACTGAAAATAAACTTATAAGATAATTAACTGTATGTGTAGTAATAATGGTGAATTTTTTCCCCCTCCCTTTCCTTCAGTTTAGGCTACTTACACACCAGGACGTTACAGGCGCAAGTTAGTGCAGCCTGTAACGCAGCCCACCGCACAGCACTACAAAGTCAATGAGGCTGTTCACACTGCCCACGTTGCGTTACGCAGTAACGCTGCACGCTCGGGCAAAGTGCAGCGTACTGTGCGTTCTGAGCGGCTGAAGCCGCATTAGAATGTTTGCACATGCTCAGTGGGGAGCGAGAGGAGGCGGGGAGATGCCACTACAGTAGCCGCGCACATGGCTACTTAATATGCACTGCACTGGCGGCTGCTGATTGGCCGGCGGGACCACGTGATGCAGAGTGTCTCACTCCGCATCACGAGGTCCCGCCGGCCAATCAGCGCCACTCTGGTCGACCTTATGCGGATAGAGCCGCCTAACGCGGCTCACTCTAACGTCCTCTCCTGCACCACCATACGTTGCGTTAGGTGCACGTTATGCGACCTTAACGTAGCACCTAACGCAACATCTTAGTGTGTAAGTAGCCTTAAAGGATAACAGAGCTGAATAAAGATGTTCTCCTTTCTTCTCTTACCCCCATCCCCCCCCCCCCAAACCTACCTAAATGTCCCCCCGCAGCCTCTTCCGGGTCACCGCACTGGCCAGGCTGCATGCGTCTTAGGGCTAGCGCCTGCGCCAGGAGTGCACTGCGCATGGCATAAGCTGTGACATGCGAAGTGCGCTCGCAGGTGCCTTGCCGTTGCCTGCTCAATATTGCCAGACTACGGCGACCTGGGGGTATTAGGGTAATATGGAGGGGGTGGGGGTGGCGGAGTATAGAGAGAATGTTTCTCTATTTTAATTTGGCTCTGGTATCCTTTAAGGCCTGAATTTTTCTTTAAGACCAAATTCTATACTGCAGCCTTAACAATGCTGCACAGATTAATGACTCATTCAGCCACAACCCAGAAATAATAGCATTTTAACCACTTGAGGACCACAGTGTTAACACCCCCCCCCCCCCCCCCCCAGCAACCAGGCTCTTTGTTGTTGCACTGGGCTGTGCAGGCTTTTCAGCTTCCTGCACAGCCCAGCTATGGTGCCCAGCAATCAGACTTGCCGCCTTCTCCTTTTTTTTTTTTTTTTTTTTTTAAACTTTTTTTTTTTCAGCCTGTATACGGCTGTTCATCCATCCATCCTCCCCTCCATACACAGACTTGGAACAGGACGGCGATCCGTCATAGGCATCAGCCTATGAGAGGACTGCGATCCCCGGCCAATCGGAGGCCGGGGTTTGCCGATCTCGTACAGCAGTGCTGGAGACCGCAACACTGTACGCATGTAAACAAACAGCCTGCTAGCCGTGATGCGGCTAGCTGGCCAATCACGGAGCTCCGCACCGTGAACTGGCAGGGAACGATCGCGTGCAGACGTTCCTTGGGAAGCTGCAGCTCCAGGACTTGACGCCAATTGGCATTAGGCGGTCCTGGGGCTGTTGCCATGCCCATTGGCGTGGGGCGGTTTTGAAGTAGTTAGAGAACCCTTCCGCCCACACACTCCCGCCCCGATTAGCAACAATATTTGTCGCCATCTCAGAGGTAAACATTTGGAAGAGGGATTCCCTGTTCGAAACTCCCACCAGGGGCTTTCCTGCAAGGTTTCCAGAGCTGCCATTGGGCAGCAATCTCCCCCTGGCAGCTTCCTCGCCTCCCTGCACGCTGTGAATGAGAGATTGAATCTCTCATTCCAGCATCGTGACCCAGAGGTCACAAAAGTGAATGTGGGGCATTGCGGCCCACAAGAGTGGCGGTTTTGGAGGCTACCTGATTCGCTCAGCCCCCCAGGTCAGGTATCCTAGTGTTGACCTATTGAATAATTCCTATATTTGTATAGTGCCTTTCTCCTGGTGGACCCAAAGCGCTTGCGAGGAAGCCACTAGAGCACACTCAGTAGGCAGTAGCAGTTGGGGAGTCTTGCCCAAGAACTCCGTACTGAATAGGAATTCCACATTGCTATCACTTGGTCCATTTTTCAAGCTGAACTTTTGCATAAAAATGTACATAACTGCATCAACTCAGAATTATTTTGTATATTAAAGGGACTCCGAGCAGTGCAGAAACTATGGAAAGATGCACATCATTTTAAAGCTCTCTTTCTCCTCTTTCCAATGATATATAAACCGCCGCCCTACGCCTTTTAGTTTTCGCTATCTTCGCTATTGAAATTGCCGCGGCCGCGTTTTCGATCGCGAAAATAGAGAAAACTAAAAGGCGTAGGGCAACGATTTAGGTGTCGTCAGAAAGAGGAGAAAGAGAGCTTTAAAATGATATCCATCAAGCCATAGTTATATTGTATTACACAGGGCGACTTTTTGTCAAAGTCAGCAGCTGCATTCAGCAGAATGGAGCTGCTGACACTGGGGAAAGTGTCGTCCTGTGTAATACAATATAACTATGGCTTGATGGATATCATTTTAAAGCTCTCTTTCTCCTCTTTCTGACGACACCTAAATCGTTGCCCTACGCCTTTTAGTTTTCTCTATTTTCGCGATCGAAATCGCGACCGCGGCAATTTCAATCGCGAAAATATCGAAAACTAAAAGGCGTAGGGCGGCGGTTTATATATCATTGGAAAGAGGAGAAAGAGAGCTTTAAAATGATATCCATCTTTCCATAGTTTCTGCACTGCTCGGAGTCCCTTTAACTATCCCTGTTGATTATATCAGTGACCTAAAATTAAAAGGGACATCTGATAAGTGCTTAGTAGAAGTTGTACTATTTTGCATCAATGCTTGTCATGCCGGTTGAGGTAAAAGTTTGCACAAAATGACAACTAATTTTTTTTTTTTTTTTTTTTTTAATATCCTTTTAGCAATTGGATCTCACTGTGCAGTGGATGAATTCTGCTTGGGGTGATTTCAGCAGGGCTGTTGAAACTGTTAAGAATAACTTTGCTGGATCGGACCTAGAAATCAGGCCAGTTCTTCGTTCCCTCAATGATCGTGTTATGAAGGTAACTAAACGTAATTGCAGCATAAAATGCATATAGATATAGTACACATGTATATTTAGCTTTATAGAGATCTAATAAAAGATGCTTCCACAGCGCAAAAACATTGCAGAAATGCTAAGCTTGAATTATGTATGCTTGGGAAACCTAGATCCCTCTATACAAGCCTATTTTCCTGAGCCAATGACCCCCCTACTTGAACTACAAAGCCTTGCCCAAATCAGAGAAATTCCACCTTTATTATAACATGAGCTATAGATCAATGCTGCTTAGGGGTTGTGTTTTTTGGGTTTTGTTTAGTTTTTTTTTCTTTTTGTTTTAGAAAATCTCTCCATTTCAGTTTGCTATGTATTTCCAAAATGGTCATATCAAATTGCACTGCTTGGATTGGACACTGGCCACCATATTCTGTTAGTTACATTATCATTTATAAGGGCTCGTTTCCACTATTGCGGTGCGGAATCGCCTGAATTCCACCGCTGATGAAATCGCACGCGGATGCGATTCCCCATGTGTATTGTGAATGTGAATTCGCATAGGTGAGGGTATATGCGATTTTAACCATGTCACTGCCTGTGTGAATTTACATTGGTACCTATGCAAATTCGCGGCAAACGCATGGGGAAATCGCATGCGATTTCCCTATTAAATACATTGCATGCGATTCACTTGCGATTCGCATGCATTCCACTCGCAGGCGAATTCTGCGGCTCTTTTGTGCGTTTTTCACCGCTGAAAAAACTGCACCTCAACGCTACAGTGGAAACCGGCCCATCCACTTGCATTACATGTTCGAATTGATTCGCAATCGTGGAAACGAGCCCTTAAGGTTTTTTTTTTTTCCCTCTAGGACTCAGAGCATGGCATGCTTGACCAGTAGTTAGCAGCAGGGTGAAATGTTAGAGGAAGAAAGCTACAGGTCTTAACCACTTGCCGACCAGGGCTTTTTGCACTGATCGGTGCTGCGTGGGCTCTCCAGCCAGGGCGATCAGACTACCCCCCCCTTTTTCCCCACTAGGGGGATGTCCTGCTGTGGGGGTCTGATCGCCGCCGGCTGCAGTTGCTTAGCGGGGGGGCTCTTCAAAGCCCCCCTCCGCAGCGTTCTCCGCCATCTCTCCCGCTCCCTCCCTCTTCCTCCCCCTGTTAGCTGCGCAGGACGGATTTCCGTCCTGCGCATTGAAGGATAGGCTTCAGCCTATCATATGCCGGCGATCCCCGGCCAATCAGAGGCCGGGGATCGCCGATCTGCCATACCGTATGATGTAAACAGCGGGGATTTCTTCCCCGCCTGTTTACATTTTGCCGCGATTGGAGGCTCTCCGGCTGTTCACGGAGACACCCTCCGTGAACTGGCATGGAAAGGCCGCTTTCATGGTAACCCGCAGACGACCAGTTTACGCCAATCGGCGTCAGCTGGTCGTCAAGAGGTTAAAGCCAATGGGTACCGCTATAAAAATTTAAGTCAGATACTCACCTAAGGAGAGGGAAGGCTCGGTCCTAATGAGCCTTCCCTCTCCCGGTGCCCTCGGTGCTGCGCTGGCTCCCCCGTTCGCGTCCGCCGCCGCAGGGACTTCGGAGGTCTTCGGGAGCACTCGGGCATCCGAAGACGGGCCGCTCCATACTACGTACGCGCGAGTGCATCATAGAGGGCGCTCGCGCATGCGTACTATGAAGCGGCCCCGTCCTCGGGAGCCGAGTGCTCCCGAGGGCTTCCGAAACATCCCTTCGGCTGCGGAAGTGGCAGTATTTGACCGAACTGGCCGAATACTGCCACGAGGGATCCTGCGCGGGACAGGGCACCGGGAGAGGAGAGGGAAGGCTCATTAGGACCGAGCCTTCCCTCTCCTTAGCTTTTTTTTTTTTTTTTTTTTAAACGGTAAACATTCACTTTAAAGGAACATTATGGCGAAAATCATGAAATTGTAAATGCATAAAGCCACAAAGTACATTTCTTCCAGAGTAAAATGAGACATAAATAACACTTCTCCTATGTTGCTGTCTCCTACAGTAGGTAATAGAAAACTGCCAGAACTGGCAAGTTTTGCACTAACCCATCTACTCATGGGGGGGGGGGGGGTCCCCAAGGTTTTTATTATTTTCAAAAGGACTTTGTGATTGACCGTTGCTTCGTCCAACTGCCAAAAAAAGTGTGCAGTGAGCAGGCAGGCTGGCTAGCATCTTTGTATAAATCCTTTTCAAGGAGGGTCTTTATGAAGAATAAAGGCCATGCTGCGCATCACGACACGGCAAAGAAAGTCTATAGGGCCTTTCATAACTAAGTGTTACTGTGCAGTAATGCAACGCAATGAAAAGGGACTTTTATGCAGCAGTGCCCCGTTCTTTGCAATGAACCCCCAGTGTGAAAGGGGCCTGAGAATCTCCCATGAGGTGATGGACTAGTTGAAAACCTAACAGATTTTTACAACCTATTGGGCATGAATCACAAAGCTTCTTCACCTGTTTTCCTTTTTTTTTTTTTTTTTTTTTTTTTCACCTTACCTATGTTCTATTTTTTAAGCTCCCAAAGAGCAAAAATATAATTGGGGCAAGAAAAGTAACATGCCCAATGCGACCATGACATAGGTAAAAGTATAGTGCATTTTAGGCCTCGTTCACATCTGTTGCGCTGAGAAACATGTAAAGGCGGGTGTTAAAAAATGAATGCGCTTGTGCGCGCTTTAGTGAATTGCACTGCGCGCTTTTTATTATTTTTTTTTTTTTTATTTTATTTTTTTTAAGCCTGTTTTTTTAATTGAAGCAGTTGTCAATAAAGCTTTATTTTCATATAAAGCTTTGTTTTCTACGCACCAAAAAAGCAGACCCATTCACTTGCATTGATGTGCGCTTTACAGCTCAACGCATATTAATGCATGCAACCCTACGTTTTTGTAGCGCTGCGCAGCGCATAGATGTGAACCAGGCACATTTAATTACATGGGAAAATCAATACCTTGCTGAACGCACAGGACAATGCGCTGTGAAAAGCGCACAGAAACATCCCTGATGTGAACGAAGCCTTACTCTGGAACAAATGAACGTTTTAAACATATGCATACACATGCATTCTAATTCACGCTTTCTTCATTTAAAATACAACTGCCTTGTGGTGAAACCTTCCATTTTTTTTTTCTTCTTCCTAGCATCAGGCAATATGCCTTTCTCATCTTGATTCCATACTTCATCAGCTTGTTGATTTTAATGGGCTTTTGTTTGCACCAATATTAGTTGAAAAGTGAAAGCAGTTACTATACTTTATTTTGTTCTCCTGTCCTGCAGTGTGGCTGGTTCACTAATGATACCATATGTAAGCTTCACCCGAAGAGGTTTTGGAAGTTGCTGAACCTCTTAAAATATATAAATTAACAAAAATGTGGGAAGTATACTCTTTTGCAACATACTACTATACTTGTGTATTTCTCAAGGGTGGCTCATGTAAATTATTTTACATTTTATTTAGCTAAAATGGATAAAACTACCTATAAAATAAGGTAATACAGTGTTCTCCCCAGAATTTGTTTTCCAGCCGGTTGGCATGAAAAAAGTAGCTGGGTGGGTGTGACGGGGGTAACGCAGGGTCTGTGAAACTTTACTTACAGCACCGGAGGAGAATGAGGAGGCAAGCCAATGACAGGTGGGGCAATAAGAGCCTGCGGAGTACACTGGAATATAATTCATCCATTGTGATCTATAGGTTTTTACAAATTAAATATTGGTACAAATATTTATGCTTCTACGCCTTAATCCTCAGAAGTTTGCATGAGGAGTAAGGATCCCTGAATTACTGTGCTTTTTAAACTTTTTTTTTTTTTTTTTTATGTGCTTTCCTTTTCAAGGTTGAACACTCCATGCTGTCTCCATACGTTTCACCCTTAGACACTCCTTTTCGACACATCCTGTATGGCTATGGCAACCACACTGTTTCTGCCCTGATCAAGCACATACGTCTTCAGAAAACGAACAAAGAGCTATTCGACAAAGATTTGTTTAAAAATCAGCTGGCACTTTTGACGTGGACTGTCCAGGGAGCTGCCAATGCACTTGCTGGGGAGATCTGGGAGATCAACAATGAGTTCTGAGCAGATAGATGTATTGTATAAATGTCTAAGCACTTATCTCTCTTTCTTCCCACACGTGGCTTTATCTAGCGCTCTATTTTCACGGCAATACTGGAGGACCCTTTACCCAACTGACAGCTTTCTACCTTGCATTGAGAAAGCTTGTACTAACTTGACCGTGTGGGGAGTGGAAGTAATCTGTTTTAATTGTTCATGTTATTGACTGTGGCAGGTAGCCTATTCTTAATTGGCACTTTGATTACCTCTTTGCCTCAGTGGGTAGTATGCATAATATTTTTCCTATTCCCCACTCTCCTCTCTTCCCTAGAAATTGGTGTTTTTTACCTTTTTTGTGGGGGTCGTTGGTTGCACATGGCAACCGGGCTGCTATAATCCATCTACTGAGGAACAATATTAGAATCTTATTGCTATTGGCAACTACATCACGTCCTCCAGTTTTTGCACTTCTGCCCAGTTTTCAAACCTTTGTCTTGATCTCTAAACAAACCTGAAGTGAATGGAATATGTCAGCATTGTATCAATACATTATAATATGCTGCCATTGCTGGCTAACTTTGTTGCAAGAAAGGAAAAATGGTACTGGCTCTTGTCTTGATCCACAGCCTCTTTCCAAATCACATGGTCAGAGGAAGTCTGCAGGAGTTCTTATTCATTGAAACCTCTGGCTGCATGCTTGCTCCAGTTGTGTACATAGAAACTGGATCAGCACAATAACCAGGACCTAATTTTACAAACCTCCAGGTAATGAAGATGGCATCCTCCTTATTCCTTTCACTACAGGTGAGCGGTTTGTTGATCATTTTTAAGAATGCTAATTAGGTAATTTTGGCCATGAGCGGATGCTACAGTTTACATGCCAATTCTACTACATTAGTTTTCCATGCTAAAATCCTTTTTTTATAACAATTTTTTTCCGTGTTGTATGTTAAGTATTGAAAATTTGACCAGAATCTGAATTAGTGTCATCAGAACTAGAACGTTGCCAAGCGTTAATCCGATTACAGAATGCTGCTGCTTAATTGATCAGCTATTCCCTAATCTGTTTTGCCACCGATAAAATTAGTTTTGCTGGTACAAATTTTGGTTCTGGTTGAACCATACATATTCATTTGAGGCCAACACTGGTTGTGCATACTTGCCAGGGGAAAACCCTATTACTGTAATGGATGAACAGTTTGAGTTGGGATCTGACACTCACTTAACACTGTTCTATCAGGCTAGAAATCGTATGACAACCCGTATCCCTGCAGTGCAGGATCGGTTATTTGACAATGATTGGGTAAATTATAGCAGGAGTTCCTCTATCGCACTGAAAATGGTTTATTTATTTATCAGTGACAGAGTTCACTATAAATAGTATTAATTTTGTTATTCTGGTAAATTATCGGAAGCAGTGCCTTCCATAATTGACGGTTATACTGTCGGATTTTTTTTTTTTACTTGCAATGAAAATTAAAAGCAGCATCTGCTTAATTTGTGAAACCTTTTACTGGAAGTTCTGCTATTTACACAGTGGGTGCAAAAAACATCAGGAACCGGGTTTATTCTTCAGCAAATAAGACAAGGATGTGGCATGATTCACGTGTGTAGACCTTTTGTCTACTGGCAAACACACCAATATACTATCTGCTGCACCTCTACTAAAGGAATAACCTATTACTGCTGAATTATGCTTGGGATGTCGATTTTTACACTGTGCACCATCACAGCTCATGAGTGTAGTGCGGGGGCCTACTGTATCAGTATGAACTGCTGAGCCTAGCTGTGAGATGTTCTGAAACAAGGAGATGAGCTTTATTTCGTGCCAGGCTTCCTATGCCTTTTAAAGCAGAGCTTCCAGTAACTTTTATCATGCAAGAGTTGACATTATCGGGAGCAGTGTCTCCCATAATGGATTGTGAAAAATCGGTAGTTTTTGTCTACCACTGTGTTATATCGGGGGCAGTGATCCCTCATATGTTACACTACAGGTGTATTTAATTATCGGGAACAGTGTTTCTCATAATTGCTTTTAAGAGAATTAGACTTTGCTATTGGTGTTTTTGTGTGTCTGCCTGTAGCTGCACTTACAAGGTAACAGACTTTTTGTTTATTCTTGCAATGTGAATGTAAAGAGGTTCTCCATAAAAATGCATAGCATTGGTCTCAATGTTTAGCCTGAAGTCACTTTGTCCCCTCCTAGTCAGTCAGCTTTATGAATAGACTATGCAAGGCACTTACTCTAGGGACCGGTTTAAAAAATATTGATATACTTTTATCTGGTGACCTAGGTCTCTCTTCGCTGACTGGGCCTGTTTACTGCACCTGCTTTTAGCGGAGATCCTCTATACCTGCTGTTCCTGAGGATGCCTCATATGCCCTCTGTAGAGTTACATAAGGTCGCCTGCAGTAAGGTTTTAAGGTGTTAACTTTCAGTTTATAACTGCAAACAATTTTTCCATTGAAGTTATTGACCATCTGTACATCCCAGTGTTCTCTAAAAGTCCTCTCTAATAACTCATTTGGCTTGATCTACCAAAGTTCCTTTCATTTGGAAACCATTGCAGTGCATGAGTGATGCTCAAATCCCGGCCTTGACTTTTTTTTTTTTTTCCTAAAGTTTTAATGTGGCAGACATTTGCAATCTCCTCCCTTATTAATAAATGCTGGCTGTTCTGGCTAAAGGCTACCTGGCATAACATTGCTGGTTTGTAAGTGACTGCTCTTATAGCAAGCCCAGATTACCGTCTTACTAATGGCATTCACAAGCAATCGGGGTGTCCCATAGGCTATCAGCTCAGACCCTTTTTATAATAGAAAATAGCTATTTTATTTATGTAGAACCTCTTTGCATATTTATCAAGGCTCCTTTTCACAAATACATTTCAATTCTCTCTCCTGAAAACCTCATACAAATGGTTTGCTGTTTTTTCAGGACTGGTTTGGTTACAAATCCGGCTTGCCTAATATGAATCCTTTGAAGAAGCACTTAAAATGTGGTGTGTGTATACTGAACTGTGCCTTAATGATGATCTGATTAGTAATGCAATGTACTTCTGTTACTCCTCTCTGCAAAGTGTTCTCATTCTAAAAGAAGCTTGCAAACCTGCCAGGTGCCCATGGAAAGATCGGGGAACCCCACTGGCCAACCATCATTCCCCCAACTAATCTTCCCATTATCGGCAATGACAAGATGTTAACGACTGAACACAAACTATTAGAATGATTGGTCAAATTTTCGCTAAAGTCCATTGACTTTAGCAAACATTTTAATGGAACCTTTAAACCTTGTTTTAGTGAATATTTGTTAAACTGTCATGTGAAACAAACTTCCTTGCGCAAAATCGCACAAATCTTGCCGTGGGTATGGACCTTAAGTGTTTGCAGGTCTTGTTAGCTTGTCAACTGAAACTGAGTTTAGAACATCCATTTAAAAGGCACCTAAACCGACCTGTAAAAAATGAGTTTCCTTTTCCTGGGGCTTCTACCGGCCCCCTGCAGCTGCCCTGTGTCCACGCTGTCACTGAACGATCCTCCACACCCTCCCCCACTGCTCCTCCGTTTCAACTCTGGCAGCTCAGTCAGTTGACTGCCACTGCGCCTGCACGGTCCCGGTCGCATGCATTCTCGATTGCGCTCCTGGTCACCGGGAGTGTCCTGCGCAGTACACCTTTTTCTTGTACTGTGCAGTAAGCTCCCAGGGACGGGAGCGTGACAGAGGATGCGCATGGCCAGGACCATGCAGGTGCAGTGGTAATCGACTGGCTGAGTTGAGTCGACAGAATCAAAACTGAGGCGCAGGGTGGACTGGAGGTTCATTCAGTCACTGCACAGGGTGGCTGCAGGAGGCCAGTAGAAGCCCCAAATCTGTGAAACTTTTTTTTTTTTTTTTTTTTGTACAGGTCATTTTTTAGGTTCCCATAAACCTGCAGAATAAGCGGGGATGGCTTTAAAGCACATTATTTGAGCAAAGATAAGTACAGAGAAGAAACTTGCATAGTGGAGGTAAAGTGCATGTATCGTACAATGATGTAACAGAAGTATGGCAAGTACACTGTTATTGATTAGGTCTTCATTAAGTTATTTTAAACACACTTAAGTATATGAACACTTAAATATCCCTCTACATTAACCTATAGTACACATTGTAATATCAAAAAGGAAGTATAGAAAAGCGAGTTTGCTTAAATGTGTTTTGTAATATTTCTGCTCTTTTGTTTGAAGCTGAATGCATTGTCTATAGATCATTTCATTATGTAGCTTTCTGAGCAGCGGGGAACGTAGTAGTAATACTAGCTAAAATCATTGTGCTTGAGATATGGTGAAATTTGCATTTCCTACATCAGCCATGACTTCTAAATATGTTGAATGCAGTTAGGCTGGTGTGTTAGTGCTGTAATGCTAAAGATGACTGCAAAAGCAGATCATGCGGCTGCATTGTAGTAACGTCTGTGTTTATATATTCCTAGCATGCTTGGGACATACAAAGGAAATGACTGGTTTTAGGGTTAAGGGGGGTTGGTCTTGAATTCTGCTATCTACAAAAACTTGGCTATCAATTTATTTATTTTTTGTTTTTAATCTAGCAAATCAAGACATTGAGCATTTAAAAAAAACAAAAAACTGAATATTAAAAGTCCAAGTTTTTTTGTTTGCCGTTCAATAACATTTTCAGAACCCAAAGCAGTTTTCCTGTGCCGATCCCCCCCTTAGGACTGGTTCACACGGACATCTGGGCAACACTAATCAACGGCCACGGCACACGTCTTTTAAATGCGGTCAAGAAAATGGACAGCCACTGACAGTTGTTTACGGTCTTTGCACAAATGTCGCGCTTGATCTTGTCTTTACATTGGCGTTCAATATTTGCTAAAAGTGCCACTTTAATGTTCCCGGCAGAGGTTAGAACTTGCTGTATCTGCCAAATGACAGAAACTTATTCCAAATGCTGCTCTGCTGGTTTGCAGAGAAGCGCTTAGCATCAGCTCAACGTGATGTGCCCGTCTGAACCAGCCTGTAAGCAAACTTCTGCCAAATAATGTAATGCACATGTGGAAGCAGTAGCTTCATATCCTGTAATGTCATGGTGCTGGCTGGTGGCGCTGGGATTGGTGTGCATTGCTTTGTTTTGGCATGGGTTTGCTGTAGATTTGAACTTGTACAGACACTCGCACCTAGAGATGTCCTAGAAATTACGCCTGATTTTTCTGGCTGTGAGAATACCAAACGCCTTGAGGGCTCGTTTCCACTACAGCAGAAATCTGGCCGAACCCGCAGTCTCACCACAGGCAAATTGAGTGAGTAAACTCTCTGCCATAGGGGATAATGCTGCCGTCCAAATCACTTGCCATAGCAATCCGGCCAACATTGCAGAATTTTTTCTGTAAAGGACGCACGGCAGCTAGTGGAAACAGGCCCATAATTGCAGGTAATCTTAATTCATGATCCTTCTTTGTACATCAGGCAAACAGAATTGATTGTACTTGCAAGAGTCAGGAAATCTCTGTTCTGCTGAAACTCTGATTTCCCTGGTATTGGGAACAGTCAGTTAATCTCTGGAAAATGTCTGTCTGGAAGGTGCTGAAACCTGATCACCTTATGTTTTCCACTGTCTCTTCAGCTGTTTTGTGCTTCAATAAATGGCTTGAATAAAATGTGAATGGTGTCATTTATTTTCTGGAGCTGATGGTTAAAGACAGTTTGTTTGTTTTTGTATGACATTGCATTATTGGCAGGGTTGCAATTTTATATAACCCTACAAAGCAAATGACGAGACTAAACATAGTGCTGAAATCTGGTGCTTGGGAACCACTGTACATGATTAAAGGGCAACTGTAGTGAGACGCCAAAAGTATAAGATTAGATTAAATGAGCTTAAAAAGCAACTTAAATGGCAAAATTGAAGGAGGAAAGTGGTGGTCTTACCTCCCTCAAGCAGACACGACTGTGATTCAGACAGTCAAACACATTTATTAGGAACTCCCAAAATTTATTTTTGGAGTTCCTAATAAATGTGTTTGACTGTCTGAATCGCAGTCGTTGTCGTGTCTGCTTGAGGGAGGTAAGACCACCACTTTCCTCCTTCAATTTTGCCATTTAAGTTGCTTTTTAAGCTCATTTAATCTAATCTTTTATACTTTTGGCGCCTCTGTTCATTGTATACAATTTTGAGTCCACCCTTGGTGGAGGGTTGCTACCCTTTCTTCCTGTCTACAGAGAGCGACTTCTTAATCCTGAGTGGGGTCAGGACAATCTCCCCACCTGCCTTTAGTGGTTGCCTGCTGGTGACCCTGACTTGTGAGTATCTAGCAATACAAACTTATTGCCACCTTGTCCAGTACGAATTTCTCTATTGGGGCTCTTGGTGTTCCCTGTTTTTAACTGTAGTGAGAGATAGACACACTGCCATATTTATTTCCTTTTAAGCAACACCAGTTGCCTGTCAGCTTTGCTGGTCTATTTGGCTCAGTAGAGTCTGAATAACATCAGAAACAAGCATGCAGATAATCTTGTGAGATCTGACAATGTCAACCACCTGATCTTTTGCATGCTTGTTCAGGGTCTATGGCCAGAAGTATTAGAGGAAGAGGATTAGCTGGACACCCAGGCAACTGGTATTGCTTAAAGGGAAATGAATATGGCAGCCTCCATATTCTCACTACAGTTACCTCTCGCTACAGTTGTCCTTTAATTGTGTAAGCTCTGCCTGTAGTCAGCTCACTACAGTTCTGTCTTTAGTGCCATTGGGCATTGCTTCTCCTTGTCGGGCACATTCTTATGAATTCTAGTAGTATACCAGAGTAGGGATGAGCTGAAAATTCTAACTTGAATATCTGCACACTCTGTGTGAAAACTGCAAGCATTTGAAAGCTGTTAGCTGACAATTAAATACAGCAGCTGAGTACTTTTAATGCAAGGAGATTTTTAATTTCCTAGTAGGATTTCAGCTTGGATCTTTAGGCACAGTAAAACTAAGCTCTCTTCATAAGTGAAAGCTTGATATAAACTTTCTTAGCTTTGTCCCATTGTCTATTTCCACCCAATCACACACACTGTTAGGGCCAGTGCACACCAAAAAGCGCTAGAGTAATCGCAAACACTCAGCGCTGCTTGAAGTGATTTTTTTTTTCAGAGTGATTCTAGGCATGTGCCTAGCGATTTTTGGTGTAGCTTTTTTATTTTTTTTTGTTACAGAAGCTGTTCAGTTCTAGCTCCACTGTAACAAAAAATGCTTTGAAAATCACTGTTCCAGCGCTTTTCAGAGCGATTTTGCACTTTTGTATGCTTAACATTGAGGCTGAATCGCCTCAGAAAAGCGCAGAAATGCTGCATCACCCATGTTTGGGAGAAAATCACATCACTCTGGTGTGATCTATCCCAAGTGCTTTTCAAAGCGCTAGCCTTTTAAAAGCGCTCAGAAGCGCTCTTGGTGTGCACCAGCCCTTACTAGGGGCCTTGACCTTGCAGTCATTTGTGCAATTATACATACCATGCTGCTATTCTGTTTTAGCCACTAGGTGCGATTGTGCTCTACCTGGTAGACTTTTCCTTTCTGCTCCAGTGAAGAGGTCTGCTGTTGAGAATCCAGTATGAGGGCTCTTTTCCACTATGAAATGCGATTGCAATCGCGTTTCAATTTCCACCATGCGATTGAGCTACTCAGTATAGTAAAGCTCAATCGCATCCAAAACGAGGAGGGCGACGATCGCGTTTTGACCAAAATCGCATCGCAATCTGATCGCACTAATGGAAATTGTTGCTGCAGTTTCCATTCGTTTAATGTACCTTGCGATTTGCGATCAGAATTAAAATCGCAGGGTAGTGGAAAAAGGCCCTAAGAGCTCATTTTACACTACATGCAATTCTGATACGATTTTACATGCGATTCCAACTTTCGATGCAATTTTTTTCTTGTGTTGCTAGCATTCACTGAAATCGGAATTGCAATTGCAGTGTAAAAGAAGCCTGACACTGGTAAGTGTATGGAGCACTGATTACCATGAGCGCACTGGAAGTCCTTGAATTACCTTTCAGTCTAAATTTTTGCCAGATTAAGGTGCCCGCTGATGAGGATTTTTTTTGTTTGTTTTTGTTATACCAAATCTATGTAGTACAAAGGTAAACTGCATGATTATACTTTGGACATTTCAAGTAGTCCCTCATATTACATAGAAAAGGTAAGATTGTACAAAAAATATTGTATTACTAGTGGGCAACATTAGAGAACCCCACTGGCCTTTGGATGCCCCATATGTAGTGTTGACAGTTTATTATCACTATATTAGTGATATTATGGCCTCAATTCACTAAGCTTTATCAAACACTTTATCAAACGTTTGATAATTTACCTCATGGGTAAAAACTAATTTTGAATTCACTAAGGTGTTATATTATGTTATATATTTATTGAACATTTTATCAATAAAATATTTGATAAATATTTAACACTTTAGTGAGTTCAAAATTAGATTTTACGCATGAGGTCAATTATCAAACGTTTGATAAAATGTTTGATAAATCTTAGTGAATTGAGGCCATTGTGTTTTTTTCCTGTGTTGTGTTTTTGTACCATCTAGGCTTTCTTTGGTTAATATTTTTATCCCAAAACCATTTTATAGGACTTTTTTTTTTTTTTTTCTCACCCTTACTAATGTTCACATGACACATCTCACAGTTATAAAACACATATAAAAATGAATTCTTTGGTCCTTCTCGGTTCAAATGATACCCTATATGCCATATTTTATTACTAGCTGAGCATGTGGCGGACCGTAATTCCCAGCCTGCGCGTCTGTGGCAATCGATGCGTTTGCTAGGGTGACCGAGGGCCAGAGTGCTGTACAGATGCATTGCAAATGGCAGAGTATTACATCTGTAGAGCATTGGGTCCCTAAACTTTTTGCCCTAGCAATCACATCTGATTTCTATATGTGGCAGTCATTAAAAGTTTTTATAAACAGGTATAGGTATTGCAGGGGTTAACAATGGGTTGCTCGGCTAGGGTTAAAAAGGAACAGGTGATTAAAAACAAAAACTCAAACCCTTTCTATGTTATTGGTTTTTAATACAGTACATAGAATCTACATCCTAAAACCTACAGCAGCACTAATTGAGATGTAGAATCTACATTCTGACACAATAAGCAGGTAATGGTACCAGTGTGGACAGTTTTACCTTTTTAAGCAATGCGCATTGATTGCAATTGCTTGCTGATCTGCCTACAATTTCACAGATCCTGAACAAGCATGAAGGTCAGATGTTTCGGACTGAAGCCTGACTGGATTAGCTGCATGCTTGTTTCAGGTGTGATTCATGCCCTACTGCAGCCAAAGAGATCAGCAGGACTGCCAGACAACTGGTATTGTTTATAAGGAAATGCATATTGCAGCCACCATATCCCTTTCGGTTCAGGTGTGCTTTAGAGGAAACCTGAAGGGAAAGGCTTGAATGCTGCCATCCTACCCTTATAAAGAGCTGGGCAACTGGGGGGGGGGGGGTGGAGGGGTAGCAGTCATCTAAGTCCTAGGTTCTCAACGTGTGGTATGCGTACCCCAGGGGTACTTTCGATGGTTCCAGGGGGTACTCGGACTTGATATGCACCAAGAATAACCAATTTGTAGTTTTAGAAAATGATAAATCTTATTTAAACACCAAAATAGTGTTAGCTAATGAAAAGCAATAGTAAATGCTTGGAAATTGTTTAGAGCCAATTACCATGTATTACGATTAAATATATATTTGTCAAGGGGTACTTGTGATGTTTACTATACTAGGGGGTACTTGGTGAGTACAGGGTTTTTAAAAGGGGTACATGCCAATAAAATGTTAAACACTGATCTAAGTGATTCTCACTGGGTGGGAGAATCCACTGGGAGAGGGGGGAGTATTTGTTTCATGGTGAATGCTCAGCAGCAGAGGGAGGCACACTGTGACAGTAAGCACTTGGCATCTGCTTGTGCATATATTGCATGATAGTATTTTGGCAACCGCATGTGTTGTTGCATCTAGCGAAGCGGGTCTAGCCCGCGAAACTGCTGTCAGGCCTCACACCTTGCAATTTTTGTTGTTTGTAAGGAGGAGGATGTAATAAAGGGGACACTAATTGGACTTTTTGTCTTTGGTGCCCGTATCCTTTCAACTTCTACTCTGATAATTCTACTGATTCCCTCAGTAGTCTGCCGAGTCATATGGTGCCAATCTTTCGGTTTCTACCTATGTGGCTAGTTATTAGTATGCTTGGCACTGTACATACACATCTCATCATGTCATCCTGGGTACAGTTTATAAAGGAAAAATCTTTCATTATAAGAGCATGTATAAAATACAGAGGAGTCTTTTTGCAAATGGTTTATAAAAGTATGTATTCTCATTTTGCATATGGTTAAGAATTAAAAAAAAAAAATGAAACCCTATTTGTTGCACTTTTCATCCTTGCCAATAGTACCCTGGACAGTTTCACAGCAACAGTATTCCAAACAGCACACAGACACTCCCACCTTGCTGGAGCCTGTATTTGTTTTCAACAACTAGGCAAATGATTGACTGGCAGCAAACTCTACTATCTGCCAGCCTTAAATTACAGTTGGCTGGGACATTTTTGAGCACTCTGTAATAAAAAAAAAAGGTAGGTGGAAATGTACTATTAAAATTATTGGTACTTATCCGTTGCCGGGCGCATC
This sequence comes from Hyperolius riggenbachi, assembly GCF_040937935.1. NCBI lineage: Eukaryota > Metazoa > Chordata > Amphibia > Anura > Hyperoliidae > Hyperolius > Hyperolius riggenbachi. The sequence continues at coordinate 201,941,917 of NC_090649.1, forward strand.
CGGCAGGTGGCGCTGTTGTTGCTAATTCCAATGATAATTACTTCATGTAACAAAACTGTGAATGTAAACGCCGCGGGTGGCGATAATTGCATTCCTAGTTCAAATAACAATATGTGTATTAACCTCCTTGCCGGTTATCCCGAGCTCAGCTCGGGGTAACCTGCGTAGGAGGATTTCTCAGGCCTCGCTGGGCCGATTTTTCAAATTTATTATTATTATTTTTTTTAATTTTTTTTTACTGCACGCAGCAAGCACTTTGCTAGCTGCGTGCAGCTTCCAATCGCTGCCGCCGATTCGCCGCTACCCGCCGCGCCCCCCCCCTCCAGACCCCTTGCGCAGCCTGGACAATCAGTGCCAGGCAGCGCTGAGGGGTGGATCGGGATTCCCTCTGACGTCCCGATGCCATGGCGACCGGGGAAGCCCAGCAGGAAATCCCGTTCTGAACGTGATTTCCTGCTTACTCTGATCGCCAAAGGCGATCGGAGTGGGTGGGGGGATGCTGCTTGTCAACAGCTATCATGTAGCGAGCTGGGCTCGCTACATGATTTAAAAAAAAAAAAAATTTAAAAATGCTGCGCTGCCCCCTTGCCGCCAGAATTGTAACGGCAAGGGGGTTAAATGAGAAATGAGCCGGTGGCAATGTAACAGATCAAGCCGCCGGCTTCGTGTCTCGCTCACCTCCCCCCCCCCCCCCCCCTCCTTGCCCTCTCTCGTATAGAACACTGGCAGCCCGGGGGGGGGGGGACTTGTGTCCCCCCCCAGAATTGTTCGTCGCAAACAGGCAGGATTCCCTGCCGCGACGAACGACTCTGGGGGACACGCATGTCCGGCCGCTTGATCTGTTACATTGCCGCCGGCTTATTTCTCATTTAATTAAATCAATTTTGTTAATACGCATATTGTTGTTTTAACTAGGAATGCAATTAGCGCCACCCGCGACATTTAAATTCAGTTTTCTTTACGTGAAGTAATTATCATTGGAATTAGCAACAACAGTGCCACCTGCCGGATGCGCCCGGCTAACGGATAAGTACCAAATTATTTTTAGCATTTGCTTGCTGGTGGCTTAAAGCAGACCTGAGCTCAGAATTCCCTCTCTGCTCTAAGACCCAGTGCACACTGAGCGGATCCGCCGGCCGCATCCGCTTGGCTAATGTAATTGAATGGGCTGGTGCACACCGGCGGTTTGATGTTTTAGCAAACCGCAAACGTCCCTCTTGCTGCACGTTTGCGGTTTGCTAAAAACCTCAAACCGCCGGTGTGCACCAGCCCATTCAATTACATTAGCTAAGCGAATGTTCAGGTGGATGTGGCCGGCGGATCGCATCCGCTCTGTGTGCACTGGCCCAAATCTGTCATCTGCACCCAAAACCGTTCGCGTTTTGTGGATCTGCTAGCAGTTTTGGTGTGCACTGGGCCTAAATGATAGAGCATAATAACATTTAAAGAAAACTATTTGTTTCAGCTGATACAAATCCTGCAATAAATCTGCAGTGTGTCTACTTCCTGCTTTGATGGAAGCAGACATAGGGTTAACATCCTGTGTTTACAAACTTGCTGAGGCTACCCGCTGACAAAGCTGAGATCAAATTACAGTTGATTAGACACATATGAGGGGGAATTATTCAGGCTCTATAAATACATACAGGGTACATTTCTCTCTGTTTTCCTTCTCTTGTGCAAGAGTTCAGGTCCACTTTAAAAGGCATTTTATGAAGTTGTGAAAATATTTCCTAGGAGAAAACTAAGGAGAAAAGGTGAACTTTATATGTGCCAATGTCAGATCCTGGAATTTCTGTGTTTTTTACCACTTGGCAACTATGCTTAAAGAAATGTTTGCCTGATTGATGGTCTGTTAGACTGACTGTGGCTTACATGGCACAAACATACAGCTACTGAAGGCAGATGACGATCTCCTGCTCCAGTGATACAGACAGCATGCCCACCAGGCAAGTGTATTTATATTAGCCTCCATTGTTCTGTAAAGACAAAGTTGTTCGTTTTGTCAACCTGAAAAGTGTGACTCACTTGCATAACATAAGTCTTACAACCTCCTGTTCAGGGCTTCACAAATCTGTCCAAGTACCTCCACCAGTGTATGCTTTGTGGAAATCTGCAGTGGTAGTTAGCTCTGAGTAATTACCTCACCTGTGCATGTGGTTTTCTGCAAAACATGTACTTGGTGGGCTTCAGTGAAAAGGGGCTCTATTCAATTAACCTTTTCTACTAGGATTTTTTTTTTTATATTGTTACAATAATTTTTCATCACTTGTAATTGAAAACGTACAGAAAGTAGGTGAAAAGCTATTAATAAAATAGTTTTGAGTATTTTCTTGTTTGCTGGTGGTTTATAATGCATTTTATTGACCATGTGTGACAATAACACCCAGAGGAAAGTTAATTGCATACAGGCCAGGTAGAAGGCCCAGCTCTAGCTCATCTAATTGTTGCTCCTGACTGCATAGAAATATTGGTTGCGTCTACTGCCATCTAGTGACAAAATATGCTAACTGATTTGTGTGAGAAAAGGCCTGTAAACTTACTATAACATGGAGAAAATAAAACTTATGTAGCAACTGAAGATTGATTTGGAGCACATGAAGCCCTAAACTGTTATAAAAGTAAAACTGGTGTAAAAAGAAGCAGTTATGGATAATTGCTTGATCTTTATGTCCTCAGACACTTGTGGTAGCTGTCCTCCCTTCCCTGCTGCCTTTGTAGCCCCTGTTCTGTCCACTCCACGCACCCTTTCTGTTCATGCTCCTACACAGCTGTGCATAGCAGCCACCACCAGGTGCTTATTGGGCATATATGGTTTCTAATGTTTCCGAGCTGCGCAGTCACACTGCCTCGGTTGCTGTGCTTTCTGGAGTGCAATCCACAAGGGTGTGCAGTGGATAGTGCTAGTGTAAATGAGGACTATTGGAGCAGCGTGAAGGGAAGGAGGGACACAAAAAGGAGCCACCAGTGCCTGAGAATATGCAAGTATCCGTATCTTTTGATTTTTATTTTATTTTTGCCTCGGGCACACTTTTTTTTTTTTTTTAAGTAGACCTGAAGGGACAAAAAGTGCCCCTGGAGGTACTTATCTCGGAGGGGAAAGTCTCTGGATCCTATAGAGGCTTCCCCCATCCTCCTCAGCAGAGGCAATCCAGTGCTGGGATCCCCGAAGTCCACTTGTCGCCGGTGTGCACAGGCGCACTAGCAAGCTTCCAGTCTGACTCCAGCAGAAATAGCTGAGCACCATCAGGGCCACTCTACTGCGTAGGTGTTTTTGGCACTGCAATAGCAGCAATTGCCACAGCGGCCTAGGGCAGTGACCAAATCAAAGGCGATCTGCGCCCAAATTAAATGATTTGTCTTTTGCCTTCCCCAGTCTTGTGAATAGGAAGTTCATAGCTTACATTAAAGTACACTAAACTAGGGGGGAAAAGTTGATTTTTTTTGGGGGGGGGGATTTTTTTTTTTACTTCCTTACCTGGGGCTTCCTCTGCAGTGTTGCTTGCGAATTTTCGCCAAACTCCTTTTCGCATCGAAAATCCAGCTTTTGCCGAATTTTTGCGAAAATTAGCTTACATTTTCGCCAAATAGCGAAATTTAAAGGGAAAGTGCCATATTTTTGCCCAAATACTAAATTTCGAAAATAACTGCTATATTAGACATGTGCTTAGCATGAAAATTTGAAAATTGATATGAAGTAATGTCTTCTCTCCCCATATTAGGTCTCCCATGATTCTTAGCTGCAGAATTGACCCAGGAACCATATAACTACAACCAATCAGACAACAGACAGCCCCCTGAGAAGACTGAGAAGACTAGCTCTCTGACACACCAGCCTCTGTTGGGAAGGATTAGTGGATGTGATAGGAGTAGAGAGAACTTGGCTAGCTACCAGGGGTGTAGCAATAGTGGGTGTAGAGGTAGCCACCGCATCGGGGCCCTTTGGCTAGAGGGGCCCTGCCTCAACCACAATATTAGCTCTATATTGGTCCTATGCTGATAGAAGTGAATATTATCGATGATTAGAATAGCAGTGATCATTAACACCCTGTTTCCCATGCCTTTCTTGCACCTCTGACACTGTGGTTGTCCTTGATTGGTTTTGGTGTGGTGTATCAATTATGTATAAAGAGCTTGGGGGGCCGTAATGCAAAACTTGCACTGGGGACCACAGCTTCTTAGCTACGCCACGACTAGCTACTGCTCATTTATTTGCAGTCTACTGTGTGTTTGTGGTTTGAAAATCTCCACAAATACAAGCTACAGCAGGCTGGATTGTAGTTGTATTCTAAAAAAGTGTTTTTTTAAGGGGGAACTGTAGTGAGGTATATGGCGGCTGCCATATTTATTTCCATTTAAGCGATACCAGTTGCTCGGCTGTCCTGCAGATCAATGTGGCTGCAGTAGTGTCTGAATCACACCAGAAACATGCATGCAGCTAATCTTGTCAGATCTGAAAATGTCAAACACCTGATCTGCTGCATGCTTGTTCCGGGTCTATGGCTACATGTATTAGAGACAGAGGATTAGCAAGATAGCCAGGCAACTGGTATTGTTTCAAAGGAAAGGTAAGCAATACCAGTTTCCTGGCCATCTTGCTGATCCTCTACCATTAATACTTTTAGCCATAGACCCTGAACAAGCATGCAGCAGATCAGGTGTTTCTGATATTTGTGTCAGATTTCTGACAAGATTAGCTGCATGCTTGTTTATGGTTTGATTCAAATACTACTGCAGCCAAACAGACCAGCAGGGCTGCCAAGCAACTGATTTTGTTTTAAAAGAAATACATTTTGCAGCCTCAATTTCCCCCACTACAGTTGTCGTTTAACCACCCTGGCGTTCTGATTAAATCGCCAGGGTGGCTGCGGGAGAGTTTTTTTTAAATAAAAAAAAAACTATTTCATGCAGCCAACTGAAAGTTGGCTGCATGAAAGCCCACTAGAGGGCGCTCCGGAGGCGATCTTCCGATCGCCTCCGGCGGCAAGAGATAACACGGAAGGCCGCAATGAGCGGCCCTCCGTGTTTCGCTTCCCTCGTCGCCATGGCGACGAGCGGAGTGACGTCATGGACGTCAGCCGACGTCTTGACGTCAGCCGCCTCCGATCCAGCCCTTAGCGCTGGCCGGAACTGTTTGTTCCGGCTACGCTGGGCTCGGGCGGCTGGGGGGACCCTCTTTCGCCGCTGCACGCGGCGGATCGCCGCGCTGCAGCGGCGATCAGGCAGCACACGCGGCTGGCAAAGTGCCGGCTGCGTGTGCTGCTTTTTATTTGGTGCAAATCGGCCCAGCAGGGCCTGAGCGGCAGCCTCTGGCGGTGTTGGACGAGCTGAGCTCGTCCAGACCGCTCAGCAGGTTAAGCATGGTCGCTGTGTCCAAGCCGATGTTCTTTTATTTGTACACTGCCTGCTTCTCCTGAGTTATGGGGGTGATGGTCACACAGACCAAGCCGCTGCCCCCCCCCCCCCCGGTCAATTTATGGGATATGTACACTGCCTGCTTCTCCTGAGTTATGGGGGTGATGGACACTTTGATCGAACAGAAACGGCAGCTGCACGCTGCGGGATGTGATTGAAATCTACACCCTGCCAGCCAGGAGCCCACCAAAACGGTGTAGATTTCAATCAACGTAGTTCTTAAGTAGTTAAATAAGATTTATTATTTTTTAAAACTATAAATCTGTCATTCTTGGTTAAGTACAGTGGCTTGCAAACAGGGACGGATCTAGGGGGGGGGCAAGCGCAAGCGGGTATCTTGCCCCAGGCGCAGTTTGTTGAATTCTTAAAAAGGCGGCAAAATTTGGATGGGGAATGGCAGTTTAGGTGCCAAAACCTGACCTTGCCCCAGGCGTAACTTGGTCTAGATCCGTTCCTGCTTGCAAAAGTATTCGGCCCCCTTGAAGTTTTCCACTTTTTGTCATATTACTGCCACGAACATCATAGCCGCAGCGCAGCGGCATCCCCCCACCCACTCCGATCGCCTTCGGCGATCAGAGTAAGCAGGAAATTCCGTTCAGAACTGGATTTCCTGCTGGGCTTCCCCGGTCGCCATGGCGACGGGGCGGGATGACGTCACCGACGTCATGGACGTCGTGACGTCGGAGTCCCGATCCACCCCTCAGCGCTGCCTGGCACTGATTGGCCAGGCTGCGCAAGGGGTCAGGGAGGGAAGGGGGCTGCGCGGCATGGCGGGTAGCGGCGGATCTGCGGCGAGCGGCGGCGATCGGAAGTTACACGCAGCTAGCAAAGTGCTAGCTGCGTGTAACAAAAAAAAATTATGCAAATCGGCCCACCAGGGCCTAAGAACTCCTCCTGCGCGACATTCCCCGAGCTCAGCTCGGGATTATCGCCCAGGAGGTTAAAGGGAAGGCTCATGGTGCTTTAAAAATAAAAAAAATTGCGAATCCACTTATCTGGGGCTTTCTCCAGCCCGTGGCAGGCAGGACGTGCCCTCGGCAACGCTCCGCAGGCTCCCGGTCTCATCCGATGGCGCACCCGACCTGGCCAGGCCAGCTCGGGCTCTTCTGTGCTCCAAAATGTGCCTCACGCGGGCGTGCTGACGTCATCGGACGTCCTCCGGGCTGTACTGCGCAGACGCAGTAGTTCTGCGCCTGCGCAGTACTGCCCGGAGGACGTCCGATGAAGTCAGTGCGTCCGCGTGAAGCGCATTTTGGAGCGCAGAAGAGCCGAGCTGGCCTGGCCAGGTTGGGTGCACCACCGGAGGAGACCGGGAGCCTGTGGAGCGGTGCTAAGGGCACGTCTTGCCTGCCACAGGCTGGAGGAAGTCCCAGATAAGTGGATTCGCAATTTTATTTTTAACCACTTCACCACTGAGGGGTTTTACCCCCTGAGCACCAGAGCAATTTTCACCTTTCAGCGCTCCTTCCATTCATTCGTCTATAACTTTATCATTACTTATCGCAATGAAATGAACTATATCTTGTTTTTTCCGCCACCAATTAGGCTTTCTTTAGGTGGGACATTATGCCAAGAATTATTTTTTCTAAATGTGTTTTAATGGGAAAATAGGAAAAATGTGGGGAAAAAAATAATTATTTTTCAGTTTTCGGCCATTATAGTTTTTAAATAATGCATGCTACTGTAATTAAAACCCATGAAATTTATTTGCCCTTTTGTCCCGGTTATAAAACCATTTAAATTATGTCCCTATCACAATGTTTGGCGCCAATATTTTATTTGGAAATAAAGGTGCATTTTTTTCAGTTTTGCGTCTATCCCTAATTACAAGCCCATAGTTTATAAAGTAACAGTGTTATACCCTCTTGACATAAATATTTAAAAAGTTCAGTCCCTAAGGTAACTATTTATGTATTTTTTTTAATTGTAAATTTTTGAATTTTTTTTTAATTACAGAAAAAAATAAAAATATGGAGTGTGGGAGGTAATGAGTTAATTTTTTGTGTAAAAATCATTTATTTGTATGGGAAAAATGTGTAGGGTGTAGTTTACTATTTGGCCACAAGATGGCCACAGTAACTTTTTGTTTTAATGCGACCTCCAAGCTTCCTTCCGGAAGCTTGGAGGAAGTATAAGGAGGCTAGACACGTGAGTTTTTTCTCACAATGATCACGCTGCCCATAGGAGAGCAGCGGATCATTGTGGGGCTTAGATCAACGAACGGGAATGGATTTTCCCGTTCATTGATCTCCGGGCGAGTGGGCGGCGGCGTGTTTACTAGCGGCGGGCGGTGTGTTTACGAGCGGGAGCGCGGGCAGCGTTGAACGCGGAAAGTACGGATTTCTCCGTCCCTGGGGGTTAAAGGATGGAAAAAGGGACGGAGAAATTCGTACGGGCGGGGGTAAAGTGGTTAAACCACCGTGAACCTTCCCTTTAAAGGGACTCCGAGCTCTGGCTAAAATAAAAATGTTCACTTACCAGGGGCTTTCTGCAGCCCAGTGCTGGTCGGGACGTCCCACGCCGGCCTCCTGGCTCTTCTCCCCACGGCTGTCCATATAGGGCTGATCATTCAGCTCCCCGGGCGACACTGGCTTAGTGTCGGGGCTCCTTCTTCCGCAAACCTCATCAATGACGTCGCACGCCGGCCGCCTCGCGTCATCACGGCGGCCGGCGTGACAGCACTGCGCATGCGCAAGCTGGAGGGGAGAGCCCCGAGGTGAGGGAGGGGGGAGGGGGGGACTGCCCCCCTCCCTCCCCGCCAACTGTGGGCATGGCTTTCTCCTCATGCTGTGACCCCTCCAGCCCACCAATACGGACCGGGGGGGGGGGGGGGGGCCCGGGGCCTCCCTGTGGGGGCAGGGGTTGTATCCCCTATTGTTACGCCAGTGCCATGTATGGTCAAACTGCTTCACTGCGTTACTCTGCAGACATGGGAGGAGCAGGAAGCCAGGTGCACCCCACTACAGTTATGCCACTTTATTTGAGACTGTCCAATAAATGTTAAATCCTAATAAACCAGCCATGAGTTCTTTTTTAGATTTTGGACACTTCTGTGATTAACACCCTTGCTCTATGGTCTAGGTTCTCAACGTGTGGTATGCGTACCCCAGGGGGTACTTCTGACGGTTCCAGGGGGTACTCTGGCTTGATGTACAGTGGCTTGCAAAAGTATTCGGCTCCCTTGAAGTTTTCCACATTTTGTCACATTACTGCCACAAACCTGAATCAATTTTATTGGAATTTCACGTGAAAGACCAATACAAAGTGGTATACACGTGAGAATTGGAATGAAAATCATACATTATTCCAAACATTTTTTACAAATCAATAACTGTAACGTGGGGTGTGTGTAATTATTCAGCCCCCTGAGTCAATACTTTGTAGAACGACTTTTTGCTGCAATTACAGCTGCCAGTCTTCTAGGGTATGTCTCTACCAGCTTTGCACAGCTAGAGACTGAAATCCTTGCCCATTCTTCTTTTCAAAACAGCTCCAGCTCAGTCATTAGATGGACAGCGTTTGTGAACAGCAGATTTCAGGTCTTGCCACAGATTCTTGATTGGATTTAGATCTGGACTTTGACTGGGCCATTCTAACACATGGATATGTTTTGTTTTCAACCATTCCATTGTTGCCCTGGCTTTATGTTTAGGGTCGTTGTCCTGCTGGAAGGTGAACCTCCGCCACAGTCTCAAGTCTTTTGCAGACTCCAAGAGGTTTTCTTCCAAGGTTGCCCTGTATTTGGCTCCATCCATCTTCCCATCAACTCTGACCAGCTTCCCTGTCCCTGCTGAAGAGAAGAAACCCCAGAGCATGACGCAGCCACCACCATATTTGACAGTGGGGATGGTGTGTTCTGAGTGATGTGCAGTGTTAGTTTTCTGCCATACATAGGCTATCATTCATAAAGCATTCCCGCATGCGGAAATGCTAAAAACAGCCGACTTTACCGAGCACTGAGCAAAATGTGTATTCATAAAGGCTGTTTCCGCATGTGATGCTGACTTTTCTGAGCAGTGCGATAAATCACCGCATTCTGCGGTGATTCTATGCGGAAATGTAACAAAATGCCAATTCATAAAAACTAACGCAGGCGGTATGCGGACGGGGATTACTGCTCCCCTGGATGTAGCGATAGGCATGCGGAGTACATGTAAGTGAATGGGACAGACCTCCCAAGCAGCAGCAGAGAGAACACCGCATGGAGGGACTCGGACAGCTTCTCCTGTTTCCGCACGGCTACCGGCAGCCTACCGCCAGCCTACAGCGGGATATCTCCGCACTCCTATCGCAACAGGCAACATTTTTATGAATGACCACCCAGAAGGCTGAAATACCGACAGCGGTATTTTCCCACACGGATTTTAGCTACCGACAAGACATTTATGAATGATAGCCATAGCATTTGCATTTTGGCCAAAAAGTTCTATTTTGGTCTCACCCGACCAGAGCACCTTCCACATGTTTGCTGTGTCCCCCACATGGCATGTGGCAAACTGCAAACGTGACTTCTTATGCTTTTCTGTTAATAATGGCTTTCTTCTTGTCACTCTTCCATAAGAGCCAACTTTGTGCAGTGCATGACTAATAGTTGTCCTATGGCCAGATTCCCCCACCTGCAGAGATCTACAGCTCGTCCAGAGTCACCATGGGCCTCTTGACTGCATTTCTGCTCAGCGCTCTCCTTGTTTGGCCTGTGAGTTTAGGTACACGGCCTTGTCTTGGTAGGTTTACAGTTGCGCCATACGCCTTCCATTTCTGAACTATGCTTGAACAGTGCTCCGTAGGATGTTCAAGGCTTTGGAAATCTTTCTGTAGCTTAAACCTGCTTTAAATTTCTCAATAACTTTATCCCTGACCTGTCTGGTGTGTTCTTTGGATTTCATGGTGTTGTTGCTCCCAATATTCTCTTAGACAACCTCGGAGGCCGTCACAGAGCAGCTGTATTTGTACTGACATTAGATTACACACAGGTGCACTCATTAGCAATGTATATGGGCAATGTATATGGGCAACTGACTGCACTCAGACCAAAGGGGGCTGAATAATTACGCACACCCCACTTTGCAATTATTGATTTGTAAAAAAATGTTTGGAATCATGTATGATTTTCGTTCCACTTCTCACGTGTACACCACTTTGTATTGGTCTTTCATGTGGAATTCCAATAAAATTGATTCATGTTTGTGGCAGTAATATGGCAAAAAGTGGAAAACTTCAAGGGGGCCGAATACTTTTGCAAGCAGGAACGGATCTAGACCAAGTTGCGCCTGGGGCAAGGTCAGATTTTGGCGCCTAAACTGCCATTCCCCATCCAAATTTTGCCGCCTTTTTAAGAATTCAACAAACTGCGCCTGGGGCAAGATACCCGCTTGCCCCCCCCCAGATCCGTCCCTGTTTGCAAGCCACTTTACTTAACCAAGAATGACAGATTTATAGTTTTAAAAAATGATAAATCTTATTTAACTACTTAACTACTTAAGGACTGCGTTGATTGAAATCTACACTGTTTTGGTGGGCTCCTGGCTGGCAGGGCGTAGATTTCAATAATCCTGCAGCGTGCATCTGCCGTTTCTGTCAATCCCCGCCGATCACGCTGCTCAAACCCTACGTCTCTTGCCGCAGCTCACTGGCTCTGCCAGTCTGACGGCAGAGCCATGTGATCCGGTCATAAGCTGATTTCATTGGCTCCTGGCTGTGTCTATCAATGTAAGCTGCTCCCATTGGCTTACATTGATTGACACAGTCAGGAGCCAATGAAAGCGGCTCCTGACCGGCTCACATGACTCTCATAGAGACGGCAGAGTGGATGTCAGGAGGTTCCTGGCATATGGCGGTTGAGGTGGATATGCACGGCGATTCGTTGGGATTCTTTCGGTATTGTACCAGTGGTCTATGGTCCTTAAGGGGGCAGAGACCGCTGGAACTTAAGTGTTTAACACCAAATTAGTATTTTAGCTAATTAAAAACCATAGTAAATGCTTGAAAATTGTTTAGAACCAATTATCATGTACTATGATTAAATATATATATTGTCAAGGGCTACTTGTGATAATGTTTAATATTCTAGGGGGTATTTGGTGAGTACAGGGGTTGAAAAGGGATACATGCTAGATACAAGGGATACAAGACAAGACAAATAACATTTATATTGCGCTTTTTTCCTTGCGGACTCAAAGCGCCAGAGCAGAGCAGCAGCCACTAGGGCGCGCTCTATTGGCAGTAGCAGTGTAAGGTAGACATGCCAAAGGTCTCCTACTGAATTAGTGCTGGCTTACTGAACAGGCAGAGCCGAGATTCGAACCCTGGTCTCCAGTGTCGGCAGAGCCCTTAACCATTACACCATCAGCCAACTGCTAATACAATTTTGAGAAACACTGCTCTATGGTATGCAGAGCCTTCCCTCAACTTAGGTAAGTATTAAACTGAAATGTATTTTTTTTTCCTTTATATTCCCTAAGGAGATATCTCAGACGAGGAATGGACAGAGGAATTTGGTTCCTATAGCGTGAAAGCCCTCCAAAAAAAAAAATAATTAAGATGGGAGCTTTGTTATAGATGTCTTACAGCAGACGTAAAAGGGGCACAACTGAGGCAGAAAGAGGGATTTGGAGTCTTTGGACAGCCTCATCGGAAAGGACTGTCTATTCATAATAAAGCTGTGTTAAATCCGGAATGGCTTCTGCCGGGTATGAGCCAGGAATTAGGACAGCAGCCAGACAGGGCACCTCTGGCGTAGTGCAGGTGAGCTCAGGACGCAGCTTAGCAACAAGGGACGAGCCACACGCTGCAGCCACTAGAACGCGCCCCCTCAGTCAGTGTATACCCACACATGCGCGCTCCCGCCTCGCACTGGACGGACAGACTCCAGGCGGGTACGAGGAAGCGCCCAGCCTCGCCTGGGAGGCAGATACGGGGTCAGGAACACGCAGGTTGGTGTGATGTAATGCTGATTCTGGGGCTCTGTGCAGGCATGGTGTATGCGGTGTGCGGAGCAGCATGAGGTGACGCCGGACTCAGACATGTCGCCAGACTCCTGCGCATTGTGTGACCGGCATCCTCTTCTCGCACTGGCCCTGTCATTGTGCTGCTGACAGTGCTATGCAAATAGCAGGGGGAATGCATTTCCCATGTCTTCTTGCTGCTGTGCAGCTGCGGGTAGACACGGGCAAGTCAACAACTGAGAGATAGCTCTCTTATCACCTTTCTCCTCATTAGACATGGAGTGCAACTAACTGCAGGAGTTTTGTGGTTGTTTTCTGAAGAGGTGACTGTTGGCTAGTAAAGATGTTGGTTAGATTTTGGGCACTGGTTGTAATTAGGGTTAATGACTTGTTGCTGATGGGACATTGTACATGTATGATAGTACAGCGCCATGTGAAGTTAGCACAGATCTATTGAAAGAGCAGGTGACAAACTGTTAGGAGTTGGGATGATGTCACAAGTGCTACAGCTTCTTCCTCCAACTGGTCATGAATGCTGGACTAGGAGCAACTGTTGGCAAACTTCAGTTGCTAACTAAGTTACCCAGCGACTGACCATTGTCAGTGTTTTTAAAGGCTACCATTGGGAATCATGGTAGCAACATGATGAACACTCACCTGGCAGGGCTGGAGCCCTGTGTTCAGTGCTAAGCCTGGCGATTTGACATTCACTCTATTTGTGTGTTTTGTCTGGGCACCCCCATTTTTTTTCGCCACACCTCCAAAACATACTAAAGTGGTATGTTGGTTAGTTGAGTTCCTGGTTATCCGGAACTCAACTAACCACTAGTCTCAACCAACCAGCACAAATTGCCGGCAGTACTAACAGTGGTGAAGTCCATCTTCTTAGGCTGTTTGTGAGCTCTGCTGTGCTTAAAGAGACTGTGAAGCGACTTTTAAAACAGCTTTTTACCTTATATTCTACATAGGCATGTTTACCCCTGCTAAAACGCCGCTCTCCCGCGGCAGAACGAGGGGTCTTTACCCTCCAAATCCCCCCCTCCTGCAAAATCCACGACCAACTTGGTCGTAGATTTTGCTGCTCCTGGAGGCAGAGATTTCGGCTGTAGCTCTGCCTCCATGCGCGTCTATCAGCGGCGGATCTCCGCCTGTCCCCCGCCCCTCTCAGGGAAGGAAGACTGAGAGGGACGGGGAGAGGCGGCGATCAGCGCTGATAGACGCGCTGAGAGAGAGGGCTGCGGCTGTTAGCCCTGCCTCAAGCAGGAAGCGATCCCTGGGCACTACGGAGGGGATTTGGGTAAAGACCCCTCGTTCGGCCGCGGGAGGGTGGCGTTTTAGCAGAGGCAAACATGCCCATGTAGAATATAAGGTAAAAAGCTGTTGTAAAAGTCGTTTCAGAGTCTTTTTCAAAACTAAGTTTCACAATGGGCTGAAGTGCCCCGAAATGCAGCAAACCATGATCAGCGATTCAGTGGTGAATCGCTGTGCATAAATGGAAACAGCAGACAGTGCAGTCTATGCACTGTCTGCTGTCCCTGCAATCGCGTTTCCATAAGTGCGCATGAAAGCGTGCAATATGGAAACAAGCCCTATCTGAGAGTTCTATGCGCAGAGATCACCTGGCAGAACTAAAGATGCCGCTACCTGTTATAAATCTCAAAATGTAAAACGGAGAGGAAAGCTATTACTTGCCACAAGAAAATGTATGCGTGCTTCAAACACCAAGTTTAACCCTAACAAATCTGGAAAGCTATTACATTGGGCAAGCACAAACTAAATCATCTATAAATGAATATTATAAATAAAATAAGCAATTTGAAAGTAGTATCTTTCTTTCCTTTTGTCCCATTACTTGTTTACATTTTTCTTTACATCAATCTTTCTTTCTAGATCTCTACTTATAATCTTTCATGTTCTCTGTCACACTTACTTTTGCCTCTTTAATGCTCTGCCAACTTTCATCTACATTTTAGTTCTCATTCCCTATATTCTGCTTTACACTCAGCTCTTCTTGACATTTTTCGTGTATAACAAACTAGCTGAAAACCCGGTGTTGCTTGGGGATGTATTTGGCTGTTGTGTGGTGCAGCCACTTTTTCTGACCTTGACACGTAGTCACTCAACTTTGTGAGCTTTGGGTTCATTGGCATCAATAATGTGAGAATGGAAGCAGTTTAAATTTTCCCATTGAAATCAAGCAAACAAATCTGATTGGCTGTTTGTTGCTCTGCCCCATTTTCTGAAATTTAATCCCAGTCACCCAGAGACTGACTGTAGGCCTCTACCGTTAACAGTGTAAGAATGGCAGTAATTTAAATATTCCACTTAAAAATCAATAGGGGAATTTTGATTGGCTATTGTAGGCTCCACTTAATTACCTGAATATTAATCCCAGTGACCAACTGTGTCAAGTTTAAGAACCGTGTGATTAACAGTCTAAGAATGACTGCAGTCTTAAAACCCCTTAAGGACCAACCAGACACTTTTTTTCCAATCAGACCACTGCCGCTTTAACGGTTTATTGCTCGGTCATACAACCTACCACCTAAATTAATTTTACCTCCTTTTCTTGTCACTAATGCAGCTTTCTTTTGGTGCTATTTGATTGCTGCTGTGATTTTGCCCCAGTATAGCTAGTATAGTGCCCCAGGATAGCTAGTATAGTGCCCAGTGTACCCCAGGATAGCTAGTATAGTGCCCCATGTGCCCCAGTATAGCTAGTATAGTGCCCCAGTATAGCTATACTAGCTATACTGGGGCACACTGGGCACTATACTAGCTATACTGGGGCACACTGGGCACTATAGCTAGTATAGTGCCCAGTGTGCCCCAGTATAGCTAGTATAGTGCCCAGTGTGCCCCAGTATAGCTAGTATAGTGCCCAGTGTGCCCCAGTATAGCTAGTATAGTGCCCCATGTGCCCCAGTATAGCTAGTATAGTGCCCCATGTGCCCCAGTATAGCTAGTATAGTGCCCCGTGTGCCCCAGTATAGCTAGTATCGTGCCCCATGTGCCCCAGTATAGCTAGTATAGTGCCCCGTGTGCCCCAGTATAGCTAGTATCGTGCCCCATGTGCCCCAGTATAGCTAGTATAGTGCCCCATGTGCCCCAGTATAGCTAGTATAGTGCCCCATGTGCCCCAGTATAGCTAGTATAGTGCCCCATGTGCCCCAGTATAGCTAGTATAGTGCCCAGTGTGCCCCAGTATAGCT
The DNA here is from genome assembly GCF_040937935.1 of Hyperolius riggenbachi. Taxonomy (NCBI): domain Eukaryota; kingdom Metazoa; phylum Chordata; class Amphibia; order Anura; family Hyperoliidae; genus Hyperolius; species Hyperolius riggenbachi. The sequence goes on from NC_090649.1 coordinate 201,957,488, forward strand.
AGTATAGTGCCCAGTGTGCCCCAGTATAGCTAGTATAGTGCCCCAGGATAGCTAGTATAGTGCCCAGTGTGCCCCAGTATAGCTAGTATAGTGCCCCATGTGCCCCAGTATAGCTAGTATAGTGCTCCAGTATAGCTAGTATAGTGTCCCATGTGCCCCATTATAGCTAGTATAGTGCCCCATGTGCCCCAGTATAGCTAGTATAGTACCCCAGTATAGCTAGTATAGTGCCCCATGTGCCCCAGTATAGCTAGTATAGTGCCCCATGTGCCCCATTATAGCTAGTATAGTGCCCCAGTTTAGCTAGTATAGTGCCCCATGTGCCCCAGTATAGCTAGTATAGTGCCCCAGTGTAGCCCACTCCCCCGCGGCCGCCGCTCCTGTTACCTTATGAGCTGGCGGCCGCTTCCTGTCACAGATTCCCGTAGCCGCCCTCCTCCGTGCAGCATCTTCTATTTACAGCAGTGCGTCGCACGGCTGCTGTAAGGAGGGAAGGAGGCGGGGCAGCGGTTCCCATGGTAACGGTGAACGCCGCTACAGGAAGCCGCTGCCCCGCCTCCTTCCCTCCTTACAGCAGCCGCACAGGAAGCGCTGCTGTAACAGGAGATGCTACACAGACTTGGTTGGGGACCCCTGTTTTAGGGTATGTCTCTACCAGCTTTGCACATCTAGAGACTGAAATCCTTGCCCATTTTTCTTTGCAAAACAGTTCCAGCTCTGTCAGATTAGATGGACAGTGTTTGTGAACAGCAGATTTCAGGTCTTGCCACAGATTCTTGATTGGATTTAGATCTGGACTTTGACTGGGCCATTCTAACACATGGATATGTTTTGTTTTAAACCATTCCCTTGTTGCCCTGGCTTTATGTTTAGGGTCATTGTCCTGCTGGAAGGTGAACCTCCGCCACAGTCTCAAGTCTTTTGCAGTCTCCAAGAGGTTTTCTTCCAAGTTTGCCCTGTATTTGGCTCCATCCATCTTCCGATCAACTCGGACCAGCTTCCCTGTCCCTGCTGAAGAGATGCACCCCCCGAGCATGATGCTGCCACCACCATATTTGACAATGGGGATGGTGTGTTCAGAGTGATGTGCAGTGTTAGTTTTCTGCCACACATAGCGTTTAGCATTTTGGCCAAAAAGGTCAATTTTGGTCTCATCTGACCAGAGCACCTTCTTTCACATGGTTGCTGTGTCCCCCACATGGCTTGTGGCAAACTGCAAACTGGACTTCTTATGCTTTCTGTTAACAAAGCCTTTCTTCTTGCCACTCTTCCATTAAGGCCAACTTTGTACAGTGCATGACTAATAGTTGTCCTATGGACAGAGTCTCCCACCTGAGCTGTAGATCTCTACAGCTCGTCCAGAGTCACCATGGGCCTCTTGACTGCATTTCTGTCAGCGCTCTCCTTGTTCGGCCTGTGAGTTTAGGTGGACGGCCTTTTCTTGGTAGGTGTACAGTTGTGCCATGCTCCTCCCATTTCTGAATGATCGCTTGAACATTGCTCTGTGGGATGTTGAAGGCTTTGGAAATATTTTTGTAGCCTAAGCCTGCCTTAAATTTCTCAATAACTTGATCCCTGACCTGTCTTGTGTGTTCTTTGGACTTCACGGTGTTGTTGCTCCCAATATTCTCTTAGACAACCTCTGAGGCCCTCACAGAGCAGCTGTATTTGCACTGACATTAGATTATGCACAGATGCACTCTATTTAGTCATTAGCACTCATCAGGCAATGTCTATAGGCAACTGAGTGCACTCAGATCAAAGGGGGCCGAATAATTATGCACACACCACTTTGCAGTTATTTATTTGTAGAAAATGTTTGGAATCATGTATGATTTTCGTTCCACTTCTCATGTGTACACCACTTTGTGTTGGTCTTTCATGTGGAGTTCCAATAAAATTGATTCATGTTTGTGGCAGTAATATGACAAAATGCGGAAAACTTCAAGGGGGCCGAATACTTTTGCAACCCACTGGGGGGGGGGGGGGTGGCTGGGGAAGATCTGAGGGTGTGGGGAGGTGATCAGGAGCCCCCAGGGGGCAGTTCAGGACCTAATCTAAAATATAGCGTTGACAGATAGTGACAGGGGGTGATTGATGGGTGATTGGGAGCAAACAGTGGTCTAAGGGGTTGATCGGGGGGGGGGGTCTGAAAGGGTGCTGTGGGCGATCCGGGGTAAGGGGGGGCATAATCAGTGTGCTGGTATGTTTACTAGGGGTCTGCCTCCTTCCCTGGTGGTCCCTCGATCACTGGGACCACCAGGGCAGGAGGCAGCCTGTATAATACACTTTGTATAAATTACAAAGTGTATTATACACTTACTATGCGGCAGATCGGGGGTTAACAACCTGCCGGCCCTTCTAAATGGCCGACGGGTTGATGTCGCGGGTGGGCGGACCCTAATGCCGGCGGAATGCGCGCGCATCTATGCACGCGATCCCCGGCTGTTCAGTCCCCCAGGTACCGCCGCCGATCGGCGTTACGCGGTCCTGGGGGTGCCACTTTGCCGACGCCCATAGGTAGTGGGCGGTCGGCAAGTGGTTAAAATGAATGGCTGAAATTTGATAAATTTGATAAAATTGTTTTGTGCTCTGCCCACTTTCCCTGAATATTGAACCTTGGTCACCAAGTGATCAACTGTGCCAAGTTTGGGAACTCTGGCTTCATTATTGTGAGAATGGCAGCCTTTAAAACTTTCCCAAGTTGTGGAAAAGCTGCAAGTCAGTCAATGGCTGGATACTATACATAGCTAGGCTGAGTGAGAGGTCACGCTGTAACCAGATTTTGTGTGTTTGTGACATGTTTAGGAGTGTAACAGCCCAAATTCAACAGTTCCTTGTTTTCCAAGTTGAGGCTCGGTCACATGGTCAGTGACCCTGCATCATAAAGAATCTTTTTGCTGTGAACACATGCACAACAGTGTTCTCCTCAGACTCTTTTAGCTGGGTGCTCCACCAGGCTAATTTTGGTGAGCACCCGGCTGTCATCAACTCACCTCCTTATCCTACTCCTATGCTGTAAGCAGAGTTGCGCCGACCCTGCATTTCCCCCTCACGCCCCACTCAGGTGGAAAAAAATTTCTTACAGCTTTCCCATTTTTAAAAGAGTTTGTACATTTTATGTACCAAATTTCCAATCAAAACTGTTCTCTTCATCCTTCTAGTTTGCCTCAGTACCTGCCGTAAAATCTGCACAGACAGAACCAGGCAGATTTTACGGCAGGTACTGAGGCAAACTAGAAGGATGAAGAGAACAGTTTTGATTGGAAATTTGGTACATAAAATGTACAAACTCTTTTAAAAATGGGAAAGCTGTAAGAAATTGCAGCTTAGAAGAATTGAGTTAGAAGAATTCTTCATATAGTAGCAATTTTGGAGAGAAACAGGTAATGAAAAATACCAGTAATTATTTGCTTTGTTACAGTGGAATGTAGCTTAGACATTGAATGTATGAAACCGGATTTATTGCAAACCATGAATGAGGAAAGAGTTGAAGGCGCTATTGGGGCTCATTTACATGGATGGCTTGATGGGTCTTGATAGTCCACTGCCACCTCTTGCTGCTACAGAATGACAGTTGCTTCTACTTCTGCTTAGTCCCAACACTCTCATAGCATTTGTTGTCATCTGAATTGGGATTCATTGCAGAGTGCTAGATAATCAGTGAAGAGACCCTTCTGAGAAAAGTGAATGGTTAGCAGGTGTTGGTCACCTCTAAAACACTGGATATAGCAGTCATTCGGAATAGTTTTTTTTTTTTTTTTAAAGGCAGATACCTACCTATGGAGAGGGAAGGCTCTGGGTCCTATAAAGCCTTCCCTCTCCTCTCCCAGTCCCCTCGTTGCAACGCTAGCTTCCCCATTTAAAGGTGTTCTGTGAGGGTTAAAAAATAAACAAAAACGGAAACTTACCTGGGCTTCTATCGGCACCGTCATGTCTCGCCTCGTCCTCTATGATCTGCCATTCCCGGTCTAATTCGACATCTGATCCAACTACGGCTGCATGGCCATGGCTGTGTGCGTGCTCACTCCCACGGCTGTGCGCGTGCTCGCTCCCACACACGTCATCGGGAGCTTACTGCGCAGTACAAGAAAACTTTGTACTGCGCCTGCACAGTAAGCTCCTGATGATGCACGCGGGAGCGAGCACGATTCGTCTACTTAGACGAATAATAGACCAGTGAAGGCAGCAGGGAATGGAGGATTGTAGGAGGACGGAGCTGGACATGACAGCTGCAGGGGGCCGATAGAAGCCCAAGGTAAGTGCCCGGTTGCTCCACAGAACCCCTTTAAATCCTCTGCCGCGGGGGACTTCGGAAGTCTTCAGGAGCCGCATCCTCCCGAAAACAGGCGGCCCCATACTGCGCACGGGGGAGAGTGCGTGAGAGAGGGTGCTCATGTGTGCGCAGTATGGAACGGTCCGTCTTCAAAAGCACTTGGGCTTCTGAAGACTTCTGAAGCCTCCCTTTGGCGGAAACAGCAGTATTTGGCCAAATTGGTTGAATTCTGCTATGGGGGAGCCGGCGCTGGAACGGGGACCGCTAGAGGAGCGGGAAGGCTCTATAGGACCCAGAGCATTCCTTTTCCTTAGGTAAGTATCTTCCTATTTAAAAAAAAAATAAAAAATCTTCCCATTTACTTTAGCCACATAGTATGAATACTGTACTTACCTGCCAGTCTCATAGACTACTGGCACACATTTTCCCAGTGGATGTTGGACTGGAAGTTCATTAGGAGGATGAAATTAAGTAATACAATTTATTACTTGATTACTTGGGGTTTATAATCAAATACTTGAATACACACCAAAATAATCTGCAATAATAAGTCAAGTAACTGTAACGATCGGTAAAACACAGAGAGGGTCTGATTATCGGTGATCTGCAGTATCACCGAGAATGCAGAATATACCCGATTATTGATGATCTGCAGTATCACCGATAATCAGATATATATTCTAACCTCTGGACACCGGAGAGATAAGAGTGTTTTGGTGTAACAGTAATACTTTGAGTATTGCACCTTAGGAGAAGGTACAGAAGCAGTAAGGAGTACTGCACAGAAGTAAGTTCCTTCCGTACGCCTAGACTCTCCCGGGGGAGGAACTAGGCTGAGGGTAGGAAGGACAGAACGTGAGTGACACCAGTGAGGGGGTGTCACTAACAGATCTGGGAACTGCCTCTAACAGTAAGGCCAGTACTCGAGGTCGGGCAAGCCAGGTCGTTAACACACAGACAGATAAGGTACCAATACAGGAGACAGAAACGTAATCCAATAGACAGGCAGAGTTTGGCAAGAGGTATCAGAATAGCGAGGTACAGAGTCAGGAGGCAAATACAGGGTTCAGGAATGAGCAGAGGTCGGCAACAGGATATCAGAAATAGCAAGGTACAGAATCAGAGATCAGGAGGATAAGTCAGGCAAGCAGAAGGTCATAACAAATAATACAGTTCAATTTCCTAACGCTAAGGTGTGAGGTCCGTGATCATCAACACCTTTGGAAACTATGCTAGAACACAGATATGACAAGGTCTGAGTGCTACCACGTTGTGATCGCAACGCCAGACACCAGAGAAATGACCAGCACCCAGTATATATACATCAGCGCTTCCAGCGCCTCCCCTAAATGCTGGACCAATGAGAAGTGGTGGAAATGTCAGCTGACCAGCTTGGTCAGCTGACCTTCTTCTGTCTGTCATATAAACTCTGCCTCTCAGCGTGCGCGTCATTCTGAACCTGTGTGGACTATCAGTCCCAGTCACACCAGTCACGTTTTGCAATGTCTCTGCTGGCCTGAACGCGGGGTGGGACGCACCGCTAACAGCACATGCGGTGGCCTCCCCACGCCTGTTCATACTGTCAGTAGCAGGCCTATGCGCGCAAACCGCCGCTATGCCAGCCGCGGAAACAGCCGCCTCGTCCTGCGTCCATGCGGCGGCTTTTCCGCGTTTCTTCACAGTACCCCCCCCCCCCTCCCGAGGAGTGGACTCCGGACAGCTCTTTTAAGGCTTCTCAGGATGTAAAGCGTGGAATTCCCTTCTCAGTTTGTCAGCATGCATGCGACATTCAGGTACCCATGATCTCTCCTCAATACCATACCCTTTCCAATGAACCAGATATTGTACTGAGTTCTGAACTATGCGTGAGTCTAAAATCTTCTCTACCTCATACTCAGGTTGGTCATCTATCATCACAGGAGGAGGAGGAGTGGGACCCACATGGACTGCTGGCTTAAGCAGAGACACATGAAAGTATCTTACGCCACGCATACTGGCCGGAAGATCAATGGCATAAGTAACATTGTTGATCTTTCTAGTTACTGGAAATGGACCCACAAACCTGGGCCCCAACTTGGCTGAAGGCTGTTTCAAGGTCAAGTGACGTGTGGACACCCAGACTAAGTCTCCTGGTTGAAACTTCTACTCTAAGGAACGTTTCTTGTCAGCTTGACCTTTCTGACTTTAAAATGCCTTCTCCAAATTATTTTCCACGATTCACCACACGTCCTTAAATGACTTTTGCCAGGCCTCCAGAGCTGGAAACGGTGTGGAAGCGATTGGCAATGGGGAAAATTTGGGCAGCTTCCCAGTAACTATCTGAAATGGACAGAATCCCGTGGAGGAACTTTTCAAATTATTGTGCGCAAATTCTGCGAAGGGCAAAAACTTGATCCAATCATTCTGCGCTTCTGCAACATAACACCTCAAAAATTGTTCCAATGATTGGTTGACTCTCTCAGTCTGACCATTGGTCTGTGGGTGGTAGCCGGATGAAAATGACAGTTCCATGCCCATTTGATGACAAAATGCCCTCCAAAATTTTGAAACAAATTGGACTCCCCGATCTGACACAATGTTTTCCGGAATGCCGTGCAATCGGAAAACGTGGATGATGAACAAATCGGCCAACTCCTGGGCCGAGGGGAGTCCTTTCAAGGGCACAAAATGGGCCATTTTACTAAAGCGGTCGACCACTACCCAAATGACCGACATGCCCTCAGACCTGGGGAGCTCACCCACAAAATCCATGGACAAGTGGGTCCACGGCTCACTCGGGGTGGGCAAGGGCTGCAACGTTCCCACAGGTGCCAGCCGGGAGGGCTTACTTTTTGCACACACCGCACACTCTCTAACATACTCCTTGCAATCCGTTGCCATCGAAGGCCACCAAGCGCACCTGGCAACCAGATCCTGTGTTCTGGAGGCCCCAGGGTGTCCCGCATTTTTGTGTGAATGGAACATCTGTAAGATCTGAAGACGGAATGGCAGTGGTATAAACATAACCCCCTCAGGCTTCCCTTCCGGGATGTCCTGCTGAAAGGGCCCTAAGGTCTCTGTCCAGTCTTTCCATGTCTCAGTTGTTGCTAGTACCAGTCTTTGCGGGACAATGGTCTCTGGGGTAGAGGGCTGTGCTGTCTCTGGCTCAAAGCATCTGGACAGGGCATCTGCCTTAATGTTCTTGCTACCTGGAGTGTACGTAATTACAAATCTGAACCTCGAGAAGAACAAAGACCATCGAGCCTGACGGGGGCTTAATCTTTTAGCTCCCTCGATGTATTTCAAATTTTTGTGATCAGTGTAAACTGTGATCGTATGTTCTGCTCCTTCCAACCAGTGACGCCATTCCTCAAAGGCTAACTTGATGGCCAGGAGCTCCCTGTTGCCTATGTCGTAGTTTCTTTCTGCCGGAGAGAACCTACGAGAAAAATAGGCGCATGGGTGTAATCTACCCTGCAACCCTGATCGCTGAGACAGCACAGCCCCTACCCCGACTTCTGAGGCGTCCACCTCAACAATAAAGGGGTAGGAAGTGTCAACGTGTCTCAGGATGGGTGCTGAGCAAAACAAGTCTTTTAAAGTGGAAAATGCTTGCAGGGCTTCTGGAGACCAGTGGGCAGTATCCGCCCCTTTTTTAGTGAGATTGGTGAGGGGTGCAATGACAGTGGAGTACCCCTTTATGAACCTTCTATAGTAATTGGCAAAGCCTAAGAATCTCTGAAGAGATTTTAACCCCACTGGTTGAGGCCATTCCAGCACAGCAGAGACCTTGGCCGGGTCCATCGACAGGCCCGAGGTGGAAATTATGTATCCTAAGAAGGTGACAGATGTCACCTCGAAGATGCATTTCTCTAATTTAGCGTAAAGCATGTTTTGTCTGAGTTTGTCCAATACAAATTTGACATGCGACCTGTGCTCAGAGAGGTTGTTAGAAAAAATAAGTATATCATCCAGGTATACTAACACGAATTTGCCCAACACCTCCCTGAATACCTCATTGATCAATTCTTGGAAGACGGCCGGGGCGTTACACAGCCCGAAGGGCATTACTAAGTACTTGTAATGCCCGTCGGGCGTGTTAAAGGCCGTCTTCCATTCATCGCCTTTTCTGATCCGCACCAGGTTGTATGCAACCCGTAAATCTAATTTCGAAAAGACTTCAGCGTTGGTAACTTGTGTAAACAGGTCATCTATCAGGGGCAAAGGGTAGCGATTCTTTACAGTGATTTTATTCAGGCCCCGGTAATCTATGCATGGCCGCAGGCCTACATCCTTTTTCTTAACAAAAAAGAACCCTGCGCCAGCAGGCGACCGAGAAGGACGAATGAACCCCTTGGCTAAATTCTCACGAATGTACTCCTGCATGGCCACTTTCTCTGGCCCAGACAAATTGTAAAGATGACCCCTTGGGGGCATACAACCAGATCGGAGATCGATGGGGCAATCAAATGGGCGATGTGGTGGTAACTTATCAACAGCCTTGGGACAAAACACACTGAATACTAGGAATATTGCACTGGAACCCCCTCCAAATGAATCCTGGTCTGGCCCAATGTCACCTTCCCTAAACACTGCTGGAAACAATGATTTGACCAGCTGGTTAACTGCCCAGTGCTCCAATTGATCTGTGGAGAGTGAAGGTGCAACCATGGCATGCCAAGGATGACTGTGGAGGTGGTCATGTGCAATACAAAAAACTGCAATCTCTCACTGTGTAGTACCCCTATAGTGACTTCCACCTCTGGTGTCTGAGACAACGGATGATTACTTTGCAGGGGGGAATTATCTACTGCCGTAACCTGAACGGGTGGTTTTACCGGGGTGAGCGGAATACCTAATTTCTTTGCAAATTCGAAATCCATAAAATTTGCTGCAGAGCCTGAATCTACAAAGGCCTCGGAATCCTCGGTTCTATCTTCCCACGTAACAGTACAAGGAAGAAGTAACCGTTTATCTTCTAGGGGTAAGAGGCGCACGCCTAGGGTGTTACCCCCTACAACTCATAGGCGGTAGCGTTTTCCGACTTATTGGGACAGTTACGTACCCTATGACCCCCCCTCTGCGCAGTAAAGACACAGCTGCTCAGACATCCTCCGTCTTCGCTCCACTTGGGATAGTTTTGACCGACCAATTTGCATAGGTTCGGGTGGAGGCGAGACGGGAGGAGGTGGAGTTAATGGAGGCGCAGCGCAGGACACCATCTTTACCTGACTATTACCCCGGGTCTGTTTCTGATAGCGCAGCCTACGGTCGACTCGAATGGCCGATGAAATGGCCTCATCGACTGTTTTGGGTTCAGGCAGACTTAAAATGAGATTTGAAACCTCATCTGACAGTCCCGATAAGAAACAATCTAAGAGGGCATAAGTGTTTCCACCTGGCTGAAACTGACCACCTCCTAAATTCCGCTGCGTAATCCTCGACCGGCTCCTTGCCTTGACGCAAAAGCTTGAGCTTCCGCTCAGAAGTCGCAGCAAGGTCTGGGTCGTCGTAAATTACTGCCATAGCTTTAAAAAATTCATCCACTGAGGAGAGGGCTAAGTCTCCGGTGGGCAAACTGTACGCACACGTCTGAGAATCGCCTGATAACAAAGTCTTAATAAATGTGACCCTTTGGGCCACCGTTCCAGAGGATCGGGGTCTCAACTCAAAATTAGATAACACTCTACTTCTAAAATTTCGGAAATCAGATCTGTGACCAGAAAATTTCTCAGGTACAGGTAAACGGATGTCAGAACTAGGAGGGGATCGCACCTCATCCACTGCTGTCTGGAGGGTTTGTAAAGAACCAGACAAGGCTTCGATCATAGTCTTGTGGCTACCCAGCACTTGGTTGATGTTTTCCACCGAAGTAGCAAGTGCGCCCAGATGGTCAGTGTGTGCGTCCATTTGCATTTTGGTCTGGCGTTCTGTAACGATCGGTGTAACACAGAGAGGGTCTGATTACCGGTGATCTGCAGTATCACCGAGAATGCAGAATATACCCGATTATTGATGATCTGCAGTATCACCGATAATCAGATATATATTCTAACCTCTGGACACCTGAGAGATAAGAGTGTTTTGGTGTAACAGTAATACTTTGAGTATTGCACCTTAGGAGAAGGTACAGAAGCAGTAAGAAGTACTGCACGGAAGTAAGTTCCTTCCGTATGCCTAGACTCTCCCGGGGGAGTAGCTAGGCTGAGGGTAGGAAGGACAGAACGTGAGTGACACCAGTGAGGGGGTGTCACTAACAGATCTGGGAACTGCCTCTAACAGTAAGGCCAGTACTCGAGGTCGGGCAAGCCAGGTCGTCAACACACAGACAGATAAGGTACCAATACAGGAGACAGAAACGTAATCCAATAGACAGGCAGAGTTTGGCAACGGGGTATCAGAATAGCGAGGTACAGAGTCAGGAGGCAAATACAGGGTTCAGGAACGAGCAGAGGTCGGCAACAGGTTATCAGAAATAGCAAGGTACAGAATCAAAGATCAGGAGGATAAGTCAGGCAAGTAGAAGGTCATAACAAATAATACAGTTCAATTTCCTAACGCTTAGGTGTGAGGTCCGTGATCATGATCACCTTTGGAAACTATGCTAGAACACAGATATGACAAGGTCTGAGTGCTACCACGTTGTGATCGCAACGCCAGACACCAGAGAAATGACCAGCACCCAGTATATATACATCAGCGCTTCCAGCGCCTCCCCTAAGTGCTGGACCAATGAGAAGTGGTGGAAATGTCAGCTGACCAGCTTGGTCAGCTGACCTTCTTCTGTCTGTCATATAAACTCTGCCTCTCAGCGTGCGCGTCATTCTGAACCTGTGTGGACTATCAGTCCCAGCCACACCAGTCACGTTTTGCAATGTCTCTGCTGGCCTGAACGCGGGGTGGGACGCACCGCTAACAGCACATGCGGTGGCCTCCCCACGCCTGTTCATACTGTCAGTAGCAGGCCTATGCACGCAAACCGCCGCTTCTCCGCGTTCCGCTATGCCAGCCGCGGAAACAGCCGCCTCGTCCTGCGTCCATGCGGCGGCTTTTCCGCGTTTCTTCACAGTAACATTCTGTTTCACATTTCTGTAATGTAGTTTGTGAATATCCTTCTTCCCAAAAAGTTTTTTTTTTCTGACATAGTTTGCCTACTGTACTGTAGTTGGCCCCTCCCTCCCCATTCTCCTCAGAGCAGATGCTCTTTAATATTCTCTGAACACTCCTTTGGCATCTTGAAGTCTTTGAGAGGAAGAACTGAAAGTGTACATAGTTAGCGACATGCTGAGACAAGAATACATTTCCCTGCATGCCCACTAGCTTTCACTTATTTCTGGTAACCTGGATACAGACGTGATCACAGTGAGAAGGGAATAGGCTCAGGGATTCACTAGCTTTTACCACCGCTTGGCAATGCCAAAATAATTTGTTGTGAGTGGAAAGGGGGTGGGGGAGCAGAAAGACTTCCTGTAATTTCTTATTGTTTTTCTTAGTGAAGTTCCACAGTCTCTATTTATTGCTGTGCGTCCTTGTGATAGTCTGTTCCCGATTCAGCGCTAATATAGTTGAGGTGAACCAGCGTGAAAGTCCATAGGGAAATTCTGCTAATGTGATTTGGTGGACAGCACCCTCTCAAACTGCTAGGTTTCAGACCGGTTGTTGTAAGAATACACCCACACTATTCGACTAATTAAAATGCTCCCAATTGTAGACATTGCTGTGATTGAAGAGCTGTTCCCTATGGACCTTTACACTGGCTTAACTCAACCATACTGCAATAGCTACCCCTCTTCTTGCTTAGAGGAACTGTATTGAAAATAACATAAATGTATTTACTTTTTTACAATATTATTTTATAAAGTATTTAGTCAGTGTTTGCCCATTGTAAAACCTTTATCTGATTTACATTCTAAAATATATCATAGGCAGTGATAGCTTTAGTCCTGTGCGGAATGTTTGTTTGAGCGTTCCAAAGCCAGTACAAAATATACCCGGTCTTCCAAAATCCTCCGGGGAACAGAGTTCCCCAAAGCTAAACAACCTATGCTATGCATCACTGGGAGGGCAGGGATTCATACCAATATACAGTAATATATAGATAGTATATACAGTATCTATGTAAACACACACACACACACACACACACACACACACACACACACGGCTGTGGAGTCGGTCCAAAAATACACTGACTCCGACTCCTCAGTTTAGGATTCCACCGACTCCGATTCCGACTCCTCGACTCCGCCTCCTCTAATTTGCATATTACAATTTTGTTGATTAAAAGTATGTAACATAAAAATTCGTCTCTTAACTGCCAACGCTTAGGAATTTTAAGACAACTGAAGTGAGAAGGATATGTAGACTACTATATTTATTCCCTTTAGACTAAAACTAGTCCTTGGTAAGAGTACTTGTAAAAGGTACAAACCGGAACAAAGAACATCTATCAGGCCCTAGGCAATGTAAGTGTGGGTACATGTAAGAATGATGTGCAGGTACTCTGCAGGGGAATGAGGAGATTGTAAACAGACAACACCTTTGTGTTCAATGTGCACAGCATTCTCAGTGGATTCCCTGCAGCTCTGTGGGGAGTGCATATGTAGAGTATAGTACTACTGTGTAACAAAGTAAACCTGAGACAGATGAAATTAAAGTTTTATACATACCTGGGGCTTCCTCCAGCCGCCTTCAGGATAATCAGTCCCTCGTTGTCCTCCTCCACCACCTGGATCTTCTGCTATGAGTCCAGATACTTGAGCCAGTCGGGCGTAGTGCGCATGCACACACTCCGCCGCCAGGAGCATACTACACCTGTGCAGCACTATTGCGCAGGTGCAGAATGTTCCTGGCTGTGGGAGCGGCATGCGGCCGGACAGCGCTGACTGGCTGAATTACCAGGACTCATAGCAGAAGATCCGGGTGGTGGAGGACAGCGAGGGACTGATTAGCCTGAAGGGGGCTGGAGGAAGCCCCAGGTATGTATAAAACTTTACTTTTCATCCATCTCAGTTACCCTTTAATTTGTAGTCACCAAACCAAATTTTAACAACATATCAAATTATTTGATTTCATCAGCAAAGGGAGTGCATACATTTGCATAAATCAGCATCAATGCAGAATTATTTCCATCTCGTTGACCATCTCTATTTGTGACACGGCTACACATAAGGCTTTATTCTTACAGCATAGATGTTATTTAGTATATATAAGAGATTCCAGTGTACACATCATATATACAGTCACAATCAGATATGTATATCTGACCTTAAAAATACGGGGACTGCTTTATTGAAGCAGCACAAGTAACTAATTTTGATTGGTTTATTTCATTTTTGTGGACTAAGCACAGCTATTACTGTATATATACTGTATATATACATTATTTTTATTTTTATCATATTTTCTATTTTAATTAGTTACAAATTCATTAGGAGTCGGAGTCGGTGCATTTTTTCCCGACTCCAACTCCAGGCACCCAAAATTGCCCGACTCCACGACTCCGACTCCACGACTCCGACTCCACAGCCCTGCACACACCTACTCTGAAGAACCTAGAATATGACATATTTTCAGTTGTTTCACACTTTGGTTATGTACTATACTTCCACATGTGTTAATTCATAGTTTGGATGCCTTCAGTGGGAATCTACAATGTTCATAGTCATGAAAATAAAGAAAACTCTTTGAATGAGGTGTGTCCAAACTTTTGATCTGTACTATATATATATATTTATTAGGTATGTACTTATGTATATATACAGTGGCTTGTAAAAGTATTCGGCCCCCTTGAAATTTTCCACATTTTGTCATGTTACTGCCACAAACATGAATCAATTCTATTGGAATTCCATGTGAAAGACCAATACAAAGTGGTGTACACGTGAGAAGTGGAACGAAAATCATACATGATTCCAAACATTTTTTATAAATACATAACTGAAAAGTGGGGTGTACGTAATTATTCAACCCCCTTTGGTTTGAGTGCAGTCAGTTGCCCATAGACATTGCCTGATGAGTGCTAATGACTAAATAGAGTGCACCTATGTGTAATCTAATGTCAGTACAAATACAGCTGCTCTGCGACGGCCTCAGAGGTTGTCTAAGAGAATATTGGGAGCAACAACACCATGAAGTCCAAAGAACACACCAGACAGGTCAGGGAAAAAGTTATTGAGAAATTTAAAGCAGGCTTAGGCTACAAAAAGATTTCCAAAGCCTTGAACAACCCACGGAGCACTGTTCAAGCGATCATTCAGAAATGGTAGGAGTTTGGCACAACTGTAAACCTACCAAGACAAGGCCGTCCACCTAAACTGACAGGCCAAACAAGAAGAGCGCTGATCAGAAATGCAGTCAAGAGGCCCATGGTGACTCTGGACGAGCTGCAGAGATCTACAGCTCAGGTGGGGGAATCTGTCCATAGGACAACTATTAGTTGTGCACTGCACAAAGTTGGCCTTTATGGAAGAGTGGCAAGAAGAAAGCCATTGTTAACAAAAAAGCATAAGAAGTCCCGTTTTCAATTTGCCACAAGCCATGTGGGGGACACAGCAAGCATGTGGAAGAAGGTGCTCTGGTCAGATGAGACCAAAATGGAACTTTTTGGCCAAAATGCAAAACGCTATGTGTGGCGGAAAACTAACACTGCACATCACTCTGAACACACCATCCGCACTGTCAAATATGGTGGTGGCAGCATCATGCTCTGGGGGTGCTTCTCTTCAGCAGGGACAGGGAAGCTGGTCAGAGTTGATGGGAAGATGGGTGGAGCCAAATACAGGGCAATCTTGGAAGAAAACCTTTTGGAGTCTGCAAAAGACTTGAGACTGGGGCGAAGGTTCATCTTCCAGCAGGACAACGACCCTAAACATAAAGCCAGGGCAACAATGCAATGGTTTAAAACAAAACATATCCATGTGTTAGAATGGCCCAGTCAAAGTCCAGATCTAAATCCAATCGAGAATCTGTGGCAAGATCTGAAAACTGCTGTTCACAAACACTGTCCATCTAATCTGACTGAGCTGAAGCTGTTTTGCAAAGAAGAATGGGCAAGGATTTCAGTCTCTAGATGTGCAAAGCTGGTAGAGACATACCCTAAAAGACTGGCAGCTGTAATTGCAGCAAAAGATGGTTCTACAAAGTATTGACCAGGGGGCTGAATAATTACGCACACCCCACTTTGCAGTTATTGATTTGTAAAAAATGTTTGGAATCATGTATGATTTTCGTTCCACTTCTCATGTGTACACCACTTTGTATTGGTCTTTCACGTGGAATTCCAATAACATTAATTCATGTTTGTGGCAGCGATATGACAAAATGTGGAAAACTTCAAGGGGGCCGAATACTGTTGCAAGCCAGTGTGTGTGTATGTATGTATGTATGTATGTATGTATGTATAATATATATATATATATATATATATATATATATATATATATATATATATATATATATATATATATATATATATATATTCTAGTTAGTGTGTTTAGCCTTCTGGCCACTTTATTAGGTTTAGCTACTTGTTAAAAAAAAAAATGCTGTTAAGACAAGCACATGGCAGGATTAAGGCATCTAGATGTGGTGAGGACAGGTTGCTGGATTTCAAACAGAGGATCAGAAAGTGTTTAAAGAGGAACTCCAGCCTAAACAAACATACTGTCATTAAGTTACATTAGTTATGTTAATTAACTAAGTAATATATATATAAGTAATATAATCTCTTACCTACCCTGTTTTAAAAGAACAGGCAAATGTTTGATTTCATGATGGTAGCCAGCTTTTTGGTTGAAAGGAGGTGACAGGGAGCATGATACACAGTTCCAACTGTCCTGTGTCCTGAGCACCTCTCCCAGTTGCTAGGCAACGTGAATAACACAGGAAATCCCATCATGCTCTGCACAGCATCAGGGAAAAAAAGCCCGGGCTTTTTTTTCTTTGATGGGTGGAGCTTAGGTAAAAATTCAGCTAAAAATGATGCTTTGGTAAGAAAAACAAAGTTCTGATGCTGTGAAACTGTTAGGGCCCGTTTCCACTAGAGCGAATCCGCATGTGTTGTCTGCATGCGGATTCGCATAACCAATACAAGTGGATGAGACTGTTTCCACTTGTTAGTTTTTTGGTGCGTTTTTCTGTGCAGGATTTTTCTGCACGGTAGGGCCTGCAGAATTCGCCTGCGTGAGGAATGCAGGCGATTCGCAGGCTATGTATTTAATAGGGAAAACGCACATGCGTTTTTTGCCGCGATTTCGCGTGCGAATTCGCACGAAAACTAATGCAAATTGAACCAGGCAGTGACATGGTTAAATTCGCTATACCCTGCCTATGCGAAATCGCATGCGAAATCGCGGCAAAAAACGCACGCGGAATCGCATCCGCATGCGATTTCGTCAGCGGTGGAATCCCGGTGATTTTCACCGCACTACTGGAAACGGGCCCTTAAAGAAACACCAAGCCTTTTCAGTTCTGCTGAGTAGATTTTTAGTCCGGAGGTTCAATTTAACTACTGCTCTGCCACAGCGGCGAATCGGCGGGTAGCGGCGGCGATCGTTGTGCACACGCAGCTAGCAAAGTGCTAGCTGCGTGTAGCAGAAAAAAAAGTTATGCAAATCGGCCCAGTAGGGCCTGAGAAATTCTCCTGCTCGGCTTACCCCGAACTATGTTCGGGGTTACCGCCAAGAGGGTTAAAAACAGAACAAATTTCACGACCCTCCCATTCATTCACCAATAACTTTATCACTTCTTATCGCACTTAAATGATCTATATATTGTTTTGCAGGTGAAGCTAGGCTTTCTTTGGTAATTTTTGCTAAGAATTTTATTTCCTATATGTTTAAAGGGGATAAGAAAAAAAATGAAAAGTCATTATTTCTCAGTTTTCATCCATTATAGTTTGAAAATAAAACGTATTACTGTAGATAAAACCCAAACATTTTATTTGCCCATTTGTCCTGGTTATTACTACATTTAAAGGGGCACTATGGCGAAAAATTGCAAACCTAAACAAATAAGAAGTATGTTTTTTCCAGAGTAAAATGAGCCATAAATTACTTTTCTCCTATGTTATAATCCGATAATAATCCAAACATTTATATAGCGCTTTTCTCCTGTCGGACTCAAAGCGCTCAAGAGCTGCAGCCACTGGGACGCTTTCAGGAGGCCACCTTGCAGTGTTGCCTTGAACTCCTTACTAAATAGGTACTGACCCTAGCCAGGATTCGAACCCTGGTCTCCCATGTCAAAGGCAGTGCCCTTAACCAGTACTCTATTCAGCCACAATGTTGCTGTCACTTACAGTAGGTAGTAGAAATCTGACAGAAACGACAGGTTTTGGACTAGTCCATCTATTCATGTGGGATTCTCAGGGATTTATTTATTTTCAAAAGCACTTAGTGAATGGCAGTTGCTCTGCCCAACTGCCAAAAAACTATGTTACGAGCAGGGAAGCTGACCAGCATAATTGTTTAAATCCTTTTTAGGGAATATCTTTATAAAGAATAAAAGCCTTGCTAAGAATCCCCTATAAAGAGATGGACTAGTCCAAAACCTGTCGCTTCTATCAGATTTCTACTACCTACTGTAAGTGACAGCAACATAGGAGAAAAGTCATTTATGGATCAGTTTACTCTGGAAAAAAATTACTTCTTATTTGTCTGTTTGCACATATTTTAAATTTTCAATTTTTCGGCATAGTGCCCTTTTAAATTATGTTCCTAGTACAATGTACGATGACAATATTTTATTTGGAAATAAAGGTGATTTTTTTTCTTCTGTTTTGTGCTTGTTTATACTATATCAATAATTACAAGCCCTTGTTTGCAAAAATAACAGTAATATACCCTCATGACATACATATTAAAAAAAGCTGAGTCCCTAAGGTATCTATTTATGTATATTTTTATTAAATGCTGTGGTTGTTGGTTTTTCTACAAGTGTTTTATTTTGGTAACTATGAGGGAGGGGGTATAAGGGGTTAATAACTATAGGGTATTTCTTTTTTTAAATGTATGTGTGAGGGATAGCGGACCCGCTGCCAGCAGACATGGAGCAGCAGGCTCCGCTTCCCGGATTCTCACCGCCGGCGTGCCGCCGAGCGGGGCTGTGCGGTTGGCGGAGTCCGTATGCTCCTCCGCCGCGCAGTTGCCTCCTGTGGGATCTCTTTCGCCGGCACTCACCCGGCGCATAACGTGTGCGCACTCAAGGAGGCAGGATCTTTATGCCTCAAGACGGGGAGTCAGCTGACCAGGCTAGTCAGCTGACTCCATCTCCACTGGGGATTGGCTGGGGCTCCAGGGCGGTGCAGGGCAGCTAACTTGCTACAAATAGGACTTGATACTCAGTAGCAAATTGTCTGCTGTCGTGAATACAGTTCTGTGTTAGCGCTCAGACCTTAGTGCAGTTCCCTGGTGTTGATACTAAGGATTTCACACCTTAGCTTAGGAAAATTATTGTATATTGATCTGTGTTTTGACTCTTGCTATCCCCGACTACTCTATCTCTTGCTGATCTTGTACCTTTGCCTATCTGATCCTTGTTGCCGACCTCTGCCAGTTTACCGATTACTCTTCTGCCTTCCGCTCCTGTACTGCCGCCGTCATCTCTGTTGCCGAACCCTTGCCTGTCTGACCTTTCTCCCTTCAGTGGAACGTCTCCCACTGGAGGGTTATCTCTGAGGCTTGCCTCTCCGAGACGCCTGCCCCAAGCAGACGATTACTGCTGGGGGTCGAGATTCCTCACTCGCCTGGTTAGAGGATCTCACTCACGGGGTTCCCATTCAGAGGTAACCACACCTCTGAGGAATTGCCGTGTGGTGGACATTTCCACACTTTCTGATATATTACTATCTTTATTGTGTTCTTTTGCTGGTGTCCAGAGGTTAGCAATATATCGGATTATCAGTGATACTGCAGATCATCAATAATCGGGTATACATCTGCATTCTTGGTGATACTGCAGATCACCAATAATCAGATTCTCTCTGCGTGCTGACACCGATCATGACAGTATGTGAATGTAATTATACTTTTTGTCCTCTAGATGTCCCCACACTTTAACCTGTGTACTTATAACCGTAAACTGGAAGTAAGGCCTAGTGCACACCGAGCGGTTTTTGGAGCGATCCGCCGGCCGCATCCGCCTGGAAAAACGCTTGGCTAATATATTGCAATGGGATGGTGCACACCGGCGGTTTGAGGTTTTTGCCAAGCCGCAAACGCGCCTCCTGCTGCGCGTTTGCGGATTTCGGAAGCGTTTCGTCCTCAATGAAAAGTATAGGAAAAACGCAAACCGCTCTGAAAAACGCTACTTCAGAGCGGTTTGCCAGGCATTTTTGTTACAGAAGCTGTTCAGTAACAGCTTTTACTGTAACAATATGTGTAATCTGCTACACAAAAACGCACCCAAATCCGCTAGGTATGTTTAGAAAACCTCTCTAAACATACCTAGAATCGCTCTGAAATCAGCTCCCAAAACCGCTAGCGTATTGCGGATCTGCTAGCGGTTTTGGTGTGCACTGGACCTAAGTGTGTGTGTGTGTGTTTACTTTCATTTTAATGAATGATTATTGGCTTCTTACTGAAGCTACTGATCATTCATTCACAGGCACTTTGATCGACTTTGGGGACACATGTTCCCATTCACTGATCAGTTTCCACCTGCCAAGCAAGCAGTATTTCCCTCTGTGCATAGAACTCTCAGTAAGTGAACATTCTGCAGAGATCACCTGGTAGGAATAAAGATTTCTCCACCTGTGATACATTTAGGGCTTGTTTCCATGCAGCGTAGAGCCTGAGGGGATCGCAGGCTGAAGCGCCCCAAAATGCAGCAAGATCGTGTTTCCATAAGCGCGCATGAAAGCGTGCAATATGGAAACGAGCCCTACGAATGTAAATAAGGGTGAGGAAGAATTTTACAATGGGCAAACACTGACTAAATTAAAAAAATATTGTAAAAAAAATAAACAATTTTATACATTATTTTAAGTCCCTCTTTAGTTTCAAAGAATGTCTATTAAACATAACAAGCTTTTGCATGCCCCATGGAGGTATTACTAGAAAAGATATGCAGTAAGAACTACAGTTCCTTTGAACATGGCATGGTTGCTGGTACCAGAAGGCCTGGAATGAGTATTTTAGAGACTGCTGTTCAACTAGGATATTCACACACAGTTATCTCTAGGTTAACAGAAAGAAACTGAAAATATCCAGTGATTGTCAGTTGTGTGGATGAAAATGCCTTGTTGTCAGGGGAGAATGAGCAGACTGATTCTAGAAGATTGAAAAGCAGCTCAAATAACAGTAGCTCAAATAACTACTCGTTACATCCAAGGTATACAGAATACCATCTTTGAACACACAACATATCACACCTTGAAGGAGATAGGCTACAGTAGCAGCAACCCTAACAGGGTGCCCCTCCTGTCAGCTAAGATCAGGAAAATGAGGCTACAATTTTCACAGGCAATGTGGTTGTAAAAATGATGCCTGCTCTGGTGAGTCTCGATTTCAGCTGCAACATTTAGATGGCCGGGTCAGAATTTGGTGTATCCTGCTGCTGTTAGTGGTATAATGATGTGGCGGACCATTTTCTTAGCACAATTTGTGTCCCTTAGTACCAATTGAGCATTGTTTAAGCTGCACAGCCTATCTGAGGTTGCTAACCATGTCAATCAGTATATGACCACAGTGTACCCGTCTTCTGATGGCTACTTCCACCAGGATCATTTCAATCTGATTTCTTGTATGTGCAAATGAGTCTACTGTACTCTTCTTCGTCACAAAATATAATTCTTAGATATCCTCTGGGATGTGGTGGAATGGGAGATCCGCATTGTGGATGTGTAGCTGATAAATCTGCAGCAACTGCACGGTCATGAATTAAATCTGTTCTGAAGGCAAAACTGAGTCCTACCCAATACTAGCAAAGAGTGCCTAATAATGGTGAGTAAGTGAATGTGCATGGATGTACACAGTATATACATTTTACATGCAATAATTTTTTTTATTTTTCAGGATTATCCATACTCTCTATTGTCACATTGCCATTGGCATGCATAATCCTGACACACTGCATGTCTTTTAATGCTGAAACATGGTTTGGGTCAAAAGCAGGGAACCTGCAATGTGTGGGAAGGCAGCAAAGGAGGGAGAACAGTAAAACTGCTTAGATGTAGCCTTTGGCTATATTCAGGTAGACATTTGGTATGTAGATGCCTACTTAATTTTTCTGCAGTCAGCAGCTCTTAATAAGAGCCCCTAGGAATAACACGGAATTGCACAGGGAAAATGCTTATTTTTTTCTGCGCGGTTTTTCTATTTAGTTATCAGTGTGTTTGCCTTTTTAATTATATTGAATGGGACTGGCACAGAAATTAAACATGCACCTTGGTGAGAATCAGATCACACTAGTGCAAACAACATACCTCAGTCTACATCATTATGAGTGTCCTTGCAATGGAGGAAAGGCATGCAAACGCAAAAATGGCTTGAAGTGTGCATGTAGTATAAACGTTCCCTTAGAGGTTCATAGTAGGACACCTTCCATTAGTCCCTGGACTTTGTTGGAGGCTGTAGTTGGAACACTATATTATAAATGCCTTTAGGCCGGATGCACACTATAAGCGCTTTTCTGAGCGCTTTGTGATTGATTAGCACTTTTTAAACATTTCTCCCATTCACTTTCATTAAAATCGCAGTAAAAATCGTGTAAAAATCACCGTGATTTTTCACTTACTTTTTACATGATTGTTTTACCACGATTTTAATGAAAGTGAATGGGAGAAATTAAAAAAAAAAAACGCTCAAAGCGCTAATCACAAAGCGCTCAGAAAAGCATTTATAGTGTGGATCCGGCCGTAGTGTGACAGACTAATGTAACACTGTGTGTTCATGATTTAGATCAGGGGTCTCAAACTCAATTTACCTGGGGGCCGCAGGAGGCAAAGTCAGGATGAGGCTGGGCCGCATAAGGGATTTCACAAAAAAAGTCCTCAAATGTCATTATTAACAGTTTTAATTATTTCTTCTGAACATGAAGTGTCCTACCTTATAGTTCGCTTCAGTGCTCCCATTACAAGTAATCTGCCATGTCCCCGCCGCAAAACGAAGCCTGCAGAGCCCCCAAATCGCCCGGAGGGCAATCCGCCGGCATTTCCTGGAAGGGGCAGAGCTTTCAGCTTCAGCTCTTCCCCTCCTGACGTCAATCGCGGCGGATCGCCGCCTCTGCCCGCCCCTCTCACTCTTCCTTCACAGAGAGGGGCGGGGAGAGGCAGCGATCCGTGCGGCGATTGACGTCAGGAGGGGCAGAGCTACAGCTGGAAGCTCTGCCCCTCAGCGTAGTCGTGGATGTTTGCCCGGGGGATTTGGGGGCTCTGCAGCCCTCGTTTTGCGGCGGGGACACGGCGGATTACTTGGGAGCACTGAAGCGAACTATAAGGTAAAATAGTTTGCTTCCGTGTCTCTTTTGCTTTTGCCGGCGCGGGCCGCAAAATATTGTACCGAGGGCCACAAATGGCTCACGGGCCGCGAGTTTGAGACCCCTGATTTAGATGATCCGTAGCTAAAATGGCAGGGTTGTGTAGTCGGTACAAAAATCATCCCACTCCTCAGTTTATAAAACCACCGACTCCAACTCCGACTCCAGGTACCCAAAATGGCTCCGACTTCTCGACTCTTTAGTCTAATACTTACCAGGGCTTTGGATTTGGTACAAAAGTTATCCGACTCCTCAGTTTATGAAATCTCCAGGTACCCAAAATTGCGCCGACTCCATCTCCACAGCCCTCTGAAATGGTTGTTTTGGCATTGTCTGGACTGAAAATCTAATGTGTGTACAGGTGTCCCGTGAACACCTCTTCTGCGATCGGTCATGACAGATCTCCTTGCCTGATGTTGTTTAGGCCTCTTTCACAGTGCGACGTTAAAGTTGCACGTTAGCAAATATTTTAACGTGGACAAACGCACAGCAATACTAAGTCTGTATGACATTCACAGTGCACACGTTGCGTTTGTGTGTAACGTGTAGCATTATTAGAAAGTGCTGCATGGTGTGCGTTATACACGTTATTAACTGCGTTGGACTGTTTGCACATGCTCAGTAATGACCTGGAAGCATACTTTTCATTGCCTGTATGCCTACTGTATGCGACGATAGCAGGGCATAGAGTAGAGTTGTGAAATTTTTGGGACGTTGCGTTTTTACTTTGCGTTGCGACTTTAACGTCGCATCAAAACGCAACGTCCCACTGTGAAAGTAGCCGAAGGGCCCTTTTACACTTAATCAGTTGCTCTCAGTTAAAACGGAAAGAAAACTGATTTTCAAAGTAATGCCCATGATTTCCTATGGCACCTTTCACACTTAAAGGGAAGGTTCAAGCAAAATAAAAAAATGAGTTTCACTTACCGGGGGCTTCTACCAGCCCCATGCAGCCATCCTGTGCCCTCGTAGTCATTCACTGCTGCTCCAGTCCCCCGCTGGCAGCTTGCCGACCTTTACGCATTGAACCAGTAACGCGTAAAAATGTATGTGTTAATGTTCCTGCACTAGCGGGAATGCGTAAAAACGTACGCAATGCGTCCCGCCGACCTCCGAGGTCGGCAAGCTGCCAGTGGGGGACTGGAGCAGCAATGAGTGACAATAAGGGCACAGGATGGCTGCATGGGGCTGGTGGAAGCCCCAGGTAAGTGAAACTCATTTTTTTATTTTGCTTGGACATTCCCTTTAACGCGTTTTAACTGAAATCTTCTTCCCAATGCACTGCTATGGAAAAAACGCGTACTAACGCACACCAACTGATGTAAAAGGGGCCTAAGTGTTTGTTTTTTGATTACTGCAATATGGATGCTTGCTTGTTCACCTCAGCTCTCTACATAGAAGACATTACTCTTCCAGGGAACTAAACCTGTACAATGTACAAGCATCACTATAAGGGCTGGAACCTATTAGAGCGTTTTTTTTTTTTTTTTTTTAGCATTTAGGGAGAGCTTTAAATCACTAACGCTCAGCCAATGTAAATAAATGTAACACATTCCACAGTAGCGATTGCGATTAGCAAAATTGCAATTGAAGGACATGCAGTATTTTGGTAGTGTTTGCGCTTCCATGTAATGTATTGAAGCGCTGGCAAATCGCACATGAATCGCTACACATAGCGATTGGAGTGCGATTTTAAATTACTGAAAACGGTAATAAAAATTGATACGTTAAAAAGGACCAATCAGAATTAAAATCGCTAATTGCTACACAATCGCTGGCAAAAAGCTTACACATTTTTTTAAAATCGCTCCCAAAAGCGCCAGAAAATGCTCATGAAATGGCCAAGGCCCCATTCACACTTACAAAATGCAAAACGCCGGCGATTTTTCCACGATTTCACGCGGAAAAATCACTGAACACTGCGGCGATTTTGCCGCGATCTCGCTTAATGCATCTATAGCATTGAAATGCGATCGCCTGGAAATCGCCTGAAAATGGTGCAGGCGACACATTTGCGTTTCGTGTTTTTGGGCGATTTGCGGCGCAAATTGCCCAAGTAAGAACGGGCCCATAAGGTTTCATTACGCTAGCGCTTTTAAAAAGCGCTAGCGTTTGAGCGGTTTGCCAAAATCGTGGCAAAACGCTGTAGTGTGAATGGGGCCTT
Organism: Hyperolius riggenbachi; assembly: GCF_040937935.1. Classification (NCBI taxonomy): domain Eukaryota; kingdom Metazoa; phylum Chordata; class Amphibia; order Anura; family Hyperoliidae; genus Hyperolius; species Hyperolius riggenbachi. The sequence continues at coordinate 201,982,384 of NC_090649.1, forward strand.
ACAAATGATCGTGATTTGCGATTTGTAGTAAGTTCCAGGCCTGCAACTGCTACTTAAAGCCAGATGGTTTCAGGCAACAAATATCTGTGTAATGTGCTGCTACCAAGTTATAGTAGAAAAGAAAAATACTGTAAGCTTGACTTCTTAGAACTCTACGTAGTAATTGATAAGCATGCTTCATATTTGATCCATGGATTAAAAAAAGCAAAAGAACTGCCACCACAAAGACACTGTGCATTTATTAACGAGCATTCCCGGAATCATCTAATTAGCCAAGTCCTCCCCCGGAGCAGGCTGGACAGCTGTCTGTGAGATTAGAGAAACAAGAAACACAGGGTCTCATTCAGCTTAAACACTCCACCCCATTCATAGGTCAGGATGGGAGGGAGGGACACACATCATGGACACATACCTCACCCACTCTTACTGAGACATGAGGACACTACCTTTCACTCCTTCCTGTGTAAACACAAGGATTCTATAACCCTATGCTAAAGAACTTGTTTACTAATGCCCAGAAGGATCAGGAAACTGCTGTTTACTCTTAACTACAGAAAACTGTCTGGGAATGTAAATGTTTTTACAGTGAACATTGTCTACACATTCCTATTTCTTACAGTTTACTGCATTCTTCTGTATTAATTCTTACCTCCCATCTAATCCAAAAGAAGTGTTCTCATGCATCATCCTGCCCCAATGTATCTCGAGTAGTGTTCTGTCACCTAGGAATCATATAAGGACTGGTTCCTGTCTGGATTTATGCCTGTGCTGTATGGCATATTTAATACTGCAGGAGAATGCAGACGGAATTTGTTTCCTATGGTGTTTGCTCACTTCACCATGTTTTACAGTGGTGCATTACTTTTTCTGAAGTTGTGTGCTAAGGGAGCCATATGAACCCAGATAAGTCTTGCATACTGTATGACAATATGTTGTTGAGTAGTATATTGTAGTTTATACTTCCATGTGGGGTGTTGTGGTGCCTTTACTGAAGGGACCCGACAAAGGGCAACAAGCAAACTTCTCCTAATGTGCTGCACCTTAGTGCATTGATGCTAACGGGCACTACTGAGACAGTATACACCTGATTTACTAAAGGCACTATAAGATGCACCTGACCGCATGATGCCCTTAGGTTTAGAGGAAAACAAGAAAAAAAATGGACCAAATTTAAGCTTCCCTGGTTGCTTAATGGGTTCTCCCTCCCCCATATAGCGTTCCCTGGTGATCTTGTTCTCTCCCCCCCCTCCCCCCGCCATATAACTTCCCTGGTGGTGCCTCACCTATATATTATTTTCTGATGCTGAAACCAGGATAATTAACACTAAAGTGGCTATCCTGAATAATTTACTACGTTCTGCTATATGTCATTGCGTGACTCTTTAACTCTGACTGTGATCTGATGTGACCCGGATTATGGTAGTAAACTTTAACTACATAATGTCGGACAATGTTTTACTAACCACTTACATCATCACTGGATATTCTGAGGTTAATCAGGCCTTTGCTCAGGCTGTGCATTCGGTCTACTGTGCAAAGTCAAATAAGATGCATTTGGTGGGAGAAGGCCTTTGTCCATTGTGAAAAGAGCCAACTCCAAAGCAATGTGGTAGGATCTCATTGATCATGCCTGAACCCAAATATAAATCAAAAGTGTGTGTTAATGTGAATTAAAGATCACAAGTTGATTAAAAGTTGATTGAACATCCCCCCCCCCCATATAAATCATAAGTGCACACTGCTGAAAACCCATAGGTGATTGGGCATTCTGGTACTGCTTATATTTTTTGGGCTGTAGTGTTTATAGTTGCTGTGATTCGTTTGCGAACCAAAGCTGGCAGCCGAATTACATCTTACCCCGAGTCAATGGCAGCCTGGAGGGGGAATAGTAATTAACACTGCCGGGATTTTTGCAGGAGCAGGGTGAGCTTTTTTCGGCTTTACCCGGCGCTCAAATTTCCTGCCGCATGAACACCTTTTTAAACAGACACTGAAGTGTCCTTTTTTACCTTATTTTCGGCAGAATTAGTTAGTTTTTCACACCACTGTAAATATCTGCCCCCTTCCTGATTTCTTATTCTTTTGCATGTTAGTCACACTTAAATGTTTCTGCTCATCAAAAACCGTTAACTATTAGTCAAAGATAACATAATTGAACACAAAATGCAGTTTTAAATGATGTTTTTTATTATTTAGTGAGAAAAAAAACCTCAAAACCTACATGGCCCTGTGTGAAAAAGAAATTGCCCCCTGAACCTAATAACTGGTTGGGCCACCCTTAGCAGCAATAACTGCAATCAAGCGTTTGCGATAACTTGCAACGAGTCTTTTACAGCGCTCTGGAGGAAATTTGGCCCACTCATCTTTGCAGAATTGTTGTAATTCAGCATTATTTGAGGGTTTTCTAGCATGAACCGCCTTTTTAAGGTCATGCCACAACATCGCAATAGGATTCAGGTCAGGACTAATGCTGCGTACACACCGGCGACTATGATCGTTTGAAACAGCTCATTAACGATCGTTCCGCTGACAATCGGGGAAAGAACTTTACCCAACGATCATCTTTGCCGAACGACAAAAGAACGGCATCAGGAAGATGGAAATATCCAATCTGACGGATCATATCTACCGACAATCGTTACAAAACTATAGTGTGTACAGACATCGGCCGAGAACGATCGTTACAAGGGCCAATGCGCCTGCGTTGAATTCTGCCCAGCTTCAGTACTTCCTTTGTAGCGCGGCCGTAAAGATTGTTACATTGCTCATTTCAATTAAACTTTGTTTTCAAGTTAACAATCATATATTTGTATCTATTGTAACTCCATGTCAGTGGTTTTTTTTTATTTTATATAAATATGTACGCAACATTTCCTTCTGATCGTTCTTTTCTGCGAGAACTATCGTTAAAATGTGTATGATGATCGCTGCATCCCATCGTGGCATACCAATGTTTCCAATATCGTTCGTCTGGTAACTATCGTTCTTTGCAAACGATAGTTATCGCAAGTGTGTACGAAGCATTAGACTAGGCCACTCCAAAGTCTTCAATTTGTTTTTCTTCAGCCATTCAGAGGTGGATTTGCTGGTGTGTTTTGGGTCATTGTCCTGCTACAGCACCCAAGATCGCTTCAGCATGAGTTGACGAACAGATGGCCGGACATTCTCCTTCAAGATTTTTTTTGGTAGACAGTAGAATTCATGGTTCCATCTATCACAGCAAACCTTCCAGGTCCTGAAGCAGCAAAACAACCCCAGACCATCACACTACCACCACCATATTTTACTGTTGATATGATGTTCTTTTGCTGAAATGCTGTGTTACTTGTACGCCGGATATAACGGGACACGCACCTTCCAAAAAGTTCAACTTTTGCCTCGTCGGTCCACAAGGTATTTTCCCAAAAGTCTTGGCAATCATTATCTTTTCCTGGGCTGTAAACGTTGGCTGCAGTGCTCATTGGTGGCCATACACTTATAAATTTACAACAGATTCGACCATCAGATAGATTTCTGTCAGATGCCTGTGAAGTCAAATCTGACAGGAATCTATCTGATGTGTGCCACACACTAGGGACAGATTTGCAATAGATTTCAGAATTAAATCTATTGGAAATCTATCTAAATGCATTATTGGACCATTAGATCCAATGTAAATCTATGGGCCATGGATCTCCTACCAGCAGCAGATCGACCTAGATTTTCCATCCTCTCAGATAGATTGAATCCATCAAAATCGGCCACAAAACGATCGATAGATTTGATAGAATCTATTTCTGATCGATGGATGCCTGAAAAGAATCCCCATTGGTACTCGGGTTCATCTGCTAGCACGCCCTTAATCACCCCAGTCATTTGGGTGCTGCCCATTTACTTTTGTGGTCCATTCTTTATCCCTATTTTTCACGTCGTCTGACCGGTGCTTAGGCAATCCTGCAAGCAACATGTAGCTTCAAGGATCGCTCTCCCATGTCACCCCACGGGGTAAAAAAGATGCACACCGCTGAAAGTCAGTAAATGCTTTTTTGCAAGTGTGCAGAAAAGCATTTAGACGAGACGCAGAGCAGAAGCCCTTGTGAACTGGCCCTTATTATGTCTCATAAGCAAGAGACTCATGGTTAGAACTTGTCTTGCAAGCAGAAATGTATGAAAGAGAATCCAAACACTAGAGCGGGAAGCAGGAGAAGCAGACAACAGGACATGAATAGCTTGCGGGGTAACAATATATCCTGCTCAGCCAGCTCTTTTAGTAACTTAAGCTATGATCAACTTTAGACATCAAAATATTCCAACTATGAATATAAAAAGAGCAGTCATTGTTAGGCCTGTTTCACATGGACAGCTGCAAGCTGTGCATTCACCACCTGTCAGCTACTCCCATGTATTGGCCAGGTGCTTACTGGCTGCCTGTCAGCTACTCCTGTGCTTCGGCCAGGTGCTTGCTAGCTGCCTGTCAGCTGCCCCTGTGCATCAGCCAGGTGCTAGCTGGCTGCCAGCTGCTCCCGTGCATTGCCCAGGTGCTTGCTGGCTGCCTGTCAGCTGCTCCCGTGCATTGGCCAGGTGCTTGCTAGCTGCCTGTCAGCTGCTCCAGTGCATTGGCCAGGTGCTTGCTAGCCACCTGTCAGTTGCTCCCATGCATCAGCCATTTGCCTGCTAGCCACCTGTCAGCTGCTCCCCTGCATTGGCCAGGTGCTTGCTAGCTGTCCTTCAGCAGCTCCCGTGTATCGGCCAGGTGCTTGCTAGCCGCCTGTCAGCTGTTCCCGTGCATTGGCCAGGTGCTTGCTAGCCACCTGTCAGCTGCTCCCCTGCATTGGCCAGGTGCTTGCTAGCCGTCTGTCAGCAGCTCCCGTGTATCGGCCAGGTGCTTGCTAGCTGCCTGTCAGTTGCTCCCATGCATCGGCCAGGTGCTTGCTAGCCACCTGTCAGCAGCTCCCGTGTATCGGCCAGGTGCTTGCTAGCCGCCTGTCAGCTGTTCCCGTGCATCAGCCAGGTGCTGGCTAGTGCTTGGTTACGGGTAGTGGAGAGGCGTCTGTCACATGGAGTTATTTGAGTGCAAAGTGCTGCCGGGTAACCACACCACGTGTGAAATGCTGACATGCGAGGGGGTTACAAACCCTGCCATTCAGCTGCATTAAATCACAGCTGAATGGAGCTCAGAGGTTGACAGAGGGGAAGCTGAGCTGCCTGACAAACTCCGCAGTTCAGCCTCCTGTATGAAAGAGGCCTAACAATTTCAGTTTTGTTACTTATTTCTTTACCAGTGTGAAAGTTTTTTTGTATTGTTAAGAAAAATCCTAATCTCTTCTGTTAAACTGCCGTTCAGGAAGAAGGCGCCTTAATTGGCAGCCATGGCCACAAGATTCTGGCTTTTTCTTGTACTTCTTTCCTTTTCCCTACCAATTCACCTTGTTTTCCCCCCTGAAGGTGTGCAGTGTGGTCCGGTGTAGCCTGGGACGCTGGTGCGGGTCATGGGGAGGTCGGGACCTGGAGGTTTTTCCACCTTGCCTCTGCCTGTGTCCGTTGTCTGTGCAGGTACAGGCCTTGTAGAGTCCATCGCTGCTACCCAGAAGGTCGGGGCTCCGCAGAGGTAGGATACCACGCAGATCCGGAAACATTTGGCTCCACCGCAGAAGGGGCACCTTTGTTTCTACCCCTCCATGATGCCAGCCACTAAACGATCTGCCCCCAGATTCTTCTTTGACAGCCAGATTATCTTGACCAGCCCTGCTGAGTGCTGCCCTGGAGTCGGGACCCACCACAGAAATTAACACTACTGCACCTGTTGAACTGAAACACCTTGGGCAGCGATGCCAGATGTCAGCAATCGGAATCCTCAGCAGCATTAGCCATCACCGCAGGTTTCTTTCATGAAGAACTGAGCCATCACTGCTGAACCTTCACCTCCCTCTGTCCCCCTCCCCTCCACGTCTCCTTATGGATGACAGATGATTGCCGTAGTATGGCAGCCTGGGCTCTTGACTTTCTGACATTACTTCCCCCCATCTTTTCAGAACCTGTATGAGCCAAAACCAATTCCGGGTACAAACCCCCGTTTGTACTTGGAGAAATAAATGATTCTGATTCACCAACCAACAACTGCCTCAGCATTCCGAGTAAGTTGAATCCACTTCCACTTTAGTGACAGAGACTGGCAGTGTGGAGAGTGACTGCTCTTTCAGCTGATATTAGCTCAATAGTGGCTGAATTATAGAGATGATCGATGCAGCTCACTAAAGCACTTGGATTTCAGGAGAAATGTGATTCAAATCAGGCGTACCATTGTACTGCTTGCGTTGTACTGTTCTAGGCACATTTACTGCTGCTTCTGATTAGTAATCTGTCCAAAATAGATCACACTGACTAGTTAGCCAGATGGTATCCACTGGCTAGCAGACTTTTTGGATAGAATCAAAGTGATTGAATTGTCCAGAAGGTACATGTTTTTCTTTAGTGATATACATTTTTCACTGTTAGTACAGTGGTGTCTCGGTTATCTGGCATCGACTGGGATTGGCTGATGCAGAATAAGTGTGTTTTCTGGTTGCTTGAGAGTCAATGCTAAAAAATAGGCCTAGCTAGTACGGTATGTTACTATACCCCACTCTATATACATAATATTAACTCTGTATTACATGTTAAAATACAGTAATTGAAAGTATATTAACCTTGGTAGAGCCGTGGAACCCAGTCTTTAAAGAAAACCAGAAAGAAATTATATTTAAAGTTTTATACATACCTGGGGTTTGCTCCAGCCCCATCCGCACGGATCGCTCCCACGCTGCCGTCCTCAATCCTCTCCAACTTCTGTACCAGGTCCCGTAACTTCGGCCAGTCTGCGCAAGCATAGTACGCTCTCTCCGTCTCTCTCTGCTGGAGAATATTCTCCACCAACTGCAAACGTCCCACGGACCAGCAGTGGGCCGCGGACCGGTGGTTGGGGACCCCTGCCTTAGAGCACCTAGGCTGCCGTACTCAGGAGAAATAGTATGTGTTTTGGGGTGTATTTTTACACATACCCATGCTGGGTGGGAGAAATAAAATCTTCTATGAACTCACCATACACCTAACGAAATACCTTGGGGTGTCTTCTTTCTAAAATGGGGTCACTTGTGGGGTTTTCTATACTGCCCTGGCATTTTAGGGGCCCTAAACCGTGAGAAGTAGTCTAGAAACCAAATGCCTCAAAATGACTATTCAGGGGTATAAGCATCTGAAAATTTTGATGACAGGTGGTCTATGAGGGGCCGAATTTTGTGGAACCGGTCATAAGCAGGGTGGCCTTTTAGATGACAGGTTGCATTGGCACTGCCGTGCAGGAAGCACAGGATGTTCTCAAATCGTGACCTGGACATGGCAGCAGAGAACATGGGCATGTGATGTATTGGGTGCGTAGACCAATAAGACCGCAATACATTCTTTTTGACTAGACCCATGTTAAGGAGAAGGCCCCAAAAAATGTTATGTTTGAAAACTTAGAGTGGTTTCCACCGAAAAGGCTGGGCATGGTAGCTTCTTGGATTGGCGGTTGTGTATTGTGTGGCATAACGGTTGGTCTCAGCCACAATTAAGTTGTAGAGACCAGCAGTGATCAGAATTTTTTTTTTTTTTTTAATTTCAAACTCGGCGTACAAATTTGTACAATGCCCAACTCAGTTAGCTGCGCTTCACCGGAGCCCTCTTATGTTGGATTTTATTTTGCATCATCGTTTGACAATTCATTATTTTTTAAATATGTAGATCTATATGTAGATAGCTATGTATATCTACTTAGCCATGAAGAGTCACACCGAAAAGTGAGAGTAGAAATAAGTGAAAAATAGAAAGCGGCCAGTGGCCTAGATAGCCCCTCTCACCAGATTCATGTTTCACCTTTTAACTTTTAAGTTTATGTACACCGAGTTCCATTCAGTCTTCTAAACATACGCATTCCTCTTCCTTAAATTACATCCATACCCATCCTCTCTAATCATTCTCTCTCTTCCTTTCTCCACCCATTTTAACTTATATCCGGTCTGTCAATTTTGACTGTTTCCATGCCCTATTCCCCTCTGGTGACCAAGTCATCAACCACTCCCAGGGCTCTACACCTCCCCCTTCCTCCCCACTTTGCTGATCCCTAATCTTCATTCTTCCTCTCTCTCGTCATCTCTCATCCTCTCTCGTCCCCTCCACCTCTACCTCTCTCCCTCTTGCTTCCTCCCACAACTTTCTGGCCCTTTGAAAGTTTCTCTGTGACTCGTCTTCCATCTCTCCTTCCTCCCCTGATTCTATCTGTAGCAAATAAGATGATAGGTTCACCCATTCTTTTATTGAGGGTTTGTCAGTGGATTTCCAATTCTTTATTATAATGGTTTTGGCTGCCAATGAGAGGATATAAAATAACAAATCCGCTGTCTTGTTTTCCCCTTTTTGGCACAATCCGAAGATAGCTGCTATCTCATTTATATCACCATCTGGGAGGACATATTTTCTTATAAATGTCTGTATTTCTGACCAAAAAGGTCGTATTGTTGGGCATTGCCATAGCATATGAGATAGGTTCCCCATCCCTGCGTCACATTTCCAACAGTGATTATTTTCTTTTAATTTTCTTTGAAAGAGTTTCTCGGGCGTTAAATACCATTGAGTCACTATTTTAAATTGTACTAACTGAATGCTGGTATTCTTCGGTAACCAAATATATGCAGTGATCTTCTCCCACTCCGTATCATCTAATTTTTCTCCCCACTCCTTTTCCCATTTTTCACGGTACCAGATAGTATTTCATTCAATCTCCTTTGCTCCCAGATGGTCATATAGCCGAGACAGCATCTTCCGTGGGACCGTTTTTTCTATGAAGAGTTTTTCCAATTTATTCAATTGGTCTCTTATCCCTCCCCCTTTTAATTTTTGTCTTCCAAGGAAACTTTGTATTTGTAATTTTCCAAACTCAGTGGCAGGCCTTCTTCCTTGCACTAAATTAACTATTCTCGTGTCTTCCTCTAAATTATTCTTTTTTAGCCATCCTAGTTCCCTTGCTGGAGCAAATTCTGAGTTGTTTTCGCTTAACATTAGAGGTGGGGGGCTACAATATCATATTTAATATAATCCAGAATTGCTTTCAGCGCGGGGGTAATAAATGGGTGGTCTGTTTTCTTTGCTGCTTGGCTGATTCTTGTTTTATCCCATGACAATACATCTTTCATATTCACACTCTCATATTCCAACGTGATCCATATTTTATCCCCGCTTCCTTGCCTCCACTCCAACATTCTACCCAATAATATAGCTTGATAGTATTTAAATAGGTCCGGCGCTGCTAATCCCCCATTTTTTTTGTCCGTTGTTATTTTTTTGTATGATATTCTTGCTGCTTTATTTCTCCAAATATATTTTGAGAAAAGCCTATGTAGCGCCAAGAACCAGTTTTGGGGAATTTCTATTGGAATGCTTTGTAGTTTAAACAGTATCCTAGGTAGTAACTTCATTTTTATTATATCTATTCTACCTATGGTATTAAAGCTATGTAAATCCCATTGTTTTAGGGCCTTAGTACAAATTTCCAGTTCTTCACCGAAATTTCTTCCAAAGATATTCCGGGTTTCACTACATATATGTATCCCCAAGTACTTAATATGATCATTATGCCATTGTATTTTATATTTTTCCCTAATTTTCTTTTTAGTCTCACTACTGCAATCTAAATTAAGCACCAAGGTTTTTTCTATATTTATTTTATAATTTGATTGGTCCCCGAAGCTTTTTGCTATTTTAAAGGTTTCTTCTATAGATACACCGGGGTTTTTAAGTGTCAGAATTACATTGTCTGCATATGCACAAATCTTTAATTCTTCCCTACCCATTCTTAGCCCTTTAATGTTTTCTTCTTTCTGTATAGTCTGTATAAATGTTTCCAGTACCAGATTAAATAAACTAGGGGAGAGAGGACAGCCCTGGAAATTTTTTTTCTGTCACTGCTGTGGGGCGGGTGAGAGTTTGGCCGGGTGGTCAGAAGCCTGCAGGGGGCAGATTAGGGCCTGATCTGATGGATAGGAGTGCTAGGGGGTGGCAGGAGGTGATTGATGGGTGTCTCAGGGGGTGATTAGATGGAAGAATAGATGCAATCAATGCACTGGGGAGGTGATCGGAAGGGGGTTTGAGGGGGATCTAAGGGTTTGGCCGAGTGATCAGGAGCCCACACAGGGCAAATTAGGGCCTGGTCTGATGGGTAGGTGTGCTTGGGGATGCCAGGTGGTGACAGGAGGTGATTGATGGGTGTCTCAGGGTGTGATTAGAGGGGGGAATAGATGCAAGCAATGCACTAGGGAGGTGATCTTGGGGGTCTAAAGGGCGATCTGAGGGTGTGGGCGGGTAATTGGGTACCCGCAAGGGACAGATTAGGGTCTGATCTGATGGGTAGCAGTGACAGATGGTAACAGGGGGTGACTGGGTTATTGCTAGGTGATCAGAGTGTGTGATTAGAGGGGAGAGTAGATGCAAGCAATGCACTGGCATGGTGATCGGGGGGGGGGGGGATCTGAGGGTGTGAGCGGGTGATTGGGTGCCCGCAAGGGGCAGATGAGGGTCTGATCTGATAAGTATGATGGGTAGCAGTGACAGGGTGATTGATGGGTGATCAGTGGGTGATTAGAGGGGAGAACAGATGTAAATAATGCACTTGGGAGGTGATCAGGGGGGGGGGGGTTGAGGGCAATCTGTGGGTGTGGGCGGGTGTTTGTGTGCCCGCAAGGGGCAGATTAAGGTCTGATCTGATGGGTAGCAGTGACGGGGTGATTGATAAGTGATCAGGGTGTGATTAGAGGGGAGAATGTATGCAAGCAATGCACTGGTGAGGTGATCGGGGGGGTGGGGGGTGGGGTCTGAGGGCAATCTGAGGGTGTGGGTGGGTAATTGGGTGCCCGTAAGGGGCAAATGAGGGTCTGATCTGATGGGTAGCAGTGACAGGGGGTGATTGATGGGTGATCAGTGGATGATTAGAGGGGAAAACAGATGTAAACAATGCACTTGGGAGGTGATCTGAGGGCGGGTCTGAGGGTGTGGGCGGGTGATCAGGTGCCTGCAAGGGGCAGGTTAGGGTCTGATCTGATGGGTCGCAGGGACAGGGGGTGATTGACAATTGATCAGTGGGTGATTACAGGGGAGAATAGATGTATACAATACACGGGGGGGGGGGTCTGGGTAGGATCTGAGGGTGTGGGGGGGGTGACCAGGAGCCCCCAGGGGGCAGTTTAGGACCTAATCTAAAACATAGCGTTGACAGATTGTGACAGGGGGTGATTGCCGGGTGATTAGGGGCAGGATTCGGTGCAAACAGTGGTCTGAGGGGGTGATCAGGGGGCGTGGAGGGTCTGAGGGGTGCTGCGGGCGATCAGGGGGCAGGGGGGGCAGAATCAGTGTGCTGGTATGTTTACTAGGAGTCTGCCTTCTGCCCTGGTTTTCTCTCGATCACTGGGACCACCAGGGCAGGAGGCAGCCTGTATAATACACTTTGTATACATTACAAAGTGTATTATACACTTTGTTTGCGGCAGATCGGGGGTTAACAACCCGCCGGCGCTTCTAAACAGCCATCGGGTGGGCGGAGCCTAATGGCGGATGCATGCTCATCCCTGCGTGCGATCCCCGGCTAATTAGTCCCCCAGGTGCCGCAGCCGATCGGCGTTACGCGGTTCTGGGGGTGCCACTTTGCCGACGCCCATAGGTAGTGGGCGGTTGGCAAGTGGTTTAGCACCGCAGAGCCCACAAACGGTATAAGAGGTTGGCCTTCACTACTGTCAGTACTGCTGGTGATTTGTGCTAGTTGGTTGAGACTGCTGGCTAGTTGAGTTCCGATTAAAAGGGACTCTACTGTAAATTACTGTGGATAAAGTATCGATACTGCATAAATGTATAACAATATTAAAATGCTTCTGTTCTGCATGATAGAAAATGATATTGTTTGGTTTATAAGGAGTCTGTGAATACAATTTCCTTTGTACTCTTCAGCCCAGTAAAAAAATAGTGTTGGGCTATTGATTTCACTTATTTCTGTATGTGGTATGGAATTACAGGGGTCAGGAAATATTTGTCTAGTGTCAGGGCGTACACTAAAAACATCATTTTTGACAAGGGTATTTCTCTGCAGAACATTGTGTTCTTGGAGGACAGTTAATTGACATCATTGAACAGTGTAAAAAAGTATACATATCTTCTGGCATATTGTCAGTGACAAAGGATCCAGCTAGCAGGTGAAAGCCATACACAGTCACCTAATACATGCTGCATGTTGGCATACATGCTGATGAAGGCTTGTTACACTATGCTAGATGCTACAAGCACTTTTGATCCACACGTGATTGCAGTCGTGCTGCAATGCGATTGCGTTTCTTCCTAATTTTCACAACCGTGTATCTGCCATGATTGGTCTGTGATCGTGGTGTACAGCACAATTGCGGTGTGTTTGTGATTGGCGCCAGGGAAAATTACATCATAGTGTGATTGTTATGTAATTTTCCCTTGCTTTTATACAAAGTATAGGAGCTTGATCTCACAGAAAATTGCTTCCAGGAGAAAATCGCAGCGCAAACGGATCAGACTAATGGAAATGATGCTACATTTTCCATTCATTTTAATTACCTAGCGGTTTTCAATCCGCAAGCTAGCGGAAGCGGATCGTAAACCGATGGTACTGGAAAAGGGCCCTTAGAGACTCCTTATTTTGCAAACACTGTTTCAAATAAGTATGGCAAACTGACAACAGCCAGAAATCTAGTAAATTGTTAAAATGGGGACGATTTATAAACCAGTGTAAAGAAAATTGGAGCAGAACTGATACCACTCTTGACAGCACTGTGCATGCACATGTACACTCACCTAAAGGATTATTAGGAACACCTGTTCAATTTCTCATTAATGCAATTATCTAATCAACCAATCACATGGCAGTTGCTGCAATGCCTTTAGGGGTGTGGTCCTGGTCAAGACCATCTCCTGAACTCCAAACTGAATGTCAGAATGGGAAAGAAAGGCGATTTAAGCAATTTTGAGCGTGGCATGGTTGTTGGTGCCAGACGGGCCGGTCTGAGTATTTCACAATCTGCTCAGTTACTGGGATTTTCACGCACAAATATTTCTAGGGTGTACAAAGAATGGTGTGAAAAGGGAAAAACATCCATTATGCGGCAGTCCTGTGGGCGAAAATACCTTGTTGATGCTAGAGGTCAGAGGAGAATGTGCCGACTGATTCAAGCTGATAGCTGAGCAACAATGACTGAAATAACCACTCGTTACAACCGGGGTATGCAGCAAAGCATTTGTGAAGCCACAACACGCACAACCTTGAAGCAGATGGGCTACAACAGCAGAAGACCCCACCGGGTACCACTCATCTGTACTACAAATAGGAAAAGAGGCTACAATTTGCACGAGCTCACCAAAATTGGACAGTTGAAGACTGAAAAAATGTTGCCTGGTCTGGTGAGTCTCGATAGAGTCAGAATTTGGCGTAAGCAGAATGAGAACATGGATCCATCATGCCTTGTTACCACTGTGCAGGCTGCTGGTGGTGGTGTAATGGTGTGGTGGGATGTTTTCTTGGTGTACTTTATGCCCCTTAGTGCCAATTGGGCATTGTTTAAATGCCACAGGCTACCTGAGCATTGTTTCTGACCATATCCATCCCTTCATGAGCACCATGTACCTATATTTCCTATCCGCCTCAAGGTTGTGCGTGTTGTGGCTTCACAAATGCTTTGCTGCATTCCTCGGTTGTAACGAGTGGTTATTTCAGTCAACGTTGCTCTGCTGTAAGCTTGAATCAGTCGGCCCATTCTCCTCTGACCTCTAGCATCAACGAGGCATTTTCGCCCACAGGACTGCCGCATACTGTATGTTTTTCCCTTTTCACACCACTCTTTGTAAACCCTAGAAATATGGGTACGTGGCAGCGGGAGGTGTGGGAGCTCAAGGCGGTATTGACACGAGCGGCTACCCGGGATGACACACTCTGTTACATGCACTTTGTGATGGCTCGTTTGTGAGTGCCAAATTTTAACTTATTTTTTATTAAATATATACGGTTTTACGCTATGGAGGCTATTTTTTAGTTTGTAGTGACGGAAGCTTGTGTTTTGAAATCGCCACTGCATGCATTATCCCCACAAAGTGATTACATCCCACCTCCGGATATTATAGGAGGATAGCTGGGTGAGTGCGGGCAGTGTGGGGGTGTCTAGCTCATAGTGGGTGCTAAGAGTGAAATAGCATTGAAGCATGAGGGAAGGTGGTGGTGTTTAATTCTGCTGACAGAGTTACGCTATTGGATCTACTTCTCTTTTTATTTGCATATGCTGTGTTGGCCACTTGAAAAGTTTATCGCTCATAAGTGTGAAGAGTGAGAGAGATTATTGGACAGTCTTTTCATCCTTGTCACTGGTGGTAGCAAGGACAATTAGGCTTTGAGCGCTACTCGTGGTGTTGTTATATATGAACTTGCCAATTTCACCATATTGTTGAGGAGAGCGCCCCGCAGACTTGATAACAGTGATATTTATTGATACTTTCCAGGAGCGCATACCTATTTGTATTGTAAATTTCTAAAGAATGCTGTCAGCACCTTGTTGAATCAATGCCATGTAGAATTAAGGCAGTTCTGAAGGCGAAAGGGGGTCAAACACCATATTAGTATGGTGTTCCTAATAATCCTTTAGGTGAGTATGTGAAGTGTTTCCAAAGTGAGACTTAGAAAAAAAAATAATATATTAATTAACCAGGCTATTAATTAGGCTATTTTTTTTAACCCAGGCTGCTTTACTGTACTCTAAAATGCACTTTTATTTGCCCATTTGTCCTGACTATCACAACATTTAAATTATGTTCCTAGTACAGTGTATGCCGACAATATATTATTTGGGAATAAATGTATTTTTTAGGTTTTTTTTTCCTGATTTCTCACTGTACCCTATCAATAATTACAAGCCCTTATTTGCAAAAATAACAGTTATATACCCTCATGATATACATATTTAAAAAAAAGCTGAGTCCCTAAAGTAATCCATGTCTTTAATTTTGGTAGCTACGGGGAGTGAGGGGAGTTATAAGCAGTTAATAACTATAGGAAATGTATCTTTAATTTAATTTTTTTTTACCACAAGATGGCGCTACACATTATCCTGCGTTAACACTAAGTGTTTGATTTACAATTTTTAATTATTTTTACTTTCATTTCAATGAATGAACGTAGCTTCTAATTCTTTTTTTTTTTTTGAGAAAGCATGGGGAACAGGTTCAGAAACAATTATAGTTTTAGAAATGATTTGTTAAATAATGGGTTATTGTTTCGATAAAGTTGGTATGAAAGTTAAAGATAACAGACAATATAGTAGCTTTATATTTACGCATTGATATGAACGGTGCACCATTTTTAATAGGCGCCATTATTACGCTCTATGCTAATTGCTGGCAATCGCCTAATCACCGTTCGCCTAGCCCCGCCTCCTGGATAGAAACCGCTGCCACACCTCCACCGTGTACACCGCTAGGTCACATTGGTGTGGTCACTGGTAGATGGCTGCAATACAGAGGAAAAAGCGTGCCAACTGGAGAGGTGAGTGTGAGAGCACTTTGCTGCGCTAATACTCTGCATGGGACTCCGGGGAGAGCAGTATTAGCAGGGGGACACGTGGGGGAGCAGCGGTTTTATTGATTTTTAATAGATTTCATGCTGAAATCTATTAAAAATTGCCGTGCATTGTGTGGCAATGATTGATTTTCGCATCAGAAGTTGATCAGAGAGGGATCTATCTTTTCGGCATGTCGAGAGAAAATCTGCTTGTGTATGGCAGTTCCTGTTTACTGACATTTCCAATTTATTAAAGAAGATAGATTGCACAGTAATCTTGTCCATTCAGATAAAGCTACACTAAGATGCTAGATTTTCATTGCTCAAGTGTAGTTATAGATGATCCTTCATGAAGATCTAGTGTAGGCTAACAATGATGTTTAGCCATCTGTGATAAAAAAAATTGCTAAACAACAAACGCATTGTTCTTCTGGCCATGAGCCCCGCTCCCACTAGAACAGGCGTCTGCTTTGCCATAGCCAAGCAGCTTGTCTGTACAGATGTTGTTCCTAAAATTGTCAGTCTAAAAGCTCAATAATGATTGTTCAGAACATTTTGACGCATGGATGCAGGTTTAGTGTGACTGCTACAGGGATTTCACATTTTTGAGTGGCTTAACTGGAGTTCTTACATGAACATCATGACTTGTGGCATAATGTCCAGAAACCTATTTAGGCACTGTTACATAATTTGAAAAGCAAGTTCAACCTCACTATAGAGCTGCAGGTGCTTTAAAGTAATAACTAAATCATTTCAAGCCCAGAGCAAGTTTAATGCAGCACCAGTTTAACCACTACAGTATAATCTCGTTATAGTAAACTCCAACGGACCAAGAAAAGTGGTTTACTATATCAGAAATTGTCCTATAAATGACCCAGCATGCCCTGGTATATTCTCTGATGCAAAGGGGCAACTCTGTGCTCCCATTGGAGGTACAGTACAAGCACTTGCTTATTTGGTGGACTACACGGTTAGGGCTTCAAAGCCAGGCTGGACATATTGCTGGTATCCAGGGCTCCTTAAAAATTGCAGCCATCACTGAATAGAGGCAGCCACTCGCTTCCTGTAGCAGCTCTGATACCTCCGCGGGCGGGACTTGCAGCACCAGCCAAAAGAGAGCAGCCGACCATGGGTTTCACACTGACACATGACAGTCAGCATCGCCAAAAAAAGCTATAGCTAGAAGTGTTATTATAACTGGATTTACTATACCACGCGTTGCTCTCATAGATTTATTATGAAGATTGGCCGGGACCTGGGGAGGTAGTTTACTATACCCAAATGTTCACTATACCCGAGTTTATTATAACAAGATTGTACTGTAGTGAACATTTTTACTCGTTTCAATATCATCTATCATTAGCTGCGAGTGGCCACATAGCTTTGTATTACATCAAACTACAAAGCTGGCAGTGGCGACATTTTGAGCCATATTCCATCAGATATCCTGCAAAATGGGATTGAGTAGTGCAAGGTGGTAATCCAGATAAATGATACTGATACTGATTCTAAAGGTCCATACCCAAAACGCGCTTTTTCCAGTGATTTTTTTTTTTATCAATAAACAGTAGCTTTTGTGATATTGCGTAAAATCGTTTAACAAAAATTTGTTAAACAATGTTTAATGATGTGTAACTACCCACGATCTTATTGACCGACCGTCATTACAGATCATTGAACAAGCAATCGTTCAGATAGCCATTATGTTCTGCGAAAAATGACTGCAATAATTTAAACGCTCGTTTGCGCACATTGTTTATTTTCATGTTACCGCGATGTTCAGGGATTAATTGGGGAACGATTGTTCATTGTTCCATCTCCCTGATCCATCTGAGTGTGGGTACTCAGCTTTACCTGATCTACCAAGAATCAAGTATTGTATGGCTACTAGGTATGATCACAGATATGCAAATTGTTCCAAGTTGATGCAAATTTATGCAAATTTTTATGCAAATATATGCAGCTTGAAAATGGACCAATCGATTTAAGCCTGGGTTTAAATTGATTTGTCCATTTTCAAGCTGCCTACATTTGCATAAACATTTGCATAATTTCAGAACAATTTGCATCGCATTGATCATCTCTAATGGCCACCTTAACTTTAATTGACCTCCAGCAGATACTGCGCAATCTTTCAGACACTCTCTGTATTTGAGGCAGCCATTTCTCTCTCTCCTCTGAACTGTTTTGTGCTATCTCACTGAGACAAACATGACTGCAAGCCACAATCATTAGGATGGGTTTTCACTTGTCCCAGCATTCTTCTCCACGATTCAATGCCAGTAGGGGGATTCAGATGCATTGCACGTATTATCAACTGTAATCTCTGGAAGCACTTGGTTGAACTTGATGGACAGATGCCCATTTTCATTAACTCCTGACCGTGTGATCACCGGGAGCCAATCACAACGGTCAGAGCCAAGAAGTGGAAAAAGTATCTAGTCCTAAAGGGAGCCTGCAGGTCTTGGAAGGATTAAGCAAATTTTACTGTGGTGTCCTTTGTCTATGACACCAATGAAGTTTGCAAACTTTCCCCACCTACTAGCAGGCAACGTTTATTAGATCTTCATTACCACAGTGCCTTCTCTGTCCTTAGGTGAATATTAAACTTTTTTTTATTCCTTCGCTTCAGTATCACTGGAAGACAGACACACAGTGTGTATACATGTACATTCATTCTAGAAAAAAATATTAAAAAGGTTGTAATCTACAGTATGTCATTATGATTTTAAAATGTTAGTATATGTTTAACATGTATGGCCCATTAAAAAAAGCCAGTTTGGTTTCAATAGACCTGCATGTTTACTTTTTTGTTCCTTTTCTCTGTGTCACATTTTTTACGTCTGACAAAAATATGCTGTGTTATATCTTTAGGACACCCGCATACACAAAGCATAGCTGTGTCTTAGTACTGCTGTCAGTCGGTGACTAGCTAGTGATGTATATACAATACACACAACAGGTATTTCAAGTTTGGCTTACGCTAAGAAAGGGAGGAGCTGCTACAAGGTATAGACACTCAGGGAAGATGAGTTGGAGACTGTAAAGCTGTAACAGAGGTCAGCTTTATTTGGATTTTTTCTAGATAGAAAATGTACAGTTCTCTTGTTTACACACAGTGGTGCGTTAATGTTTGTGATCCATTTTACTTTTTAAAAATTCTGCAAGTATGAGCCTAAAACTAGATTATGAGAACCCTGTTTAACTTAGTCCAAAGCATTGTACTTGTTTGTTTATTTAACCCTTCAGTAGTCAATTTATTTAGAGGCTTGCAAGTGCTCCATGCCAATTTATTTTAGAACATTTTTTAATTTCTTATTTGTTACATTTCCCTGCTTCTAATTAGTACTGCTGTAGTGTATTTATGGCCACTTGTCACTGGGGGCAGTGTGAGACAATAGAAGAGGACTTCTGCTTTCAGTTTCTATATTTTCTGCTTAGTAGAGAGAGAGCAAAGTATCCCAAGAATTTACAGCATAACAAGTTCTGCTGACTGAAGTCAAAAGCAGTGCACTATCTCAAACAAGATAACTCTTGAAGTTGCTAATGGGTTAAAGAGCACCTGACCTGACAAGTGACATGTTGAGATTAACATAGGTGTATACATTTGTGCTCATAAGTTTTCAAACCCTGGCAGAATTGATGGTTCCTTAACCATTTTAGAATATGAATGATAAAACGAAAACTTTTATTTCATTCTTGGTTATTGGTTGTCTGAAGCCGTTTATTGTCAATCAGCTGTGTTTACTCTTTTTAAATCATTGTTACTACACAAACTACCCAAATGATTCTGATCAAAAGTTTACATACCCCAGTTCTTAATACCATGTATTGCCCTATTTAAAGAACAACTATTAGCCATACTATGCCAGGGAAAAAAACACATATTTAAAGAGACACTGAAGCAAAAGAAAAAAAAATGATGATTTGTATTTGTAGTACAGCTAAGAAATAAAGCATTAGGAGCAGAGACATAAGTCTAACATTTGTTTCCAGTACAGGAAGAGTTAAAGGAGTTGTCAGGGGAAAAATGCTAAAATGAGTGGTACTTACCAGGGGCTTCCTCCAAGCTCCCAGGACGTCCCTCGCCACAGCTCTGCCAGCAGCCGTTCGCCGCAGGTCCGTCCTGGTCCCTGGCGATGATGTCAGAGTGACCTGTAGGTTGCTCTGTACTGCGCCTGCGCGAGCGGCGCTGTCCATCACCGCCACGTGGGCCGGAGCAGACTGCGCAGGTGCAGTACTACTGCGCCTGTGCAGTCCGCTCCGGCCCACGTGGCGGTGATTGACAGCGCCGCTCGCACAGGCGCAGTAAAGTGACCTCCAGGTTGCTCTGACGTCATCGCCGGGGACCGGGACGGACCTGCGGCGAACGGCTGCGGGCAGATGCAGTAGATGAGACCGCTCTACCTCTGTTACCTTAAGTAAGGTGCTGGAAGCCAAATGCGGCAGATCAGAATACAAGGTAGATGAAATCCGCACACCCGCAGGTAAAGTCGAAGGGTTTTTATTGAATCCAACTCACAAAAGCAGTAAAACGGCTGCGGGCAGAGCTGCGGCGAGGGACGTCCTGGGAGTTTGGAGCTGGAGGAAGCCCCCGGTAAGTACCACTCATTTTAGCATATTTCCCCTGACAACTCCTTTAAGAAACTCCAGTTGTTATCTATGCAAATAGCCATTGAGTTCTTTGACTTTGAAGGTTGCAGAGAGCTCTGACTTCTGATTAGGTTATCTCAGCTGTATTGTGTTTTTCTTTTGCAGAGAACAGTTCAGGACAGGTCAAAAGTTCACTGCCTGTTCTGTAAAAACAGTTAGAATGCTGAGTAGTGTGTAAATTGCACATATTAGAGAATGATGCAATATTATAAAAAAAGCTGTATAACTGAATATAAAAATATCAGAATATTTTTTTGCTACCAACGTTCTAGTAATTTCCCCTACTACACAACCAATTCATGATATCATAATTTTTTTTTTCGCTTCAGTGTCTCTAAGCAGTTACTTGCTCAACTTGCTTTACAGATGTATTGCCCTGTACAGGTATTGCTTTCTGTGTATTTTGTAGTGTGGAATTCTGTCCATGGCAGGGGCCATCTTGAGTCCCACAGGCTTCAGCATCCCCCCTCCCCGCACTATTACTCAGCGAAGTGGGGAGAAATATACACTCTGCAGTACCGCCGGCGGTAGTGCAGAGTGTATAGATGGGAACTCCAGCATGTGGAACCATATGGAGGTGAGTCTGTGCGCACTGCTTTTATTTCTCCCCTCTTCGCTGAGTAATAGTGTGGGGAGGAAAGGAAATGCGAGGAGGGATGCAGGGCGAGGGGGGGGGATGCGGGGCGAGGGGGGATTGCAGCAGCAGTTTAGAGAGAGGCACACAACAGGAGGGGGGCCGAAATCAGTGACGGAGGACAGCTTCTGGCCCCCCTCTCTGCACCCTAGCAGCTGCAAGCAGCTAAACAGGCGGCCAATCAGAGAAGAGCAGAGGTGAGTGACAGAGGCTTCAGCCAATCAGGCTGAATTAGCATGCATTACAACTTATCTTTTGCGGCCAGCGTACAACAAAAGAGCCTGACGACTAATAATCTATTGAAAAAAAAGTGAGATTGATTTTAAACTTTAGAATTGCCTTGCTAGCATCTTTTTTTACTTACTTAACAGTTTTTAATAGAGCATTGATTATTAATTTTATGCCTGACAGTTACTCTTTAAATAAGGACCTCAGTCTTTTCGGGAAGGTTCAAGGTGGTTAAAAAATAAAAATGCTAATACACTTACCTGGGGCTTCCTCCAGCCCGTGGCAGGCAGGACGTGCCCTCTGCGCCGCTCCGCAGGCTCCCGGTCTCCTCCGGTGGTGCACCTGGCCAACCCGGCTGCCAGGTCAGGCTCTTCTGCGTTTCAAAATGCGCTTCACGCGGGCACACTGACGTCATCGGACGTCCTCCGGGCTGTACTGCGCAGGCGCAGTAGTTCTACCACCTAAATAAACCTACCACCTAAATGAATTTTCCCTCTTTTTCTTGTCCCTAATACAGCTTTCTTTTGGTGCTATTTGATTGCTGCTGTGATTTTTAGTTTTTATTGTATTCATCAAAAAAGACATGAATTTTGTAAAAAAAAAAATGATTTTTTTTTTAACTTTCTGTGCTGACATTTTTCAAATAAAGTAAAATTTCTATATAATTTCTGTACTCAAGAGAAGTAGTATAATGTGTTTTGGGGTGTATTTTTACGCATACCCATGCTGGGTGGGAGAAATATCTCTGTAAATGGACAATTGTGTGTAAAAAAATAAAAAAATTGTCATTTACAGAGATATTTCTCCCACCCATCATGGGTATGTGTAAAAATACACTCCAAACACATTATACTACTTCTCCTGAGTACGGCGATACCACATGTGTGAAACTTTTTTGCAGCCTAGGTGCGCTAAGGGGCCCAACGTCCTATTCACAGGTCATTTTGAGGCATTTGGTTTCAAGACTACTCCTCAAGGTTTAGGGCCCCTAAAATGCCAGGGCAGTATAGGAACCCCACAAGTGACCCCATTTTAGAAAGAAGACACCCCAAGGTATTCCGTTAGGAGTATGGTGAGTTCATCGAAGATTTTATTTTTTGTCACACGTTAGTATAAATTGATTTTTATATTTTTTTTTTCCACAGTGTCATTTTCCACTAACTTGTGACAAAAAATAAAATCTTCTATGAACTCATCATACACCTAACGGAATACCTTGGGGTGTCTGCTTTCTAAAATGGGGTCACTTGGCGGGGTTCCTATACTGCCCTGGCATTTTAGGGGCCCAAAACCGTGAGAAGTAGTCCAGCAGTAATCAGAAAAAAAAAATTCTGTCACTGCGGTGGGGCGGATGAGGGTTTGGCCGGGTGATCAGAAGCCCGCAGGGGCAGATTAGGGCCTGATCTGATGGATAGGAGTGCTAGGGGGTGAAAGGAGGTGATTGATGGGTGTTTCAGGGGGTGATTGGAGGGGAGAACAGGTGTAAATAATGCACTGGAGAGGTGTTCAGGCGGGGTCTGAGGGTGATCTGAGGGTGTGGGCAGGTGTTTGGGTGCCCACAGGGGGCAGTTTAGGATCTGATGGGTAGCAGTGACAGGTGGTGACGGGGTGATTGATAGGTGATCAGGGTGTGATTAGAGGGGAGAATAGATGCAAGCAATGCACTGGCGAGGTGATCAGGGCTGGGGTCTGAGGGCGTTTTGAGGGTGTGGGCGGGTGTTTGGGTGCCCAAGTGGCAGATAGGGGTCTGATCTGATGGGTAGCAATGACAGGTGGTGACAGGGGGTGCATGCGGAGGCCTCGTGGTGTGCGCCGGTGGAGGGCCCACAGATGTCCAATAGTGATTGGGTAACCGATCAACTTGCATAGGCTGAGGCTGGGCGATTGAGGCGGTACAAACCATCACAGGGGCAGTGGGATTATGACATATCAGCAGCTCTTGTGTCAGATCATGTTTTTAGGATGTTTTAAAAGTTTGTGAACCACTGTTTCTGCATTAGATTTTGCAGGTCTATATTAAAGTTACTATAAGCACGTGAAGATTCCCTGGTTGTGAATTAATAGATGTGTCTGAGTATCTAGTTTAGTATTTGTGTTAGAAACAGATCCATATTTCATATGTATGCAAACAAACGGAATCCAAAAGGTCTCACAAATGTAAAAAGCAGCACTGTAGCCGCATTTCTGCTGAGAGTGGTTTGTGCATTCCAGTTTACAGAGACCTATTCATAAGTTCCCTGTTCAGCTGATCTGCAGATTTCAGCAATGCTGTATGCACATTTCTTTCTGAGCAATTCATTAAGGCACATACTGTAAGCAAATTAAACAGAGATACTTTATTTGTATCTCCTACACAACATTCCAGCAGTTTCGTAAATAAGTCATCTTAATCTGTAGCACCACTTTTATTTAAAGAGGATAAATGTGCAAACTGCTAAATTAGGTTAGAATTCTTAAATCCTAATAGTTATGGGATTGTATGTAGAATTGGTGTGAATACATTTTGTATGGGAGATCTGAGGGATGGTGATGGTTACTGATGGTCACGAAGATGATGATAATTTTAAAGCGGATCTGAGATAAAAAACTAACTATAACAAGTAACTTGTCTGTATATCTTATCTAAAGTTTAGATAGTTTACACAGCAAATCTAGCTGCAAACAGCTTCAACAGTTTATGATTATTTATTCCTGTGATACAATGACAGCAGCCATGTTCTGTTTGTTACATTACACACAGGCAAGCTGATTTGCATCTCCAGCCCTCAGCCTGTGAAAACTTCACTCCCCTATCCTCCTCCCTCCTTCCCTCTGCCTCTGAAATCTGTGGCTAGTAACCTCCTCCTCCTGCCCAGACTGAGCTCTCATTAGCCCTTGCTACTAAGGCTCAGAGTGCCGATCGATCCGCGGGATCGATTGGATCGATTCGATTATTTCCAACATGTTCGATCTGGTTTCGATGGATACAGACGGCGATTTTGCATATTAAGTATGCAAAATTGACGGCTGTATCCATCGAAACCCGATTGAACATGTTGGAAATAATCAAATCGATCCCACGTATCGAGCGGGAAATCGCAACGTGTGTACCCAGCATATGAAAGGAACACAATTATGCAATGAGTAAAAGTTTATCCTGGATCCACTTTAAGTTGATGCACTTTTTATGCTACTGTTATGTAAACTTTCAGTAAATATATAATGATTCAGCCTTGTTTCACATATGGGGCTTGATTCACAAAGCCGTGATAAATGATATCACGCCCGTGATATGCTTAGTGTGCGGGTTAGCGCGGCGCGTACAGGTTTGTGCGCATAATAGTAAAGGTTTGCACGCATTAACTTTCATGTTTACGCGATAATATATAGTGCGTAAACCGCGAAAGTTAATGCGCGCAAACATGTACACGTGCTAACCCAGGCGCTATGCATATCATTCATCACGGCTTTGTGAATCAAGCTCATGGTGTGGTGCCATTGTCCTGCTGCTGGGAGCCCACCGCAGGACAATCATCATTTCGTGTTTAACCGCCTTACGACCGCCTAACGCCGATCGGCGGCCGCAAGGTGGCTCCCTCAGTAACACCAATTGGCGTCAAGTCCTGGGGGTGGAGATTGCAGGGGATCGCGCCGCCCCGCTTACAGTCTGCCAGCGGCGATCGCTGCTAACAGACTGTAAGACGGTGAAACCGCTGTCTATGTACATTGTACAGCGCTGCTATCTAAGGCTTGGCGGTATTGGGGACAGCCCTGTCACTCGGCTGTCCCAAACTCTATCCCCTCTCATAAGCTGTCGCCTATGAGAGAGGATCGCCGTGATTGGCTGGCGAGGGGAGGGAGAAATAATAAAAAAAATATATGCATTTTTATTGAAAAAAAAACAAATAAATTACCGTAATTAAAAAAATAAATATGCCAGCAGCGATCAGAGCCCACCAACAGAAAGCTGAAAAGGGGATCCATCTGTGTGCGCAGTTGTATGGCTCTGCAGTGAGCTGATGCAGCTGCAGAGCACTGAATTGTGTTTGCGGGGAAGTGTCAGTGGTTTTGTTTGTTAGTTGTTGTGTAGCGATCTGGCATGCCGATAGCTTAATGATGTTTGAAGCAACTGTATTCAAGCTAGATTTTCAACCAAGATGGTGCCAAACAACCTGCTGAGTAGATTTAGATTGGAAGTGTTCCTCTTAATGCTCATTTCTGCAGATCTTCCTGTATACAGTGACATATTTTAATGCCCTCTTGTGCTTTGCAGTTCATGTTAATGAAAACACAATGCCTGTGATTCAGTGAGGAAGCACACATCATTTGGGCATAGTACAATAGCTCACAGTAATGTAATACACATTGTCAAGTACTTCACAGCCTCAACCACATCATTTTAATAATCATAATATAAGTTAAATAACTATTCTGTCTGAGCTGTCCTTTTCTTGCTCTTTTCTTGTTTCCTGAGATGGGATTTTTTTTTATTTCAGGTTCTTCCACAGTTAGTGATTATTAAGTTGTGATCACTCCCACCTGCCTATCCCAACTGTAAGTGCAAAGTGATTGGCATAACACTGACCTATTATCTATGGAAAACAATGCGAGTGTGTAATGGGAATTAAGAGGGTCTTATTCATTCTGGTGCCCCCTCCCTGGTCTTTGTGTCTATTACATGGTAGTACCAAGCCTCATACTTTAAGAGCAGATAAAGGTTTGTTAATAATTTGATATTACATACTGTATATAAATTCTATAAAAGCTGATTTGTAATTTAAAGTGGAATTGCATTGAAAGTAACGCAATTAATAAAATTGCTTATTTTATTTTAATTTTTTTTTTTTACAATATTAACTTATAAATTATTTAATCAGCCTTTGCAAATTGTAAAATCTTATTTCATCCCAATTTACATTCTTAAATTTATCACAGGTGGGGGCATCTTTAATCCTATTCTGATTGGGATGTGGGGAACTTATCTTTCTAAATCATTTCTAGTAATAGTGCTTACCATATATACTCGAGTATAAGTCTAGAAATTTAGGTCTGATTTACTTAAAGTATAGGGATCGACTTATACACGCATCTTGAGCAACACTGAGCACGCTAGTAATGTGTGTACTATTAGTGACATTACCATTTACAGCAATTTACCCAGTGGTAAGTGGCACTTTCTTGATAAAGGAAATGTCTGAATGTCCTGGCCACAACAATTAACAAGGAAAGGGCAGAGGAGAAAAACTGGGCTGCAAGAAGGGTAGTGAATAATTGCTGCACTTTGGGGACTAGAGGAGTTATTGGCTGTACTTAAAGGGATACTGTAGGGGGGTCGGGGGAAAATGAGCTGAACTTACCCTGGGCTTCTAATGGTCCCCCGCAGACATCCTGTGTTGGCGCGGCCACTCACCGATGCTCCGGCCCCGCCTCCAGTTCACTTCTGGAATTTCTGACTTTAAAGTCAGAAAACCACTGCGCCTGCACGCCCGTGTCCTCGCTCCCGCTGATGTCACCAGGAGTGTACTGCGCAGACACAGACCATACTGGGCCTGCGCTGTGCGCTCTTGATGACATCAGCGGGAGCGAGGACACGGGCGTGCAGGCGCAGTGGTTTTCTGACTTTAAAGTCAGAAATTCCAGAAGTGAACTGGAGGCGGGGCCGGAGCATCGGTGAGTGGCTGCACAGGCACAGGATGTCTGTGGGGGACCATTAGAAGCCCCAGGTAAGTTCAACTCATTTTCCCCTGACCCCCCCTACAGTATCCCTTTAAGCGACATGAGGGTTTAGTGGCTGCTATACTGTATGCAGTCCAGTCATTAACCCCTCCTGTGACCCAAGTGCTGTCATTAACTTTGCTGGGTAGACTTATACTTGAGAACAAAAAATACCAGCTTAAGAGTGTCATATGTTTGCATCGACTTATACACAAGGTCGACATGTATTCAAGTATCGAAGCAGAGCTTTTCAGCACAGGAAGATTTGGGCGCAGCCGGAGCCACCATAGACAGTAATAGGAATTACGGCTATAGCGGCGCACAGTGAGTAACGTCGGCGCCGTCAGAAGACGGAGCTGAAGTTGCTTTTAAAATACAATAATTCGGCCTCCAGCAATAGCTGGAAGCCAAATTATATAATTCCCCACCATCCATGGTGGCCTGGAGGGGGAATAGTAATTAACGCGGCCTGGACTTGTGCAGCAGCAGGAAAAGCCATGTACCGGCTGTATCCTGCGCCCAAGTCTCCCGGCGCCGATTTCAAAAGTATGCTTCAAGTATATACGGATATACTTTTCTAGTGGTCTTTCATATCTCCTCCAACATCTTTAGTTCTGTCAGGTGCAGCTCTGTGTCATTGCTTACTAAGAATTCCGAAGCCAGTGAAAATAATGCCTGGTCTCCCAGAATGCTCTGATAGGAGAATTGCGCATAGCTAATCAGTGTAGGAAAAGCATCACTGGGAGGGCGGGGTTACATACCAATATACAGCAATATATACATATAGGAAGTGTTTCTGATGCTGAAACCAGGAAAACTACAATAAGGCCTCTATCACAGTTGGACGTTGCGTTTGATGCGACGTTAAGGTCGCATAATGTGCCTCTAATGCAACGTATTAAAAGACTATAACTTGGACGTTATAGTACATTCTTTAGCCCTGCGTTTGGTGCGACGTTTTCGTCGCACAGTGATGGAACAAAACGGCGCATGCGTTACATTTAAAAAAAAACCAAAAAAAAACATTACTGAGCATGTGCAACACACGTAACGCAGCAAATGCATTGCTAAACGCACAGCATGCTGCACTTTCTAAATATTGCTACACGTTACACACAACGCAACGTGTGCACTGTGAATGTCGCACAGACTTTGTATTGCTGTGCATTAATCTGCGTTGGAACATTTTCTAACGTGCAACTTTAACGTCCCACTGTGAAAGAGGCCTAAAAGTGCGGATCCTGAAAAATTGACTGCATTCTACTACATGTCGCTACAGTGACTCTTTAATGATACAGTATTAAAAATTATACAAGTAGCCCTTGGGTTACATAGGTCCTGACTTAAAACAATAGGCAGATACAAATGGCACACATGTCACAATGATGTCACTTCCATTTCGAAGGAGAAGAACAAGAGCTTATGGAGCTGCAGGGGACATTTTCAGAAGTGAGTAATCAGTACAGTAGAGGAACAGGGGGACACTGGAGACACAGGATGGCACAGTGGAAGCACAGAGACCCTGGATTTACAGGCTGGGACAGTGAAAGCACATAAAGGGCCAGTGCTCACCAAAAACCGCTAACAGACCTGCAATCGCTAGCGGTTTTTGAAGAGGTTTTTCAGAGCGATTCTAGGCATGTTTAGAGAGGTTTTCTAAACATTCCTAGCGTTTTTGTGTAGCAGATTTGATATTGTTACAGTAAAGCTGTAACTGAACAGCTTCTGTAACAAAAACACTTGGAAAATCGCTCTGATGTTTTTCAGAACGATTTCCACTTTCCTATACTTAACATTGATGCAGAAACGCCTCAGAAAACAGCCCACAAAAATGCTGCAGGACCCGAGTTTGCCTTTGGGGAAAAAACAATCCGCTCTGTGCTCCAACCCATTTACTTTCATTAGCCAATTGGTTCGCCCCCCCCGCGCAAGCGTTTTAACCACATAACGACCGCCTACAGCCGATGGGTGGCGGCAAAGGCTGGGCCTAAACGACCGCAATACGTCCATCGGCGGCAGGTCGTTATGTGACTGCTGGCCGGGGATCGCGCGCTGTTATCTGCGCGCATCCTCTGGCAATAGGCTCCACCCACCCGCGACGTCAACCCGCCGGCCAATTGGAAGCGCCGGCGGGTTGTTAACCCGACGATCGCCGCATAGGAAGCGTATAATACGCTTTGTAATGTATACAAAGCGTATTATACAGGCTGCTTCCTGCCCTGGTGCTCCCAGTGATTGAGGGACCACCAGGGCAGGCTGCAGCCACCCTAATGTGCACCCAAGCACACTGATCTGCCCCGCCCTTTGATCGCCCACAGCACTCCTCAGCTCACACCCTCAGAACACCCTTAGCCCACCCCAGACCTCCCCCCTCAGTGTACTGTATACATCTATTCTCCCCTGTAATCACCTGTCAATCACCCATCAATCACCCCCTGTCACTGCCACCCATCAGATCAGACCCTAACCTGCCTCTTACGGGCACCCAATCACCCGCCCACACCCTCAGAATGCCCTCAGACCCCAGCCCTGATCACCTCACCAGTGCATTGCTTGCATCTATTCCCCCCTCTAATCACACCTTGAGACACCCATCAATCACCTCCTGTCACCACCTGCCACCCCCTAGCACACCTACCCATCAGATCAGGCCCTAATTTGCCCCGTGTGGGCTCCTGATCACTTGCCCAAACCCTCAGACCCCCTTCCGATCACCTCCCCAGTGCATTGATTGCATCTATTTTCCCCTCCAATCAACCCTGAGACACCCATAAATCACCTCCTGTCACCCCCCTAGCACTCCTATCCATCAGATCAGGCCCAATACAACCTGTCATCTAAGAGGCCACCCTGCTTATGACCGGTTCCACAAAATCCCCCCCCCCCCATAGACCACCTGTCATCAAAATTTGCAGATGCTTATACCCCTGAACAGTCATTTTGAGGCATTTGGTTTCCAGACTACTCCTCATGGTTTTGGGCCCCTAAAATGCCAGGGCAGTATAGGAACCCCACAAGTGACCCCATTTTAGAAAAAAAAGACACCCCAAGGTATTCCGTTAGGTGTATGACGAGTTCATAGAAGATTTTATTTTTTGTCAAAAGTTAGCGGAAATTGATTTTTATTGTTTTTTTCACAAAGTGTCATTTTCCACTAACTTGTGACAAAAAAATAAAATCTTCTATGAACTCACCATACACCTAACTGAATACCTTGGGGTGTCTTCTTTCTAAAATGGGGTCACTTGTGGGGTTCCTATACTGCCCTGGCATTTTAGGGGCCCTAAACCGTGAGGAGTAGTCTAGAAACCAAATGCCTCAAAATGACCTGTGAATAGGACATTGGGCCCCTTAGCGCACCTAGGCTGCAAAAAAGTGTCACACATGTGGTATCGCCGTACTCAGGAGAAGTAGTATAATGTGTTTTGGAGTGTATTTTTACACATACCCATGCTGGGTGGGAGAAATATCTCTGTAAATGACAATTTTTTTATTTTTTTTTTTACACACAATTGTCCATTTACAGAGATTTTTCTCCCACCCAGCATGGGTACGTGTAAAAATACACCCCAAAACACATTATACTACTTCTCCAAACTACTCCAAAACATATTATACTACTTCTGAGTACGGCAATACCACATGTATGGCACTTTTTTGCAGCCTAACTGCGCTAAGGGGCCCAAAGTCCAATGAGCACCTTTAGGCTTTACAGGGGTGCTTACAATTTAGCACCCCCCAAAATGTCAGGACAGTAAACACACCCCACAAATGACCCCATTTTGGAAAGTAGACATTTCAAGGTATTCAGAGAGGGGCATAGTGAGTCCGTGGCAGATTTCATTTTTTTGTCACAAGTTAGCAGAAATGGAAACTTTTTTTTTTTGTCTCAAAGTGTCATTTTCCGCTAACTTGTGACAAAAAATTAAAATCTTCTATGAACTCCCCATGCCTCTCAGTGAATACTTTGGGATGTCTTCTTTCCAAAATGGGGTCATTTGGGGGGTATTTATACTATCCTGGAATTTTAGCACCTCATGAAACATGACAGGTGCTCAGAAAAGTCAGAGATGCTTCAAAATGGGAAAATTCACTTTTTGCACCATAGTTTGTAAACACTATAACTTTTACCCAAACCAATAAATATACACTGAATGGGTGTTTTTTTTTTTTTTTATCAAAGACATGTAGCACAATTAATTTGGACAAAAATGTATACAGAAATTTTACTTTATTTGACAAATTTAATCACAGAAAGTTAAAAAAAATTTTTTTGACAGAATTCATGTCTTTTTTGATGAATATAATAAAAACTAAAAATTGCAGCAGCAATCAAATAGCACCAAAAGAAAGCTGCATGAGTGACAAGAAAAGGAGGGAAAATTCATTTAGATAGTAGGTTGTATGACCGAGCAATAAACCGTTAAAGCTGCAGTGGTCTGAATGGAAAAAAAGGCTCTGGTCCTTAAAGAGGAGCTGTTAGGTATAAGGTCTCAGAGAAAAAAAACACATACAGTGGTATGAAAAACTATTTGCCCCCTTCCTGATTTCTTATTCTTTTGCATGTTTGTCACACTTAAATGTTTCTGCTCATCAAAAACCGTTAACCATTAGTTAAAGATAACATAATTGAACACAAAATGCAGTTTTAAATGAAGGTTTTTATTATTTAGTGAGAAAAAAAACTCAAAACCTACATGGCCCTGTGTGAAAAAGAAATTGCCCCCTGAACCTAATAACTGGTTGGGCCACCCTTAGCAGCAATAACTGCAATCAAGCGTTTGCGATAACTTGCAATGAGTCTTTTACAGCGCTCTGGAGGAATTTTGGCCCACTCATCTTTGCAGAATTGTTGTAATTCAGCTTTATTTGAGGGTTTTCTAGCATGAACTGCTTTTTTAAGGTCATGCCACAACATCTCAATAGGATTCAGGTCAGGGCTTTGACTAGGCTACTCCAAAGTCTTCATTTTGTTTTTCTTCAGCCATTCAGAGGTGGATTTGCTGGTGTCTTTTGGGTCATTGTCCTGCTGCAGCACCCAAGATCGCTTCAGCTTGAGTTGACGAACAGATGGCCGGACATTCTCCTTCAGGATTTTTTGGTAGACAGTAGAATTCATGGTTCCATCTATCACAGCAAGCCTTCCAGGTCCTGAAGCAGCAAAACAACCCCAGACCATCACACTACCACCACATTTTACTGTTGGTATGATGTTCTTTTGCTGAAATGCTGTGTTACTTCTACAACAGATTTTAAGGACACACACCTTTCAAAAAGTTCAACTTTTGTCTCGGCGGTTCACAAGGTATTTTCCCACAAGTCTTGGCAATCATTGAGATGTTTTTTTTAGCAAAATTGAGACGAGCCTTAATGTTCTTTTTGCTTAAAAGTGGTTTGCGCCTTGGATATCTGCCATGCAGGCCGTTTTTGCCCAGTCTCTTTCTTATGGTGGAGTTGTGAACACTGACCTTAATTGAGGCAAGTGAGGCCTGCAGTTCTTTAGATGTTGTCCTGGGGTCTTTTGTGGCCTCTCGGATGAGTTTTCTCTGCGCTCTTGGGGTAATTTTGGTCGGCCAGCCACTCCTGGGAAGGTTCATCACTGTTCCATGTTTTTGCCATTTGTGGATAATGGCGCTCACTGTGGTTCGCTGGAGTCCCAAAGCTTTAGAAATGGCTTTATAACCTTTACCAGACTGATAGATCTCAATTACAGTACTTTTGTTCTCATTTGTTCCTGAATTTCTTTGGATCTTGGCTTGATGTCTAGCTTTTGAGGTGCTTTTGGTCTACTTCTCTGTGTCAGATAGCTCCTATTTAAGTGATTTCTTGATTGAAACAGGTGTGGCAGTAATCAGGCCTGGGGGTGACTACAGAAATTGAACTCAGGTGTGATAAACCACAGTTAAGTTATTTTTTAACAAGGGGGGGGGGGGGCAATCACTTTTTCACACAGGGCTATGTAGGTTTTGAGTTTTTTTTCCTCACTAAATAATAAAAACCATCATTTAAAACTGCATTTTGTGTTCAATTATGTTATCTTTGACTAATAGTTAACGGTTTTTGATGAGCAGAAACATTTAAGTGTGACAAACATGCAAAAGAATAAGAAATCAGGAAGGGGGCAAATAGTTTTTCACACCACTGTATATCAGTAGCTAAAAATTGGCTGTACTTACATTACATATGCATTTCACTGTCCACGTTTGGATTTCACAGAATTTTTATATAGTATTTGCAGAGAATGATGCTCCTGACAGCTCATGGCAGGTTCCATGTTTGTCTGTCTCCTATGAAGCCAAATGTGTCCTTATGTCCTCCCTGCTTCCTGATGATTCGACTCAGAAAAAAGACAACACTACTGTGCAGTGAATATTAATTAGCCATGTGGCTATGAACAATAGCGGACTCATGCAGTATACTCTGCCCTGTGATTTTTCAGTGCTGTGAGCTGGACTGCGTTACAGGCTGTTGTAACATGAGCCTGTAACTTCTCACTAGCAGCAGAGGGGAGGACAAAAGGTGGGAAGAAGCAGCCCCAGAATGCTTTGCAGTATGGTATGCGGCCTCTCTGCCTCTTAAGAGCTTGGGTCTAACAGCCTTGCTGTTCAGCACACATCAAAAGTAAGAGAGATTTTTAACTTCATTGCCTTTTTGGCTTCCTTCTAAACTGTTTAACACAGGAAAATAGAGGTTTAAATTAGCTTTTGCAGCCTGACAGTTACTCTTTAAGGGGCGAAAAGACTGTGGTCCTTAAGTGGTTAAACGTTCAGAACCGCCCTTGGTGTGCACCAGCGCAAACACTGGATATACAGGATGGCACGGGGGGAGAGGGGGACACTGGAGATACAGGATGGCCCAGGGGTACAGAGGAGGACAGTGAAGCACAAGGGGACATTGGGGTCATCTGTATTTTGCACTGTAATCTTTTTTTAAATGCTCAAAATGTAGCTTCTCTCCTCGTACTGTAGGCAAATTGCATGCTATTCACATACAATGCTTTCCTATGGGGAAAACACACACTCTCTCTCTCTCTCTCTCATATATTTTCATATAGTGTGCTTCATTTACTAAGGCATATTTGGATGCCACAGGTAATTAAGCAAATTTGGACTGGATATTATAAAAACACAAACAGATGCTAGGTGAGAAAAGAATACAGACCTCACCAGCTGCACTCATTCATAGGGAAGATCAAAGTGATGCAAATATTTCCAAGTTTATGTAAATTTATTCATTTTTTTAATGCAAATATATGCAGTTTGAAAATGGTTTAAAGGACCCCCGAGATGAAAAGAAACGAATGAAATAAACAATTGTATCTATCCTCCTTCTCCTAAAAATGACTTTTTAAATGGGTTCTGTAGCTCTTTTTAAAATCAAAAAGTGTTACTTACCTGGGGCTTCTAACGGCCCCCTGCAGATATCCTGTCCCCCGCCGTCACTGCCCGTTCCCCGCCTCGGGTCACCATCCCATTATTCCTCTAACTTGACGAATGTCACTACGGCTGTGCGTCCTCACCCCCGCTTGCGTCCCCGGGAGCTTACTGCGCAGGCGCAGTATGAATTTCTCTCATACTGCGCCTGTGCAGTAAGCTCCTGGAGACGCGATTGGGGGTGAGGGTGCGCAGCCGCAGTGACATTCGTCTAGTTAGGGGGATAATTCCTGCGGGAGGGAATGGAGGATTTTTTTAGTGATGGCGCGGAACAGGATATCTGCAAGGGGCCGTTATAAGCCTCAGATAAGTGAGACTTTTTGATCTTTATAAAGAGCTACAGAACCCCTTTAAGATACTCCACAGTTTTATTTGATATTTAAATCTTTACTTCTACTTTTTAAGTGTTTACTGGTTCATTGTTTTTGCTCAATGACACATTCAGTGAAGTATGCCAGAGCTAAAATCTATGAAATATTGACCATTTTTATCTCTTTCCTGATCTCAGAAGCCACTTTCTGCTAGGAAAGTGTTTTATAGTTGTAATTTCTTATCAGTGAGGGTCACACTGTAGTCTGACCCAGTCCTGATTCAGTCGGGAACTGCCATTTACAAAGCTGATGTTTAACTCTTTCAGGCAGGGAAAAAAAAAACGGAACACCGCATAGTTATTTGTGTGCTAGGCACTGTACATACACATGTCTATCTCATCATGTCAAATGTAACCTCTGGTATCTTTTAAATTGATTGGTCTATTTTGAAGCTACATATATTTGCAGTGTTCTCCCCAGGCTCTTTTTGCCAGGTGCTCCACCCGCTAGTTTTGGTGAGCACCCGGCTGCCATCAACTCACTTCCTCCTATGCTGTAAGCGGAGTTGTGCAGAGAGGTGCCAGCCCTGCATTCTCTCATCTCGCCCCACCCGGCTATTTTTTTGCATGCCACCTGGCTACTTTTTCATGGCAACCGGCTGGAAAAAAATTCTAGGGAGAACACTGTATTTGCAAACATTTGCATAAACTCGGAAATATTTGCATCTCATTGATCTCATCTCATTCAGTAGCAATTGCTAGAAGATAAGTACCAGTAAATACTGTAGTCTTTAAAGTGTATATACTTATTATTAGTTGGTGTGACAGGAGCTGTGTGCTGCATCCACAGCAAAACGTATTTTTAAAATACCGGTAAATAAAAAATTCCTGGATGGTCTGAGTTTACTAAGAAAAGCTTGCACTTCAGGCAGCTGCATGAAATGACTGCAATCACAGAATAGTTATTATAATAAGCTCCCCCACTGTCAGCTGAAGGTGGCAATCTTTTGTCATTAGCAGCAGATATTTTTTTTTTTAACTGAGCAGACCTATAGTATGTGTGTAAGTGTGTAAGAACTTATCCCTCTCCAGTGGGGAAAGGGTTCATAGTGAAAACACCAGTCCCCCCCCCCCAAAAAAAAAAAAACCCAAAAGATTGTAGTATGTAGCACACTGTTTTGCACTGTGATACAGGGGCTACACTTTGGCGGCATCCACTGATTAAAGAGTAAACTGCTTGCTTTTACTCATTGTGGTCAGCAGTTCTTGTACTGTTCTGCCATGCTGTTGCACTAAGCTTTTGATTATGTTTCAGTGGCTGCATTTCTGTTATTGAAAATCATCAGCTATAAAGAATAAAGTATTGAAAGTGATGGAGAAAAGCAGATATTATAGTGCAGCAGATGTACATAGATGGGAAAAAGGTAAGTTAGGGGTACAAGTGGAAGAAATGAAAGCCCAGCTAAGCTCTGGCAGCATAATTTCTCATGCAAACAGCTAGGCTGTTCCTGTTATACAGGTCTACCTGCTGATCTTGCTGTATTGAGCACCAGCATAGCCTCCTATCTGTTATATCAGTGCCAGCACCTTCCTTCCCCATTGTTTTGGTGATCCTGGATTAAGTACACATGCAATAGATTAAACTCAGCTGGAGCAGCCTCGTAAAGACCGCCTCGGGTTCTAGTGAGTGTATTGCTGCCACCTAAAGATCTGTCATACAGGATCTGTAGTGACACCTTGTGCCTGAGCATCTCTGGGAGCGCATTCTCCCCCCCCCCCCCCCCTCACCCCGCTACAGAAAGCTGCTCTGTTGTGCATCTTGTGTCTCTCCTCCGTCCCTCTCCATAGTAACAGACGTATTGGTAGCCTGACGCCTAGTGACATGTCTGTACAGCATCGGGCCTCAAACTGTTACCTAAAGGTTCAAACTCCATCTCGTCTGGGAGACAGCCCTCTTGTGCTTATATGAAACTTTACATTGACTGTCATTAGATTTACTAGTGTAAGTCAGGCCTGAATCCCCAGCAGTATATCACATCCTTCAACTGATAACTAGATCAATCCTTAGTCAACAACAATAACTCTATTTAGTAATTTCTCTCTTTTTTTTTTTAATGTAATCTCTGTGATTGTCTCACAGTGGTCACGAGGTTAGGAACCAATAAAATTGGCTCTGGCGTTAGACAGCTGATTGCAGCGGCGACAGAAGGACAAGAACTGCGGGAGCATGTGGCTACAAGTGATTGAAATCTACACCCTGGCAGGGATAAGAGACAGTAAACAGGGCATAGATTTAATACACCTACATCCGAAACAGTCAAAATAATAACATCTGTATAATTTTTTTTAGCTAGATTATTGGCTAAAGTGAATTATTTATAAAATTCCCAGTAATCTTTTTATTCATTAGAACTAAAGACATTACTGTATAGGAGTGAAAATACACCTCATGAAACAGAAATCATACATCCAGGTCAAAGTACAGGAATATACCAGGGGGGGAGAAAAGGTGATCCTTAATTCTTCAGGGGTAAGTTCTAGTCCATCTTCTGTTTCCAGGTCCTCTCATCTGGTCCATCAGTGAAGTCTGTGGTGAGTTTTTCTATCCAGCGATGTCTCTGTCCTGATCCTTTTAGTTACTACTTTGGGAAGTGGACAGCATATTGTCAACCAGGTCTCATTGGACTGAGTCCTGGGAGGGACAGGATCAGTGACCATCTTGGAAGCTGAAAAACTCTCCAAGGAATACCTCCCCTTGACATTAAAAATAAAAATGTCATTATACAATGCTGCTCTATAAATGGCTACAGGGGAAAAGCCAAATAAGACATAAACTGGCTTATGGGTATAACAAGCAAAAACTAGCACTACATAATCTGGCTCACTTAACCCCATATAAAGGGGAAGAGTAAAGTATTACAAACAACGACAAACACAGAACATTTATGTTGGGCTTTTCTCCTGGCATACTCAAAGCGCCAGGAAGCCACTAGGACGCGCTCTATAGGCAGTAGCAGTGTTAGGGAGACTTGCCTAAAGTCCCCTACTGAATAGGTACTGGCTTACTGAACAGGCAGAGCCGAGATTCGATCCCAGGTCGCCTGTGTCAGAGGCAGAGCCCTTAACCATTACACTTTCCAGGCATCTTGAAAAACATTTTTGGAATCTGCACCGCTACGTGTTTTATAATCTATTATGGAGTAGTATCATCTTGATGAAGTTTATGTATCCGGCTACAGAAAGAGGGAGTTTAGACCAGGTTTTAAATTTCTGTTTAACAATATCTAGTAATGGGTATACGTTTTTGGTTTATATATATCAAATAATTTTTTTGTAATAGCTATACATACTATACATTATTATTAATACTGAAATGATTCAGCTATAAGGCCAGGACAGCCTAACAGGGAGGGGTCTATAGGGTTGGAACTAAAAGGGGTAATTACTGATTTATCCCAATTTATCTTGAGTCCCAAGAATGTACCAAATGTTGTCATGAGATACATCGCCCTAGGAAGCGAGATGGTGAAGTCACAGAGGAACAAAATCATGTTATCAACATATAAACCAATACGTTTGTTTAGGTTACTTATGTCAATACCCCTATAAATTTAATCTCGTCTGAAGGTTCGATTGCTTACGCAAATAGCATGGGTGACAAGGGGCACCCTTGACGAGTGCCTCTTTTCAACTGCAAAATGGATGACTGCCTATCATTAACCCTGACATTAGCCAGGAGACATTTGTCTATCAACTGTACACATTTAATACATTCTGATCCCAATTGAAATCTTTCTAGAAAGACCATTCAAATGAATCAAATGCCTTTGCTGTACCTATGCAGCAAAGGCCCAGTCTTGTTCCCCCTTCCAGGCCAATTTAAAGATGATCTGCAGTTTTCTAAGATTGATAGACGTGGACCTTCCGTGCATAAAGCCTGTCTGGTTTATATAAATCAATTTAGTTACTTTTTAACTTATTAGCTAAAACTTTGGTTAATAGTTTGTAATCGGCATTCAGTAGTGAAATAGGCCTGTAAGAGACCAAATCAGGCCTCCGTGCCACCTTGTCTAACCACGTGGGCAAGCAAACTAGATTGATTACAAGTTTCAAAATAATGTTGTTTTGTGAAGAATAAATTCTTTTTAGCCTTTTCCAATTTATGCCGTCTGTACAATCTTAACCATTCATTTTTAGTGGTATCAGATGGTGATTCTATATATGACTGTTCTATCTGCACCAGTTTTTAATAAGTTCTACCTCTATACTGTGTGTGTGTTTTTTATATAGGATATGGAAGACTTTAAAGAACAACTATCAAAGAAACTGTTCTTCTGTAAACCCCACATACCTATAGAGCTTTTAGCCAGCAACCCTCGAAAACTTTTCAGAGGTCTCTTAGCACAGCCTGTGTGAAAAAAATGCCTTGTTTTGTTTACTAGCTGTTTGTAACAATTTTGTGTCAGTATGGGGGGTGGGGGTGTGTTGTAAACTGTGTACTTTAGACTGCGTGGGAGAGACACACACAGGAGTACACAGACAGAGCTGCTGATGATTTACACACACTTGAAGCTATATTTCTGCTTTCTATCATTCTGAACACATTTTACTCACAGTATTAGAGCCAGTGAAGAGTATCTCTATATGTTGGATATGCTGGGTACAGTCCTCCATAATAATGCCCACAGTGAGAACTGTTCTCTGTAAATGTCATTTTCTTCACATGAAACATGAAAAGATGAAGAAAGCCTTTGTATTGCTATTTGGTAGTAATTACTGGAAATATATGTGACATTGTCATTTTGAATTTTAGTTAACTTTCATAGTTGTACTTTAAACACCCTTTAAGGTAGGCTTTCAAGGTGTTCCACACCACCTAGGCACTATTATCAGATCTTTTAATGTTTACAAATTCTGTCAGCTGATCAGGAATCCTATCTTGAAAAAACTGTGTATTCTCATTGATCTTTCCCTAGCAGGGCCAGGAAGAGACAGTTCAGCATATATTGGAGAGTGATCAGAGATACCCCTGAGTTTAAACTCAATTTTACTAATGCCAGAAGCAGATTTGATGCATCCCAGGACATGGTCTATGTGGCATAGTGAATGATTGTGTTCTGCACAGCATGAGTATGCTCTAGTCATGTGCAACTGAATGTTTACAAAAGCCTTATAAAATGCACAAATGATGTCCAATAAAATGTCATGAGATCTCTTTTCAGGGAATATGCAATCACACCATAATGAGCATAATTTAAATGCTCTGTTGTGACTCAGACATATTAGAGCATGCTAGTAAAGATCTATAAATATACAGTATATGTGTAAATAAATAAGGGAGGTGGTTAGCTGAAGATGTTCAGTCAGGTTGTGTATATTGGCGTGAAGAAAAGCAAAAACGACCTCACATTTATCACAGCAGCTTCATCACCTCAGATTATCAGGCAGGTCATCAAGTATCAGTTATCACTTGTTTTCAACATAACATAGTATAATTATTTGACTGCTTTTGCTATAGTCATTTATATAGTGACACTATTGTATTGTAGTACTGTAGTTCTTGCAACATTTGGAAAGTGTTTTTCTGCCCAAGCACTGAAAGTGTATGGCTTGTCTCAGGTAATTGGTGGCATAATGAATCTTGTCACAGATGAAATGATTACTTGTCTATAAGTGTCACACTGCAAAGATAGACTTTCGACCTAGATTTAAACACCTCCAGGGAAAGAGCTGTCCTCATTGAGTGTGGTAAGGGCTCTTTCACACTACAGGCAGCGGTAAAAGGCTAAAAAGCTGCGTTTTGGTTGCAGGCGTTTGAAGGCGTTTTAACGCCAGCACATTACTATCAATTGTAATGAGAAACGCTGCGGTCAGCCCTAAAAAAGCTCCTGGGAGCTTCAAAACGCAACGCTCCAAAATGCAGCTTGGGCTGCAGTAGTATCTGGATCACACAGCTGAAACAATAATGTGGCTAATCCAGTCAGACTTGAATCACAGCCCCTGATTTACATGCTTGTTCAGGGTCTAAAAGTATTAACCTATGTACTCACCTCCCAATGCAGGGAGATGGATCCAGTGTCGTCTCACTGACAACGATCGCTCCCCCAATCCATCTTCCCTCATCTTTTGGCAGTTACACAAAACGGCACGAACAAGACTTCAAACGATCGCGGTACTTTGCATGGGAGTCGTCAGGGATCTTAAAAATCAGATCCGCCATGCCGGTTGTTATTGCCATGCGAGGCTAAGTAACGTTCGCGTGATTGTGTGTCGTGAGATCGCATAAACGACTGCTCGTCGCTCAAACAATCATGGATTGTTGGGAATATTGTTGGGTAAACTCGTGAGGTGGGTACGGGCCTTTAGAGACACAGGATCAGCAGAACACTCAGGCAACAGATATTGTTTAAAAGGAAATAAATATGGCAGCCTCCACAGCCCTCTCAGTTCAGTTGCTCTTTGTCATCATTCCACCCAAAGCTTATAATTCACTCTTTCAGATCTCACAAACTGATGTATTTTAGTGATGCCGTCTCACCAAATCAAAAGTCAGTGTAGTTTGCCTTCTTAAAACAATAGGCATTTGAGATAATTCCGCTTTAAGCGAGCGATTGTGGTCTCCCACAATGCATCACTACTGAATATGCAAATTATCTCTTTGAGATAAACCAAATCAAAAGCAATCCCCATGCTCTTATGTCCTCCATACAGAAAAACCCAAGTCAGATGAGACACAGTGTTTATAAGGTTACAACAAACATGTTTGTGACAAGTAGAAGAGTAAAAACAACTGAAAAGGGACCTGAGGAGCGAGGGACATGGAGGCTGCCATATTTACAGTGGAGGAAATAATTATTTGACCCCTCACTGATTTTTTAAGTTTGTCCAATGACAAAGAAATGAAAAGTCTCAGAACAGTATCATTTCAATGGTAGGTTTATTTTAACAGTGGCAGATAGCACATCAAAAGGAAAATCGAAAAAATAACCTTAAATAAAAGATAGCAACTGATTTGCATTTCATTGAGTGAAATAAGTTTTTGAACCCTCTAACAATAAAAGACTTAATACTTATTGGAAAAACCCTTGTTTGCAAGCACAGAGGTCAAACGTTTCTTGTAATTGATGACCAAGTTTGCACACATTTTAGGAGGAATGTTGGTCCACTCCTCTTTGCAGATCATCTCTAAATCCTTAAGGTTTCGAGGCTGTCTCTGTGCAACTCTGAGCTTGAGCTCCCTCCATAGGTTTTCTATTGGATTAAGGTCCGGAGACTGACTAGGCCACTCCATGACCATAATGTGCTTCTTCTTGAGTCACTCCTTTGTTGCCTTTGCTGTATGTTTTGGGTCATTGTCGTGCTGGAACACCCATCCACGACCCATTTTCAGTTTCCTGGCAGAGGGAAGGAGGTTGTCGTTCAGGATTTTTACGATACATGGCTCCGTCCATTTTCCCGTTAATGCGATTAAGTTGTCCTGTGCCCTTAGCAGAACCCCCCCCCCAAAGCATAATGTTTCCACCCCCATGCTCGACGGTGGGGACAGTGTTTTGGGGGTCATAGGCAGCATTTTTCTTCCTCCAAACACAGCGAGTTGAGTTAATGCCAAAGAGCTCTATTTTGGTCTCATCAGACCACAGCACCTTCTCCCAGTCACTCACAGAATCATTCAGGTGTTCATTGGCAAACTTCAGACGGGCCTGCACATGTGCCTTCTTGAGCAGGGGGACCTTGCGAGCCCTGCAGGATTTTAATCCATTGCGGTGTAATGTGTTTCCAATGGTTTTCTTGGTGACTGTGGTCCCTGCTAATTTGAGGTCATTCACTAACTCCTCTCGTGTAGTTCTAGGATGCTTTTTCACCTTTCTCAGAACCATTGACACCCCACGAGGTGAGATCTTGCGTGGAGCCCCAGAGCGAGGTCCATTGATGGTCATTTTGTGCTCCTTCCATTTTCGAACAATCGCACCAACAGTTGTCACCTTCTCTCCCAGCTTCTTGCTAATGGTTTTGTAGCCCATTCCAGCCTTGTGCAGGTCTACAATTTTGTCTCTGACATCCTTGGACAGCTCTTTGGTCTTTCCCATGTTGGAGAGTTTGGAGTCTGCTTGATTGATTGATTCTGTGGACAGGTGTCTTTTATACAGGTGACTAGTTAAGACAGGTGTCCTTAAAGAGAATCTGTATTGTTAAAATCGCTCAAAAGTAAACATACCAGTGCGTTAGGGGACATCTCCTATTACCCTCTGTCACAATTTCGCCGCTCCTCGCCGCATTAAAAGTGGTTAAAAACAGTTTTAAAAAGTTTGTTTGTAAACAAACAAAATGGCCACCAAAACAGGAAGTAGGTTGATGTACAGTATGTCCACACATAGAAAATACATCCATACACAAGCAGGCTGTATACAGCCTTCCTTTTGAATCTCAAGAGATCATTTGTGTGTTTCTTTCCCCCATGCACTGAAGTTTCAGGCTGCTCTTTTCTTCCTGCAAACAGCTTTGCCCTTGTTTGTAATTCCTCAGTATGTGAAAGCCCAGCCAGCTCAGAGGACGATTTATCCAGCTTGTAAAAGATAAGAGAGAGAAGAGAGAAGCTGCTCTAATCCTAAATAACACACAGGCAGTCTGCATAAAGGGGAGTTCATAGCAGCACCACAACACTGAAGAACTTGGCAGCCTTCCAGACACAGGCCGACAAGTCTGACAGGGGAAAGATACATTGATTTATTACTGAGACTGTGTTAGTAGAAAGTGCTGCAGTAAGCCAGAACACATTAGAATAGCTTTTGGAACTTGTAGGATGATAAAAAACAGGATGCAATTTTTGTTACGGAGTCTCTTTAATGAGGGTGACTAATTGAGTCGAAGTGTCTAACCACTCGGTGGGAGCCAGAACTCTTAATGGTTGGTAGGGGTTCAAAAACTTATTTCACTCAATGAAATGCAAATCAGTTGTTATCTTTTATTTAAGGTTATTTTTTCGATTTTCCTTTTGATGTGCTATCTGCCACTGTTAAAATAAACCTACCATTGAAATGATACTGTTCTGAGACTTTTCTTTGTCATTGGACAAACTTACAAAATCAGTGAGGGGACAAATAATTATTTCCTCCACTGTACTTCCTTTTAAACAATACCGGTTGCCTGGCTGTCCTGCTGATCTTTTGGTCAGTAGGGTCTTAATCGCACACCTGAACAAGCATGCATGCA
The DNA here is from genome assembly GCF_040937935.1 of Hyperolius riggenbachi. Taxonomy (NCBI): domain Eukaryota; kingdom Metazoa; phylum Chordata; class Amphibia; order Anura; family Hyperoliidae; genus Hyperolius; species Hyperolius riggenbachi. Next base: position 202,026,144 of record NC_090649.1, read on the forward strand.
CAAGCATGCAGCTAATCCTGTCAGATTTGTCATAGACATCTGATCTGCATTCTTCTTCTGTGTCTGTGGCTTAAAGGGAACCTAAGAAGGGACCATAGCATACAAACATACATACCTGGGTCTTCCTCCAGCCCTCTCTGGCCTGATCACTTCCACGCCATCCTCTTCTGACTCCCCAAACGCCCACAATTGTCCCCTCCAGCCTGGGACTAATTGCACTTACGTGGCCTGGGCACGCGCATGCTCCTGCCGCTTTCACATCACTGGGTGTGCTCTGCGCAGGCACAGAATGCTCCGAGCTGCTCCGAGTGATGGGAGCAAGACGGGGGAGCGAGCCTTCTGGAAGCCCCATCTCAGGTACACTTAACTTGTTGTTGACCGCGGCGGCAATTTGCCGGAGATTGCGCGGGCCAATGCACGCGCATCTCCACTTGGATGACGGAGCTCCACTTCCTCATCAGTCTCCCAGCAGCGATCGCCATCTATTTACTCCGTACAGTGCTGTGATTTATGGCAGGGCTGTACCGGGGACTGCCGTGTGACACGGCTGTCCCCCTGGCAGGCTCAGTGGTCATCCGCTGCCATAGGCTGAAGCGGGGGAAGACAAAATTAAAAAAAAAAATTACAAGATTTTATTACAAAAATAAACATATAAATAAACATCCTGGGAGCTATGATAGCCCACCAAAAGAAAGCTCTGTTGGTGGGCAGAAAGGAGGGGGTGAGTGGGAAATAACTTGTGTGCTGAGTTGTGCGGCCCTGCAGCGAGGCCTTAAAGCTGCAGTGGCCCAATTTGTGAAAAATTGCCTGGTCTTTAGGGGGGTTTAAGCCCATGGTCCTTAAGTGGTTAAAGTTTTAGAGGCAGAGGGTCAGAAAGACAGCCAGTCAATGTGCATTATTTAAAAGGAAATAAACATGTCGGCCTCCATATCCCTCTCACCTCAGGTTCCCTTTAAGTAAAGACAATAAGCAAAGTAATTTGGGAAAACAGAAAGTTTATTAAAGGAGTGATCAAAATATTCTTCATCCCGTTTAGCATGTGATTCTCAGAAGTGATTCATAGCCACACTGAAGAGTGATTAGTGTGGTTTATATGGTAGGTAGCCTGCTTTTTGTGCTTGAGACAATTCATGTACTGTAAAATTAATGACTGAGATACAATTAGAGGGAATGGTTGCTCAGTGCATTAATATTTACTTCCAATTTTCTAGGTGTGTTCCAACCAGTCTGTTTGGTGTGACCACAAGGATGCGTTGAAGATTGCCGTCGCATTGCTCATTGCTGTAGAATACATTTGCTTAGAAGAGCATTAACAAAGTCATGACAGAGAAACTTCTGCTTCTGTGGCAAGAGATGGGGCTCTACAGACAATAAGGAACAGATGCTCCTGAATGGAGGAGCTTACAGTCAGCTCAATGAAATATTTAATAAGGAGTCCAGCATTGCAGACAGCAGACAGCCAGTTCTGTGACACGATTCTGTTGATCAGGAAACAGGGACACGTACATCCTGGATCAGTTTTAAGGTAAGGGCCTGCTTTCATGCTGGATAGGGTGACACTTCTGTGTGCATCAGTGAAAAGAGAATGAAGGCTTAATGCCTGTAGGAAGTTGTAGGAATGTAACTGTGAGCTGTGAAATCTCAAAAGAGCATACATCATGATACAGACACAGTCATCCTGTATTATTCCTGCTGAACTGACTGTTCTCTGTACGGAATGTGTTTCAGCTTGTATAATGATTTCTTATGTAAAGCTGGGCCCACCTGGAACTGCTATTAATGTTTTGCTTAGTTGCTGACAGGTTGAATTATTCACTGGTATGAGTCTTCAGTACTGTACTCTGTTCCTGTCCACCTGTCATATGCGTGGAAGTCTATGTATCTCCACGTGTTGCGTGGAAGTCTATGTATCCACTATTGCTATTTATATGTATGTTATGTTGTGAAGAATGCAGCACAAGCATAGAATTTCACTCTGCTGCAGTGGAAAGACAGGGACTCTTTGCTGCTTACGCTAGAGCAGGTCATTTCAGTGGCTTAGGTATGGAGACCCTGAGAGGGTTAGGAAATCAGTGGATCAGAGGAATAATTGTGGTGGTGGTTGGCTGAACTTCATGTACTTGTTTCTGCTTATTATAAGACAAGTCATGCTGTTCTGAAATCTGTATTCAATCACTCTGGTATACCGGATCAAGAAAATCTTCATAAAGGTGGCCACACACTATACAATTTTTTAAATATCTGTTCAATTTAAGAATTGCAATCAATTTTTCTGACTGATTGGAACATTTCAAAAATATGACCAATGTACCACACACAAATGTTCAATCTTTCCCCAATTATGATACAAATGATTGGAAACTCGGACAAAATTGCTAGGGTGTGTGTATTAATTAATTGACAATATAACACACACCATACAATCTTTAGAAAGATTGAAGAAAAATATCTGTATTCTGGATCGATAAAAATAGAAGAAAACGGGAAATCCGATCGGATTTTTCAGTCGAATGAAAAAAAAGCTTCGGATTTTTTCGGGAGATCCGATCGTTTTCATTAAAAAATTGCCGTAAAATCAGATCATTTTATTGTATCGTATGTGGCCACCTTTAGATGAAGAAAAGTTTGTAGATGTGTTGGAGATCACTAATGTAGAGGGAAAGGCAAAGCACAATGTTTTCATGGCTATGCGCAATAAGGGGCAATAACTAGCCACTAATCATATTAGGGCTGGTTCAGACGGACGTCTGCGTGGACGTCGCTTTTTGGGGCGTTGCGGTGGCTGCGCAGTCAGGCTTTCAGTAGCCTTCGCGTCGTGTTCCGATGCGGCCGCGTTTTTTCTTCCCCTAGGGGAACATTAGCCATCACGGTTGTCCGCCCCCTGGAAGCTACATGTCGCTTCCAGGGGCAGCTCGGATGCTAGCGAAAATCGGGACCTGAACGCCGCAATAGTGTAAACGTGCGCAAAAGCTTGGTGTAAACGCTCCCATTCACTTGAATGGGAGCATTTACCGCGACGTTCCGAACGCTTGCGGTAAACGCTCTGCAAGCGTCCGTCTGAACCAGCCCTTAGTTTCCAAAACTAGTTGCTAACAAGGGCCACAATTCACTAAGATCATAATAGTGATAATAAGGCAAGTGAAAACTTATCACCACACAGCAGTCAGTATTTTAAGTGTTAATTCACTTAAGAAGCTTGCCTTATTAACATGTAGTGTTATGCTAGGTACACACGATGAGATTTTTCAGCCGATTTATTGTCCGAACGATTTTCCGATCGATTTTCTTATCCATTTCCATTCACTTCTGAGAAATCGATCAGAAAAACGATCGAAAATAAGATTGTACATGTCGGAAATTATCTATTGAACCATCTATCTGCCAAACTATCTTATGGTGTGTACTTAGCATTAAGGTACCCATACACTATGTCGATTTCCCATCGAAATACAGCAGATTCGATCACTGTGATTGAACCTGCTATGAAATTGTTAATGCAGATGTTGACCGATCGCCCGATTTCCATCCAAAATCGATCGATTTAGTTGATCTGTCCAGGCGGAAAATTTTGGTAGGTTGCTGGTGGGTCGGGAGCGCATCGTTAGCAGTGTTCGATACCGCGACAACCGATGCAGCAGTAATATCACCTGTCCTCCGGCGCAAGTCCCTGGTCCCGTCCTGTGAGAAGGCGAAGTTCAAACAGTAGAGCGCCCTCTACTGTTTTATCTTACGCTTGTCACAGGAAAGGACACAAAGTGAAGGGGAGAAAAGAGGAGGACGCCAGAAGAGGTGAGAGACTGCAGGGACTCGCGCCGGCAGACAGGTAATATCATTGGGGCGGCAAGGCAGGCGGCAGCTCCACAGGTTGTGAATCAATTTCATGCTGAAATCTATTCAAAATCTGTGTGCAGTGTATTGGCAGCCAATAGATCCCTCTCTGATTATTTTCGATCAGAGAGGGATCTATCTGTTGGTCGATCTGGTGGCAGTCGACCAGTGTATGGCAACCTATAAGTTTTCATGGTGAGAGTGTTGTCTTATCACTCCAGTCCAGTAGTTATTCTCACATGCTGTAGATAGGGAGGGAAAGAGCACACCCAGGCAGGATGTAGCTTCACCCCTCCTGCTGCCAGGATGATTACAGCTAACCTGTGTATGAGAGCCAGGGAAGGAGGGAAAGCGGCTGTGTGTGTGGCTGTGGCTGTGTACCTTATATGCTTGGTGACATAGGAGCTGCAGAGGCACAAATAACTCTTTAATGTCTGTAGCAGCTGTCACTCACTCACGTACGTCACTCCAGAGCATAAGCTGTGTAGGTAATTTCCACAATTTCCATAAAGCAAGATAGCAGCCCCATGAAACAAGTTGTAAAATAGGCAGCCCTGGGCAGCAAGCTGATCTGAAAGAAAACAATTTAAATGACAGTTATTATAATACTGTGACTTGGTTAGTGAAGGCAGAAAAGTGTGTAACGGGAGTTACAAGAATTCCAGGATGCATTGAATAGAAGTGTCCCCAAAGTTATATCACTTATTGCAATGTATCGTCAAACATATTTCCCCTTGATTATAATCTGCTTTGAGGGCTGGGGCACACCGATCGGTTTTTGAGCGTTTCTGCAGCTGCTTGCTACTGCGGATACGCTAGGGTAATGCATTTCAATGGGGGTGTGCACACCACAGCGGGAGGCGTTTTGCAGAAACTAATACTCCCAGGGTGAGGCATTTTTTGGATTGCGGAGGCGTTTCTGCCTCAATGTTAAGTATAGGAAAAACGTAAACCGCTCTGAAAAACGGCAGATCAGAGCGGTTTGCCAGGCGGTTTTGTTACAGAAGCTGTTCAGTAACAGCTTTACTGTAACAATATATGAAATGTACTACATTAAAATCCGCAGCAGCAATCCGCAAAACGCTAGCAAAACGCCTCAGAAAAATAAAAAAAGCGTTTAAAAATCTGCTAGCATTTTGCGGATCTGCTAGCGGGTTTTGGTGTGCACCGGGCCTGAATGATGATTCTTTTTATGCTAATGAAAAGTTTGTGTTTACCTCCCAAAGTTTGAATGACTTAACAAAGATAAACAAGCAAATGTGGACTACAGGGTCTGAATACTATAAAGAAAGATTTGCTGCTAATAACTCTAGAAGAGGAAAAAAAATTCAGATTACAAATGTTGTTCCTATTTTATTCCTAGTCAAATGCACTTTGTGTAATTCAGATTGCCCCCTGGTGATCACCTAGAGTAGCGGCTAGATTGAAAGTGATCAGGATATTTGTGTTTTGCCCAGTGCTGAGTGTAACACCATATTGTACATTCTGACTACTCCTGTAAGATACAGCATGTTTTTGCATCATTTTCACATGGGAGGGATGTGTCATGATTTTGTTGTCATTGTTTCATGAATGAACATTTATAGCTGTATTGTGCAATGTAAAATGACTGTTAGGAAATGTGTCAGAAATTGTGAGACCACAGTTACCCTTCACTGGCTGGATCTCAGAGATCGGGAATACCTCGGGAAGGCTAAATATGGAGTGCTGGGTATACAGTGTTTCCTGTAGGTTCCTCTCTGTCAAGGTTTCTAGGTCAGGGAAGTTATGCCTGGGGCAGGCAGGAAGTTGGAGCACATTCCTAGGCACATTCCAGCAAGGTGGCTACTGAGCTGTGCACTGCTTTATTTTCTCTCTCTCTTTCTTTTGCAAAGTGTAATGATTTGTGCAAGCAAGTTCCTTTTTATCTATAGTGTTCACCTGTGTTCTTTGCTTGGCTGGTCAGAGGAGAGAGCATTGTGGCTGCCCATGCAAATAAAGCAGAAGTGAGGAAAGGATGTGTTCTTTCTGCCTATGACTCATATATCAGTCACTGCAGCTGGCAGTCAGGGGACACTGGGAGTGTAGCAGGGCAGGTGCCATCTTGTGCACATGGAAGGGAAATGCAATTTTCAATGCACATAAATATTCCGCCTGATTTATAGCAAAAAGTAGAATTGATCAAATTTTCTCACATTTCTGCTGTATTTATGGTAGAAAAATAAGTATACCTCATGAAAAATGTTCTTTATTTTAAAATGTCCCCACATTCTGTATGGCTCCTTAAAGTGAACCAAAGACAAAGCACCCTCATGTATTTTACCATATATATCAGTGGGAACATTAGAGAAAACACCTACCCTGCTCTCTGTTTTATCCTTCACTGCTCAGCCTGCTTGTTATCAATCCTGATAAAATTCCTGACTGAGCATTCAGTCTAGCTTTGCTCAGGAATCATTATAGCGGAGTCTGTCTTCTCTGATGTCTTTTGAAGCCCAAGCCTGCCCCCTTCTGGCTCTGCTATAATGACTCAGCTATAATGATTCCTGAGCAAAGCCAGACTGAATGCTCAGTCTGGGATTTTATCAGGGCTGATAACAAGCAGGCTGAGCAGTAAAGGATGAAACAGAGAGCAGGGTTGGTATTTTCTCTAAAGTTCCCACTGATATATATGGTAAAATACATGAGGGTGCTTCGTCTTTAGTTCACTTTAAAGCAGGGCTGTGGAGTCGGTACAAAAATTCACCGAGTCCGACTCCTCAAGTTAGGATTCCTCCGACTCCTCTAATTTGCGTATTACAATCTTGTTGATTGAAAGTATGTAACATGAAATGCATCTCTTAACTGCCGTTTAGGAATTTTAAAAGACAACTGAAGTGAGAGGGATATGGAGGCTGCCATATTTATTACCTTTCAAACAATACCCGTTTCCTGGATATGCAGCGGATCTTCTGCCTCTGATACTTTTAGTCATAGACTAAAACTAGTCCTTGGTAAGAGTACTTGTAGAAGGTACAGACAGAAACAAAGAACATCTATCGTGCCCTAGGCCTAGGCAATGTAACTGTGGGTACATGTAAGAGTGATGTGCAGGTACTCTGCCGGGGAACGAGAGGATTCTTCCTCTATTACACATTCTTCATGTACAATCTGAACCAGGTTTATGGGTGATAGACAACACCTCTGTGTTCAGTGTGCACAACATTCTCAGTGGATTCCCTGCAGCTCTGTGGGGAGTGCATATGTAGAGTATAGTACTACTGTGTGACAAAGTAAACCTGAGACAGATGAAATTAAAGTTTTATTCATACCTGGGGCTTCTTCCAGCCACCTTCAGGCTAATCAGTCCCTCGCTGTCCTCCTCTGCCACCTGGATCTTCTGCTATGTGTCCAGGCACTTGAGCCATTCGGGCGTAGTGCGCATGCACACACTCTGCTGCCTGGAACGTACTATACCTGCGCAGCATTATTGCGCAGGTGCAGAATGTTCATGGCTGTGGGAGCGGCACGCGGCCAGACTGCGCTGGCTGTCTGAATTACCAGGACTCATAGCAGAAGATCCAGGTGGTGGAGGAGGACAGTGAGAGACTGATTAGCCTGAAGGGGGCTGGAGGAAGCCCCAGGTATGTATAAAACTCTCTTTTCATCCGCCTCAGGTACTCTTTAATTCGTAGTCATTAAACCAAATTTTAACATATCAAATTATTTGATTTCATGAGCAAAGGTAGTAAATACATTTGCATAAACCAGCATCAACGCAGAATTATTTCCATCTCATTGACTATCTCTATTTGTGACACAGCAACACATCGGGCTTTATTCTTACAGCATAGATGTTATTTAGTATATATAGGAGATTCCTGTGTACACATCATATATTCAGTCACAATCATATATGTATATCTGACTTTAAAAATACAGGGACTGCTTTATTGAAGCAGCACAAGTAACTATTTTTTGATTGGTTTATTTCTGTAACGATTGCGGGTTTCTATTTCCGTGGTCAGCGCACAAGATGCGCGCTGACACAGCAGAAATCCTCCACAAGCGTATAATTAGATAGTACCCAGCTTGGATGCAATGTACCAGTATAGGGCAATTCCCACCGGCAGATGGAGCTGTGGAGTGCAGACGAGCACAGCCTCTGCACCCCCACAGATGTCAGATGGGAATTGTATGAGCAGGAGCAAACAGGGCAGAATAGCCCTCAAAGAGAGAGAGCACAGAGACAGGATTAATGTGTGTCCCCCAATCTAGTCGCCACCCAGCGACGGTGAACACACATCCGCAGAAACAAGAGTGGGAACGCAATCGCAAGAGATGCGATTGCCAGAAGTGACACAAGGCTGAACAGAACAGAACACAAGAGTAGCAAAGGCACAGCAAACAACAATCAGAAGGTAAAGAGAATAACAAACGCTAGCTAAACGCGAACACCGCACTCATTCGCAACAGCGAACGCGTTTCAGCACAATCACCGCGCGTTAGGCGCCCAGTGATAAGCGTGCCACCCTAACTAACCAATGACAGACAAACACGAAATATATAACGCGAATGCTTGCTAAACTGTTACCTCACCGAGCCTACAGCAAGCGTTCGTTTCAGACAAGACAGACAGGTTGGGCTGCCAGTAGCAATCGCTGCTTTGGCTAGCACCCCTAAGGCAGAAATACAGAAGGAGGCACTGCCACTACCACTAGGGCAAGTGCGATCCAGACAGATAAACAGAAGGGGCTACCAGTAGCAACCGCTGCTCTGGTTAGCACCCCAAAGGCAGAGTACAGAAGGAGGCACTGCCACTATCACTAGGGCAAGTGCGATCCAGACAGATAAACAGAAGGGGCTACAAGTAGCAACCACTGCTCTGATTAACACCCCAAAGGCAGAGATACAGAAGGAAGCACTGCCACTACCATTAGGGCTAATGCAATCCAGACAGATGGAGCAGCCAGTAGCAACCGCAGCTCTGGCCTACACTCCCAGACAGACAGAACGATTTCCTGGCGACAGGACAATCGCAGCAGAGACAACACAGGCACAACAGATAAACTTTAACAAACAAACAGGGCTGATACACTAGGAGAGTTTATTAGTAACAAACTGTGAAAATGACCAGCAAAGGATTCTGGGAGAACATGGTATTTATACTGCCAGCCTTCAAAGGAGGCAGGTAGGCAATCTGCATAACAAATATATGCAAATTCCTCAGCAGCAGAGCAGGTCTGAAACTTGCAAAGCAAAGGCAAGTCTCTTTTCCAGAGACCTGCAGCCCTCAGGCTTACGGAATGGTCAAACGTCTGTCTGTCAGTGCAGACAGCTGAGCAGATCGTTACAATTTCATTTTTGTGGACTAAGCAGAGCTATTACTGTATATATATAAATTATTTATGATGACTATTATCTGAGAAATAGAACATTTTATCATATTTTCTATTTTAATTACAGTTTAAATTCATTAGGAGTCGGTGCATTTTTTTCCCGACTCCAGGTACCCAAAAATTGCTCCAACTCCTCAACTCCGACTCCAACTCCACAGCCCTGCTTTAATGGATACCTATAGGCATGGAAAAAACTCACCTAAGAAGAGGAAAGGCTCTAGATCCCTTAAAGCCTTCCTGGTCCTCTCTGCGTCTCCTCGTTCCACCTCCGGGACCCCTCTCCAGCGTTCAACTTTAATGCAAAACAAGGCTTTAGGTCTCCTCAGAAGGCATGCTCTTGTTTCACTGACAGGCCCCCCCTTTCAGTGTTCTATTTCAGGTCTCATCGGAAGCGTGCGGAAGGAGACCTGAAGACGCAGACGGTGTAAAATTTGAATGGGGCTTGCTTGGCAGGGGAACGTGGAGATTGAGAGAGGATTGGAAATGCTCTAAGGCAGGGGTCCCCAACCTTTTTGAGCCCGGGGCCCACTATACCAACCAAAATTTTCTCCGGGGACCCCCGGGGTGGAGGGGGAGGGGGGGTTGGAGGGGCGTGGCTAGTGGCGGCAGCAGTTAACCCAGTATAGCAACAAGTATAGTTACCACAGTATAGTAAGTACAGTAAGCCCAGTATAGCTAGTACAGTTAGCCCAGTATAGCAAGTACAGTTACCCCTGTATAGCAAGTACAGTTAGCCCAGTATAGCAAGTACAGTTAGCCCAGTATAGCAAGTACAGTTACCACAGTACAGCAAGTACAGTTAGCCCAGTATAGCAAGTACAGTTAGCCCAGTATAGCAAGTACAGTTACCACAGTATAGCAAGTACAGTTAGCCCAGTATAGCAAGTACAGTTATCCCAGTATAGCAAGTACATTTACCCCAGTATAGCTAGTACAGTTAGCCCAGTATAGCAAGTACAGTTAGCCCAGTATAGCAAATACAGTTAGCCCAGTATAGCAAATACAGTTAGCCCAGTATAGCAAGTACAGTTAGCCCAGTATAGCAAGTACAGTATAGCAAGTACAGTTAGCCCAGTATAGCAAGTACAGTTAGCCCAGTGTAGCAAGTACAGTTACCACAGTATAGCAAGTACAGTTAGCCCATTATAGCAAGTACAGTTAGCCCAGTATAGCAAGTACAGTTAGCCCAGTATAGCAAATACAGTTAGCCCAGTATAGCAAATACAGTTAGCCCAGTATAGCAAGTACAGTTAGCCCAGTATAGCAAGTACAGTATAGCAAGTACAGTTACCACAGTATAGCAAGTACAGTTAGCCCAGTATAGCAAGTACAGTTAGCCCAGTGTAGCAAGTACAGTTACCACAGTATAGCAAGTACAGTTAGCCCAGTATAGCAAGTACAGTTAGCCCAGTGTAGCAAGTACAGTTACCACAGTATAGCAAGTACAGTTAGCCCATTATAGCAAGTACAGTTAGCCCAGTATAGCAAGTACAGTTAGCCCAGTATAGCCAGTAGTTACCCCAGTGTAGGTAGGAGAGGTGCCCTGTCCACCCTCTCCCAACCTCCACCCCCCCCCCGCGGCTGCCACTCCTGTTACCTTATGAGCGGGCGGTCGCTTTCGTCCTTATATTCCCCCAGTCGCTCCTGTCCTCGGTGGCAGCATCTCGTAATACAGCAGCGCTTCCCGCGCGGCTGCTGTAAGGAAGAGAAGGAAACGGCAGCGGCTTCCTGTAGCGGCGATCGCCGTTACCATGGAAACCTCCTCCCCGCCTCCTTCTTTCCTTACAGCAGCCGCACAGAAAGCGCTGCTGTAATAAATGCTGCAAAGAGGAGAGGGGCGAGCCGCTATGGGATTGGGGAATATAAGGGAGGAAGCGGCCGCCCGCTCATAAACTAACAGGAGCGGCGGCCGCGGGGGGGAGAGGGAGAAAGGCCAGATCCACCGCGGCCCCTAAGAAATTTGCCCACGGACCACCAGGGGGCTGCGGCCCCCAGGTTGGGGACCTCTGCTCTAAGGGATCCAGGGCCATCCCTCTTCTTAGGTGAGTATGTAACTTTTTGTGCTTGACAGGGTACAGTTATTCTTTAAAAATGAATGTATTTGTGTGTTCTTCTTTGAAGCATTATTATTTACATACCTTTGCCCTGTCTTGATGTCTTCTTCGATAATCCTAGTTGCATTTAGTTTTGCTCAATTTAGTACTTATGGATGTTATATAGGTAATGGAATCCTCCCAAGGTAATGCCACTTGCTCTTCTACTTGTAAAGGTACAGTATTTGTATGTTCTCCACTGAAGCACGATTATCTACATAACTTTTCTTTGTCTCCAATGGCCAATTCCTCTGTTATTCCCACTTTCTGACTGTTAACTTGCTGTCAGTTGGTAGCAACAGGCAGAGTTCACACTTACTAAAATTCACATATGAATTGTGATTGGGAAAAATGCGGTCACTGCACATTTAATGGAAGTTAATGGAGCATTGCACTTCTGCTCACATTTGCGAAATTGCATTTGTGTTTTTGCATACGCAAAAATAAAACCCTTACATCTTTGGAGCGTATATTTGCATATTGCATGCAAATTTCTATCGACTTTCATTAGCTGTAATTAAAAAAGCACACAAAAATATGCATACACAACACAATTTTTAACATGAAAAACACATGCAAAAAGGTTCAGTATTTAACAATATTAAGGTCCCATTTCCATTAGGGGTGATTCCGGGTGATCTTTGCAGACAAAACTCGTGAAAACTCGCTGTGTGAACCTTGCCTTCATTTTCCTCCTCCCTCCTGGGTAGCTACCATCGTTTCTATCTTCCCACTGGTGTGTCTGTCTCTTGATCAATCTCTTTATCTGTCTCTGTGGATGCTTTGTCTTTCATCATATGGTGAACAGAGACACTTAATCTGGAAAGAAATGAAGATGAGTCTCACATGGTTACCATACAGAATAGATTTGGCAGGCCACTTCATCCTGTTTCCCAGAAAGACACTGAACACGAGGCTTAAAAGTCACACTTATGATTTGTATTTTCCTGAGACTCCATTTGTATTGCATGAGTATCTTTCCAGTGTTAGTTTGACTTTGTAGTATAAAAGATGCTAGAAGTCAGTATATATGATTAAATGTAAATGTAATTTCCTTTTCCTTGTATTTGTGGTTGCGTCACAGGTTTTGCTCAGAATTGCAGCTCCAAGCCTGGCATATGGCTTTTTTATCTGACAAAAGCTGCTTATGGTGCAGTGCTTATGCTGAGCCTAAAGCTGTTCCTTGTAATGGACTGTGCTGTCTTTGATTAATGGCGAGTTGCTTTCATTTCATTAGTTGTGTTGTGCAGGTACAGTGTGCCCTGCATGCTGATTAAGGACTATGGATTGTGTGTATGTAACAAGAAACGTACAAGTGAACTTACATAGTCTTTGGAAAACCAAGCATAGCTTTTCTGCAGTTCAGTATCCTCTCCCCCACATATTCTTACATACCTAAAAACATGCAGGTCCTCTATTGTGGGCTATTGCAAATCTTATTTTATGATGGCCCACACTCCCATCAGTCCCCTACTTGCATGAATGCTTATGTGAAAATACATGAACTGCAGGCGGTAGAACAGCTTGTTGTTGTTGAAGTTGCTATGTTTACCAATTTAAAGTGGAACTAAATTCAGAACATCCTTTCGGCTCTGATAATTATCCACAGCATGATAACCTTTATGGAAAATATTTTCTTCATTACCATCTAGGGAAATACAAAAATAGCAAGTTTTAGCTTGCTTTCAATGAAAGGGTTAAGCCTCGGTGTTTACTGAATGGGGAGAGCCACTAAGGGCCTATTTCCAATACACGCAGATTGGATGCAGAAAAATTTACTCCAATGAATGCCTGTGGGAAAATCTGCATCAGAAGAATCACGTTTAGTGGAAACAGACCCATTGGCATTCATTGGAGTCAGTTTTTCTGCATCCGTTTTGCATCCAATCTGCATGTAGTGGAAACAGGCCCTATGGCTGAGCTCTTCTGCAGTTTTTTCACAGCTGCTGATAAGAATTAATTGGAACTTTGATCTGGCTAAACAAAGGCAGAACACAGAGCAGTGAATTTCTTCAGCAACTATATGGGGCATAAATACTTTACATTGTGTGCTGTGCAAGAGTTTGGGTTTGCTTTAAAGGGGATCCGAGATGAACTTTTACTCATTGCATAATTGTGTTCCTTTCCTATTGCTCATAAGGCATTCCTCAAGCCAAATACTTTTTTGGTTTAATACTCTAATTCCCTATAAACTAAACAAGCCTGGCCCACAGAGAGCCTTAGCAGTAGCAAGGGCTCATGGGAGCTCAGTCTGGGCAGGAGGTGGGGGAGGTATTACTAGCCAGAGATTTTAGAGGCAGAGGGGAGGAGGGGGGATTAGGTTTTTTTTCACAGAAGATGCAGATAAGCCTGCCTCTGTGTAATGTTTACAAACAACCTGGCTGCTGTCATTGTATCACAGGAAGAAATAATCATATTCTATTGAAGCTGTTTGCAGCTAGATTTGCTGTGTAAACTGTCTAAACTTTAGATAAAGCAGACAATCCGAGAGCCCAATATAGTGTAGTATGTATTGGAACAAAGAAGAATGATAACAAGTAAGTATTATACTTACAAACATGGGTTACCGTTTAGGGCTAGGCAACCACTATATAGGCAGGTGGGGAGATTAGACCTGTCCCCACTCAGGATTAAGATGTCGCTCTCTGTAGAAGGAAAAAGAGGGTGTATCACCCTTCCACCAAGGGTGGAAAATTTGATATATGAATGGATGTGCAGAGGCGCCAAAAGGATAAAAGTTGCTAAAAAGTTTAAAATATTCAGGTGGCGGTGGTGGACCAACCACTCCAAAAAGGACACAATACTGTCGCTTACAATTAAGACAATGTATTCACATACTCCAAGATAAAATACTGCAACACGTTTCACAGGCACATTCCCGCTTCATCAGGCATTAAACAACCGGAGTATTACACAGCTATGGGTCCAATACACGCTTGGCACCTCTGCCAAGATATAAGATATATAGACAAATTACTAGTTATAGTTTTTCATCTCGGATCCGCTTTAATAAAAAAAGGAGGACCATAGGTAAGTGATCAAATATATTATAAAAATTCAGGTATGAAGCAGTATCTGCATTTTCATACCAGCTGTGCCTTGAACTTAGGCTGACACATTTCTCCCTGTGCTTAATGCATTAATGTTTTTATATCATATAGTTTTCACTGTATGTAACCTTTGATTATATTTTCAGTTTATTTTGTTAGTCAGTGTATGCTTTCAAAACGCAAATGCTGATCATCTCAGGGATTGGAGCTGATGTAAGTAGAAGTGAGAAAAAAGTGAACAACAAATCCGTTCATCCCTTTAAAGCAGGGGTGTCAAACTCAGTCACATAAGGGCCATAATCTAAACCATAGTCTATGTGGCAGGCCAAATTGTTTATTAAGATTTAACATTTATTGAACAGTCTCAAATTAAATGGTATAACTATAGCACCCTTGGAAGCTTGTGCTTCCTCCTGCAGAGTAGCACAGTGGAGCAGTTTAACTACTTGTTGCACGCCGGGCAGTATATTCACGGCCCTGCAAAGTTCACAGGATGCACCAGGGCCGTGAATACAAGTCTGCCACGACATGCAGCCGACGCTCGCTCCCGTTTGCACGCGTGCGCACCCCGTTTCAATGAATACCGGCGTCTACGAGACGCCGGCATTCATTGTATCTTCCTGTTGTTACACTGGCACGCATTACATCCGATTCACGTGCTTACGTACATGAATTGGAAATAATGACTGAGGTTATCTTGTGGCCAAATAGTATATTAACCAAAATTCATTTTTATTTAATAAATATTTTTATAATTAACTATTTCCCTCCAACACCCTCCCATAGTACCCAAACTTTATTTTTTTTTCATATAGGGGGAGGAAAAAAATTATATAAAAAATATATATAAATCGTTACCTTAGGGACTAAACTTTTTTAAAATTTATGTCAAGGCAGTATATTACTATTTTTTAATTTATGGGCTTGTAATTAGTGATGGACGGAAAACTGAAAAAATGAACCTTTATTTACAACTAAAATATTGGCGCCATACATTGTACTAGGGACATTCAATAACCAGGACAAACGGGCAAATAAAATGTGTGGCTTTTATCCACAGTAGAACACTATAATGGCCAAAAACTGAGAAATAATGTATTTTTTCATTTTTTTTCTTATTATTCATTTTAAAATGCATTTATGATAAAATAATTCTTAGCATACTGTACCTCCCAAAGAAAGCCCAATTGGTGGCGAGAAAAACAAGATATAGATCATTATGCTGTGATTAGTAGTAGTTAAGTTATTGGCGAAAGAAAGGGAGGAGCGCTGACAGGTGAAAATTGCTCTGGTCCACAAGGGGAAAAAACCCTCAGTCATCAAGTGGTTAATATTTACCTTCTCCAGTGCTGCTGTGGGACTGAATGAACTTCCTGACAGCCACACGCTCTATGCTGCTCACCTCTGGTTTTAAATGCATGTCACATGATTGTAGGCTGAAGGTAGCAGGTAAATATTACACTGTGCAGCGCTACAACCCCATGCTATTTTTGTGTGTGTAGTGGGGGCTGTTACCAGTGTGCTCCTCTGGATGTGGAGACAGTATGCTCTCATTATTTTTCGGCTTACAATAATGTACGTTTAAAGGGAACCTTAACTGAGATTAAAAAAAAAAAAAGTTTCACTTACCTGGGGCTTCCTTAAGCACCCTGCAGCAATCCTGTACCCTCACTAGTCCTTGACTATCCTCTGGTCCCCCGCCGCAGTTTAGTTTTATTTTTTTTGTTACATGTTCACTGCATCCTTGTTTGCATTCCCGTCGTCAAGCGTGTTCTGCACACGTGCAGTACAAGGTCTTCTCTTACTGTGCCTGACAACGGGAATGCAAACAAGGACGCGTGCGGCCGCACAGGCGCAGTGGCCTGCTGACTCTCAGATGGCTGAAAACAAAACTACCGTAGCTGCCTGCAAGGGACTGGAGGATAGTCGAAAGACCAGTGAGGGTACAGGGCTACTGCAGGGGGCTTGGGGAAGCCCCAGGTAAGTGAAACTTTTTTTTTTTTTATATATCTCAGATAAGGTTCACTTTAAAGCTTTCAAGGGTCACATTAAATGGATAGGAGGGCCACATTCACCACTCGGGTCTTGAGTTCGACACCTGTGCTTTAAAGGATTGATAGGAAGATTTGAAGAGTGTAGGGGCAGGGACTTCTTCCTGACTTTCTTAGCAGCATTAGTCCTTTAGGGTCTGATCAGCAAACAAGGATGCAGTGAATTTACCATGTTGTCTCCTGAAACAGATTTAACGGAAATCAGAGACGTTAAGGTCTATAGATTTGATACTTCAGTGGCTGGATGGTGCAATGGTTAAGGGCTCTGCCTCTGACACAGGAGACCAGGGTTCAAACCTCGGCTCTGCCTGTTCAGTAAGCCAGCACCTATTCAGGAGGAGACCTTAGGCAAGTTTCCCTAACACTGCTACTGCCTATAGAGCGCGCCCTAGTGGCTGCAGCTCTGGCGCTTTGAGTCCGCCAGGAGAAAAGCGCGATATAAATGTTATTTGTCTTTGTCTTGATCCCACTGACGCAGTTGTATCCACTTCTGTTCGCTTTTCAGCATCTTTAACATTGATGTGTAACTGAAAAGTGGACACAACTGCGTCAGTGGGCTCAGGCAGTTAGGGTCCAGCTTTGGATCACAAAATGTTGTTGTCAATGCAGTTTTTACTGAAGGTAGTGTCTGATTTTGTACTTCTTATCAATATTTTGATTTCTGCAGCCAGGAGGATAACTACAAATCATGCCACCCCCCACCTCCCTTCCCAGCAAATATTTTATGGGGGCCCCAATTCCTAGATTCCACTAACACCTGAAGAACAAGTAAGCCAAACCCCCACAAAATGTGTGACCATCACAACTCTCCTCCACCCCCTCTTTCTCCTGACAATACATACAACCACCATTCTCCTTCCCCATAACAGTCATTTGTAGAGACCTTAGTCAGCTGCACACCTATGGTGCCGGACTGAAGGATGTTGAATCTCATCCCCAAATGTCAGTTAAAGTAGGTAGGCCAGTCCATACACCAAGGTTGCTGACTTTGAGATGCCTTTAATCTAGGCCTACCGGGTTCATCTAACTTTGACCCTGTGTGTGGCTCCCTCCTTTATCAAGTGTGATCAATGTTCCCTCCCCCCATCCCAGCAAGTGACCTTACCCACTATTCTGTTCAGCCCAGCCATGCTGTACAGCACCCCTCTCTATGGCACCTGCCCATTTTTCTTCCCCTCCCTTGTAAATTCTTAATCAGTAAGGCTCTGGCAGAGCAGCAAAGTTGTAGTGGCTGGATACTGTAATGGTTAAGGGCTCTGGCTCTGACACAGGAGACCTGCGTTCAAATCTCGGTTTTTCGTGTTAAGGAAGCCAGCACCTATTCAGCAAGGAGTCCTTGGGCTAGACTCCCTAACACTGCTACTGCCTACTGAGCATGCCCTAGTGGCACACAAATCCTTTGTAAATTACTCAAGCTCTTTGAGTCGGCCAGGAGAAAAGCACACTATAAATGTTATTTGTCTTGTCTTGTGTCATCACTTCATTGCTCCCTCCACCATTTATCTGCACAGGTGTCCCTCTATGTCCGCTGCTCTTGTTCAATTACATCATCATTCACAGTATGTAGATGAATGGGCCTAGAACAGCCAGTCTGTCGAGCACTTCCAACACTTGCCTTGTGTACCACTGCAGAGGTGAGGCATGTGGTCATGTATGGAAAAGAGGCAAACCCAGGAGCAACAGTTATGTGTAAACATTGCCTTTAAAGGACCTCTGAAGCAAAAAAAAAAAAAAGTAAGCTGTTCAAATCTGACAGAACCAGCAAAATTGTGACTAGTCCAGCTCCTCATGGGGGATTTTCAGGGTGAAAAGTAATTCCTAAATGGCAATTGCTAAGTCTAACTGCCAAAATACTGTGCAAGTGAGTAGGGAGGCTGGCTGGTATCGTACTATTTAGCAGTTAGACTTAGCAACTGCTGTTCTGGAAATGCTTTTGAAAACAAAGAAAACCTTGAGAACCCCCCATGAGGAGATGGACTAGTCCAAAACTTGTCGGTTCTGTCAGATTTTAACTGCTGACTATTTTCGCTATAGTGGTCCTTTAATGAGCAGTCAGAGCTTGTTACATTCATGCAACTGTCACATTTCTAAGGTATTTGTCAGTTACATTTAGGAAACTGATTGCAGGCTGTCTGGACTAATAGGGACAATTTACCTAGAGATACCAAGGTCAGGCAGTACATTAGACTGCTTTTTGAGGGTCCTATTAGCCTGAGAAGAGCTGTTAAATATAGAGCAAATCCGTTCCAGGGAGGTAAAGCTTTCTTTATAGTTACAACCAGAGTTTCCACTCTAAAATTGTGACTGGTTCTCTTTAAACTCATTTAGCATAAATTTCAGGGGATTAACAAGAATTCCTGTTCTAGTGATATAAATAATATAGCAATATTTACCGTGAAGTCTTGTTTTACCTTTCTTAGCCTGAGACACATTTCTGTTCCTAGTGAATGCACATGGGAACTTTACTCTTTTACACCATTATGTTTGTGCATAAAAATTGGGTGTAATTTCTCTGAGGTAAGATGGAAAGCACTTGATGCTGTGTGGGGGCGGTAGACAGATTTTGTTTTTTTTCCCTTCCACACCCAATGTCTTACTGGACTTTGGAGTTTGTTTTGCCAAAAAAGGAGAGATTTTATTTGTAGTCATTCCTCTTTTTCCACTCCTTGCCAAATGTCCTCAGATGTATGTAGCTGGCCAAAATGTAAGAGAACTTCTCTGACTGGTAAACATTGGCAGGAACTGGTAGCATGTCATAGGGGTGCTACAGCTAGCAGATGAATGGCCCCTTTAAGTGAATGATGACCTCACACTCACGTGCCACCAGAGCACAACATAGTGACTTGTATGCGTGCTGAAAACAGGTCATGCTTCAGGTTAGACGCTTTCATTCAGCATCATGCTGGAGGTAAGACTTGTATGGCCCTGCGCCAAACATGGCTTTCTGCTGTCTTGTTTAACTCCTTCAGTGCGGGCAGCGGAAGCTGTATCTCTAGTGTTTACATAGGATTGCCTACAGACAATAATGTGCTGCTGTGCCTAACTGCATCTGGTAGGAACATTGTGATATGTAATGGTTATTGCAATAGATTCTTGGCTTTTACAAAACTAAACACATTTTTTTCCCTGGTTCTAAAATAGGGAATAAGGTTAGCTGATTTGTATTTTATGGTTTTATAGCTACCCTAATTATAGTAAGTGCTTTAAAATTAAAGCCCAAGATACTTATTTTAAATAGTTATGCAAAAAAGGTGTAAAATATGAAGTGCCTTCTGTGTCAGTTCATTGACCCTTATTTCCTATCAACCTCTGTCTGCCTGCTTACTACCTTTTCCTTATCATATTGAAGCTTTGCCTACCTACTAGAGAGTAACAGCCATGATAGGCTACTAGTCAGCAGTGAGGCGTGGCTTCCTCTGAAAGAATTAAACCGAAAGACTTGCACACCTATAGTAGAGCAGTGCTGGTGCTGGAACCCATAGCAGCGATAATCCAACAGTCAAAAGAGGGATCTGCACACAGTCTTCAAGTAACAAAGTGCTTTTATTGTTCCAATGCACATACATAATACACACCAAATCGTCTCAGCCGACGATCATTTCGGGGCCAATCAGGTCCCCTTTATCAAGGAATAAGTTGTTTGCTTATGCCTTGATAAAGGGGACCTGATTGGCACCAAAACGATTGTTGGCTGAGACGATTTGGTGTGTATTATATGTGTGCATTAGAACAATAAAAGCATGTTGTTCCTTGAAGACTGTGTGCGGATCCCTCTTTCATCTGAAAGAATAACAAAGAGCAATCTTCCACTTCTTTACTGACTAGGAGTGAGAAGCAGGGCCGAGGCAGAGGCGAGAGAGGCTCCAGCCTCAGGGCGCAGTGTAGAAGGGGGCGCACAACTCACTCAGCTATCATTCACCTATTGTGTTTGAAGCAGAGAGAAATAAGAAAAGGGGATACATGGGAGTAACTGCAAGCAATATAACTAGAGATGAAGGCGTTGAGGGGCCCTGGGGTGCCTCTTACTCTAATAGCAATCAGTGTGTGACGGCTGGGGGGGGGATGGAGGGGCGCACTTTGGGGTCTCAGCCTTGGGTGCTGGAGTACCTTGTCCCGGCTCTGGTGAGAAGACACCTATAGGTCCTATAAAAGAACCAAAAAATTGGTTCTGCGGGTATTTTCTCATCTTTTTATTGTAAAAACGACTTTTTACAAAATATTCTTATGTATAATTGGTATAAGGCCCCTTTCACACATAATGCGTTCTGTCGTAGTACGGTCCCCCATAGCAGTGGCCATTAGACTCTATGAGACTGGCCACACTACCCGAAGTGCGACGCGTTGTGACGGAAGTGGTTATGACGATGCAGAAGCGGCACAGACTCTGCAGTGTGTTGCCGAGCAGCAGGCATTTGCATTGGCGTTTATCACACCACAATACTCTATTTAGATTGTTGAGGTGGTGACCGATCGGACAAAAAACAGTTACTTACTTCCTGTCCAGCAGGGAGCATATCACTGTTCCAGGGGCGGAGCTATAAAAATCACCCTGTCACACTGTCTGCCGCAGGGTGTAGGAATTTGGACATGGTGAGGTGCGATTGTCCTGCCCTGGGCTCTCATGTTGCTGGACAATCGCAGCTCACCATATTTGAAAGTCAGAAACATCTGATCTGCTCGCTTGTTCAGAGTCTGTGGCTAAACATATTAGAGGCAATGAATCAGCAGCACAGCCAGGCAATGTGTTTTGTTTAAATGAAAACAAATGTCAGCCTTCATCTGTCTTTCACCTTGGGTTCCCTTTAATGGCCAAGATGATATTCTGCATTGGCTTAGTGTTCTAATTGGTAGCAAATGCTTTGATGATTGATTCTGACAGGCATAAAATCACTGACAGAAAATACTCAGATATGAATCTGCCCTTATTGAACTGAAGTTCAATCTAAAGGCCACTGTGCTTCCCCTGCTAAAGAAATCTTCACTCGACCCTGCTCTGCCATCCAACTGCCGCCCAATCTCTCTCCTCCCTTTTGCCTCAAAAATTCTTGAAAGCCTGGCCCACCAACGCCTGACCAACTTCCTTAACTCCAACTCCCTTCTCGATCCCCTGCAGTCTGGTTTTCGCACAGCCCATTCTACAGAAACAGCTCTCACCAAAGTGGTAAACGACCTTGCCCTTTCCAAAGCCGAAGGTAAATACTCCATCCTGCTCCTCCTGGACCTCTCCTCGGCATTTGACACTGTCGACCACTCCCTCCTCCTCCACTCCCTGCAGCTAATGGGCATTCAGGACCTAGCCTTAGTCTGGATCTCCTCATACCTCTCCAACCGCTCCTTCACAACATTTTTCAATGGCTCCTCATCCACTCCTACACCCCTCTCAGTTGGTGTTCCTCAAGGTTCCGTCCTAGGACCACTACTGTTCTCACTCTATACTGCCTCAATTGGCAAAATCATCTCCTCCATGGGTTTCAATTATCACCTGTATGCCGACGACACCCAGATATATATCCACACCCCAGATCTTTCCTCCTCTACCATGGACAAAGTCTCTGCCTGCCTCACATCCATTTCCTCCTGGATGGCTGCCAGGTACCTCAAGCTTAATTTGGACAAGACTGAGCTTCTAATATTCCCACCCCACACAGCTGCACCCCTCCCCGATCTGCACGTCACTATTGAAAATACTACTATCCACCCTACCTCCCAAGCCCGCTGTCTAGGCGTTACTCTGGACTCTGAACTTTCCTTTACAGCCCACATCCAAGGTATTGCCAGATCCTGCAACTTCCACCTCCGCAACATCTCCAAGATCCGCTCCTACCTGTCCCCTGACACCACTAAACTCCTTATCCACGCCCTTGTCATCTCCCGCCTAGACTACTGCAATTCTCTTTTATCTGGCCTCCCCTCTAACCGTACTGACCCACTTAAATTGGTAAGGAATCTGGCAGCCAGACTGATACATTCTTCTCACCGCAGCGCCTCTACAACTCCGCTCTGTAAAGCACTACACTGGCTCCCCATCAGCTTTAGGATCAATTTCAAAATCCTGTGCTTGGCCTACAAATCAGTGCACAAGACCTGCCCGACCTACATCTCTGATCTGGTCCACAGGCACATACCAGCCCGCCCCCTCCGATCCTCTAATGACCTGCGCCTAGTCGCACCACACATAACGATTGCAGGACTTCACCAAGGCTGCCCCTACTCTCTGGAACTCTCTCCCACCAGCCGTCAGACTCGCCCCCACCTTTAATACCTTCAAACAAGCTCTCAAGACTCACTTCTTCACGCTCGCATACCCCCCTACACCAGCACCATAATATGTTCTGTTAGACCCCCTCGCAAAAGACGCACCTATTGTCTCCACCCCACCCTTTAGATTGTAAGCCTCTGGCAGGGCCCTCCTCCCTAATGTATCCAGCTTGATTATGCAATCTTACTCACAACCACCCCTCTTGTAGACTCGAACAGTCTCTATTTTGACCTATGACACTGTATTGTTATCAAATCGTTTGCATGATCTTGTTTTGTTGTGAGTTTCCGTATGTTCTACCTGTATGTTAACCCATTTATCTATTGTGCAGCGCTGCGTAATATGTTGGCGCTTTATAAATACAATAAATAATAATAATAATTTCCTTAGCCAAGGAATTGCAATTCTTACTACATCATCTTAGAGCAGCTGCAAGTGCTTTCTGTTCACCAGGTAAGTGATCTTGATGTGCACCACACTGGTGTCTGTGTATACCTGCCTGTATCTGCAGACACTTCCATTTCCATTGAAATGAAAAGGGGCATAGTGCACCTATTTCTACACCTCCCTATTTGCCAACAGGCTTCGTCCACTCACCACATTTATCAAATAAACACGCACCTGCACTGCATCGCCCACTGAGATCATTAAAAAAGAATAACACTGTAGGTTGCATGCAGCTACATTTACCATTTCAACTGGCAAGGGATTGGCAAGGCAGAGGCTGCACACATGGGGCTCTACCCTCGGTGCAATATCACCTCTCATGGTTTTATCACTTTGGTGTGCCTTAAAAAAAGGACAAACTCGCTTTGCAAAGCACCCTTGTCTACTGCCGATGTCCATTGAGGAGAATGGGTAATTGCATTGTGAGGATAACACAGTTAGTGGCTGTCACTTACATAGGCAATATAGAGCTTTCTTCAGATCCTTTAGCTGTTTACGTGAAATGTGAATCAAAAAAAGATGAAGTGGTTGTAATATTTAATTTCACCTTAATATTTTCATAAGTCTTTTGTTTCTCCTATGGGAGGACAAATGCCATGCAAAGCTGGTACCTGAGCAAGAGGAGGAACGGGGGAACCCATGCTATTTAATGGAGAAGCAGTTCTGGTTGATAGAAAATCTTTTCTCCTTAGAATTGTCTCTCATTGAGCTAAGTGCTGAAAGCAGTATTAAGGTGGCCACTAACGGTCCAATTTCTAGTGAAAAGTTGTTCGAGCGAACAGAAATTCTGATGGGATTGGTTGAAAATAATCTCACAATCGCACAATCGATTATAAACGATTATAAAAATAGTCGTCTGATTGGATTTTTGTCAAACCAAAATTTGGATTTTCTTGATTGGTTGTGGTAGATAGGAAGTAAAGATTGGTTCATTGATGGTGTAGTGAACAATTCTTCTTCCGATCAGAATTTCTGATCGCTCAAATGATTTTTCTTTAGAAATTGGAGTGGTCAGCTTTAGGGTGGACCTGTGCTGCCTCAGTACACAGTAGTACACACAGTAGTACTACTACTACACAGTAGTAGTAGTAGTAGTAGTACAGGGCGCACACTGCCCTCCACTTGTGGAGGGCAAATGGAGGACAACTAAAATATTAGGTTTTTACATTGCTAAGTTTTTACATATCCAACTCTAAATGCATGTTTTTTTTATGCATTTCTGTGAAGTGCAATTATGGAAAAATGTGTCTGAAGTTGGGCTTTTAAACCTTTAAGCAAACCTGTGTCAAAAAAAGGTCTTAACCTTACATGCCCTTAACCTCTTCTCATTTATTTCTGGTTCACTTCTCAACTATTTAAAGCATGGACAAGCCTGAATATCCACACCGTGGATCAACTGCTAGATGATGAGGGCTACCTACTTACTTTCAAATTCTGAAGAACAAATTCCATCTTGTCAGTTCTAAACATACCATAATGAATATCTCATGGTCATATCTGTACATATAAAACCTTTTGAAACTTAAAATGGGATCAACAGTTGGTCTCCACACCAAGCTCCTACCTCCTCTGACAGTGAGTCATTATTATGTCTTCTGAGAGAACCCTTCCACTGAGAATAATCTACACTGAAATTCATCCCGAACTGACCTTCCATGGCCAATTCACCTCCCAATTTCATCTGGGAGGTCATTGGATAGTGACATGGTAAAGGGCTCTGCTCTGACACAGGAGACCTGAGTTCAAATCTCATCTCTTCCTGTTCAGTAAGGCAGCATCTATTCAGTAAGGAGCTTGGGCAAGACTCCCTAACACTGCTACTGCCTACTGAGTGTGCCCTAGTGGCTGCAGCTCTGACGCTTTGAGTCCGCCAGGAGAATAGCACAATATAAATGTTATTTGTCTTGTCTATTACCATTAGGAGACCGATCACTATACCATAGAGACTTACAATGAATTGACAGTGTCTTTGTTTCCTTTAAAGGACCACTATCACAGAAAACTGTAAAATGTAATGTGCATACTTGAAAGATGTAGATTTAGCCCAGTAAAATCTACTATAAATTATTATTATAATTATTGATTTATATTGTGCCATCATCTCCTGTGGCACTACAGAGTAAAAAATAAACATGGCTACATAAAGATACAGACAATGGTGTACATAACATTATTGCCAATAAAATGTATAATATGCAAAGTTACAGTGAATAGTAACTAACAAAAATGTACAACTACCAACAATAAATCACTGTCACTTATCATAAAAATCTGACAAATTGTGAATGAGTCCACTTCCTCATGGGGATCACGTCAGTCTGAAACATTTAGATATGTCAGCAAAAAAAAAAAAAATATCTATGCCTTCGCTATGCTTTTAACAGTTGCCCAAGGAGTTTTTTTTTCGCTCATGTGAAGGTGAACAATTGCAATTACCTTTTTGTTTTAAAGGTAAACCAAAGTAAGAGACGTGATGGTGGCCATATGTAATACCTTTTTAAACAATACTAGCTGCCTGGCAAGGCTACTGATCTCCTTGGCTGCAGTAGTGTCTGAATCACACACCTGAAATTAGCATGCTGCTAATCTAGTCAGACTTCAGTCATAAACATTTTCCTTACTCCATACACTTCAGAAAAAAATCGCAGTTTCAGAGCAGGAAAAAAATATACAGCTGTGGAGGTAGCAACCTGAATGATAATTTCTCAGTTGTGTTTTACTTCTCACCATTTGGACGCATGTTCACTTTTAAAGTGTAGTGAAGTATCCTAGGGGAGCTTGTGCTTATAAACATGATGCTCTGTGCCAGGAGTAATAAGGAAACATCCTAATCATCTGTTTGCAATAAATGCCAAAATATTTATAGTAACTATAGCAATTCTAAAAACAATACCCAATGTATATTTATATACATGAAAATAAATAAAGGACATTGTTGTTTACTGAAGCAGTTGCACAAACACTCTGGTGTAGGTACACTTCTCCGTATGATGACTGCAGGGAAATGGCACAGTTTCAGTACACTCTGGTGAGATCATGTTTACTCATAGGATAACTCCTTCATTCAGTTTCCACTTTACTGTTGTAGCTGAGGATACTCCTCCTTGTAGACCCACCGTTGGTTTCCTCTCTTACAAATTCTGCCCTTCCTTTCTGGATAGGAAAATACAATGTCACACTTTACAGAGGGAACCACTTATAAACATAAGAAGTATCACTTTATTGCAGGGGTGTACAAGCTTTATAGGCCAAGCGCCATATAGGCATTCTTAAGCAGAGGCGTATCTAGAGGGGTGCAGGAATGGTTGTACTATGGGTGCCATAGCACTGTGGGTGCCATGTCTGCCCCTGTGCTGCGCTACCATGCCTGCCCCTGTGCTGCCCCCCCCCCCCATACCTGCTCCTGTGCTGCGCTACCATGCATGCCCCTGTGCCTGCCCGTCAATCAGACCTGTTAGAAAAGAGGACAAAGGGGGGGGTAAGAGGAGATATTTCTTAAAAAGTTACTTTTATCATTATCCTGAGCCAAAAAGCACAGGCAAATATAACAAATGTACACAAGAAAAGATGCTGTTTTTAGAGGGAAGAGTGAAATTTCAGTGTTTGCCATAGGCTTTGTGTTACCCAGGTACTCCCCTGTTCTTAAGATTTCTAGGGGGCTGACATAGCAGAATAAACACAATTGCTCCTAGGTACACTAAGAGTGAGTGGCTGATACTGCTGCTGGCATAGTGGCTGACTGCCACTGGTTGCTGGCTCAGTGGTGGCTTGCTGCTAGCTTAGTGGTGGCTTCTAATTGGTTGCTGTTGGTGGCATAGTGGTGGCTGCTGCTTGCACAATAGTGGCACAGTGGTGACTGCTGCTAGCACAGTGGTAGCTGCTGGTGGCACATTAGGGGCACAGTGGTGGCTGCTGGCACATTAGTGACACAGTGATCCTTGCTTCTGGCACATTAGTGGCACAGTGGTGGCTGCTGCAGGCACATTAGTGGCACAGTGGTCCTTGCTGCTGTCAGATTGGTGGCTGCTGCTGGCTTGGTGGCACAGGGATGGCTGCCTCCTCCTCACCCTTCACTCACTATGTCACAGGCTCTGTCCTGCCTTCCCCTACGCTGCGTCTCTTCGAAGAATTAAACACAATTTTTGCTGATTGCTACTAATTACTTTAGGAGTGAGTAGCTGATACTACTGCTGGCATAGTGGTGATAAGCAACATACATGTATTCATAAAGTCTTCAAGTCTTCAGGGGAAAGAGGGGGCTTGGGGAGTTAAGTAGCATTAAAAGAATAAATACAGGTGCTGAAAGTATTTTTAAAGACACTGATTACTTGTTCAGAAGAAGCAGCTGTGCACACGCTAGTTTCTCCACAGAGGTGACTGGTGGGAGCAGTATCTGCTAAGTTTAAAGTAGTAGCATGTGTGCACATTTTCAATGTTTCTGAGGGAACACATTTTACACAGCGTGGATTGGCGTACATTTAAAATGGTAATTTGGGCACGGAATACACCGGTTTAAATATTTTACTTTTTTCGCATTAAAATTCGCGTTTGTATGCAAATTTTCGGCTTATGAAAGTTAATGGAAAATAGCATACGCTGGGCGGATTTATGTCGTAAGAAGTACATTTTTTCCACACATGAAAATGTGAATTTTAGAAGTGCAATTCTCTATTGGCTTTCATTAGATGTGCGGCAAACGCATTTTCGCACATTCACAAAACGCACAGGAATTTTAATGTGTGTGAACTCTGCCTAAATGCAAGGAGAAATGATTTGCATCTCAATGATCATCCCTAGTCATAACATTGCTGTGAAGAATGTGGAAAGGATGGAGCAAGGCAGGAGGAGCTGTGATCGTGGGCTGACGTGGGCAGCCTTGTTAGTGAACGCAACCAATGCTCCTGAGGTAGTAAGACTGAGTAGTACACAGCCTTACTGCCAGATAGGAAAGGGAAATGGAGGTTCACTACAGGGTCACTTCAAGCTGTTCTCTACCAAAATGTTGGATTATTTAGAAAAAAAATAGCAACACTGCAGGCGATCGGCTGTTTAATTGAACATGGATTCTCTTCACTGATCATTTCCTGTACTTCTAGGTCGCACAGGACAATTCAAGCAAGAATCGCCATAATGTATTTACATGATAATAAATGGCCTCGCTGGTCTATTTCCTTTAGTAGCTGAAACTCTGAAAACTAAGCAACATTGTTTTCTTTTCTAGCAAGGCCATTCATAGTATTGTATATGAATTCAGAGTATTCCTTGCTTAGTAATTCATCCATGTTGTCTTCACTTGAAGCTGCCCTTCTTTTTCAATTGTTTATTCTGCCTGTTACTTTCAGCCTGCAGATATTACAGAAACATCAGCAGTTTCTTTTTTTAAAGTTAGAGAATAGACGTATTTTGTCTGATTCTCACACAGGGCCATATGCAATTCAAGGTGATGAGAAGCTCAAAACGTGCAAGCTTCTTATCACCTAACATCGCTCAGAATTTACCGGCAAATTCAATTGCCAGTTTGAGGCCTCTTGCACACTACACGCGATTTCGATTTTACTATACGATCCGATTTTTGATTACGATTAAAAAAAAAGTACTGCATGCTGCTGTTTTTTTAGTCCCTCTGGCGGTATGATGCCTTCCTGATTTTAGGGTCTAAAAGCGGTACAATTTTTTCATGTGCTTCTAGACCAGGCATGGGCAAACTCGGCCATCCAGCTGTTACGGAACTACAAGTCCCACAATGCATTTGCCTTTATGAGTGATGACTGTGGCTGTCAGACTCCTGCAATGCATTGTGGGACTTGTAGTCCCTTAACAGCTGGAGGGTCAAGTTTGCCCATGCCTGCTCTAGACCCTAAAAGCAAGATAAAATCATACCACGAGAGAGCCCGGAGCAGCCCCTGCACTTACTCACCTCCCTGGGATCCAGCACTGCAGTTCTCCCTCGGTCCTCCGGGTGGCGCTGTAACCCTGTAGTGAGATTGCCGGCTGTCATCATGAGGACAGTCAGCTATCTAACCAGGGGGATGCAGAGCCTGGAAGGAGAGGAAGAGTAATGGCCGCCAGCGTCTGGATCGCCCAGGAGGTGAGTAAAATCACCTGCTGCGTGCAGTGCTCTGCATGGACCTCCCAGCGGCTACCGCAAGTGTAGCTCGAGGTTACCGCTTTGAGCTGCAGTTTTCCACCCCGAGTCTAGCTCGTGGCTACCACTAAGGAGGTTAATTGGAATCAAAAATCGGATCGTATAAAAAAACGGAATCGCTTGTAGTGTGCAAGAGGTCTCACCTGAGTGATGTTTGCGCGTAAAAGCGCATAACTCAGGCACAAATGGGCACAAACCCAGCACTAACTGAACATACAATTCTTGTGTCCATGGGCTGTTGGAGGGGGGGGGGGGGGGCTGGGTGACCTTTTGACCTTTATAAAAATCTTTAATTTTTCGGCACAAATGTAGCAATAATCAACATGCTAGAATTTTTATTTGTGCTGATTGGAGGGGGGGGGGGGGGGGGGAGAAGGGGCAACTTCACAAAGCCGTGGCATTGCATTCCCTCAAAAAACAGGATTGCAACAGAGAGGATAAGTTACATGGCACGTTATGCGATGCATTTAGTGAAGCATACAGTACATACAAAGTATGCTTCACTGCAACTGCCCACATTATGCTGTACCACACTGCATGCATTGCGTTATACCAGTCCATCACAGCGCACTGTTAATGTGCCAGTGTGAACGTACAATTGCAATATAAAACTATTGCATTCGCAAATCTATTGTCTGTTGCAATGCACTAATGTAAAAATAGCCTAAAAGATAACGATTTCTCTAGGTAAATTTACCATTTAATCATTTTCAACCTTAATGCTGCTTTCACAGTGAGACGTTACAGGCGCACGTTAGTGCAGCCTGTAACGCACCCCACGCACAGTAATGAAAAATCAATGGGCTGTTCACAGTGCCCCAGTTGCGTTACATTGTAATGCAGGACGTCAGTTGAAAGTGCTGCATGCTGTGCGTTATGCGCGGCTAAGCCGCGTTAGACTGTGCGCACATGCTCAGTAGTGTTGGAGGAGGAGGTCTTCCCTCCTCCTCCTTGGCCAGCCACATGGCTAATGGATGGATGGTGTAATGGTTAAGGGCTCTGCCTCTGACACAGGAGACCAGGGTTCGAATCTCGGCTCTGCCTGTTCAGTAAGCCAGCACCTATTCAGTAGGAGACCTTAGGCAAGTCTCCCTAACACTGCTACTGCCTATAGAGCGCGTCCTAGTGGCTGCAGCTCTGGCGCCTTGAGTCCGCCAGGAGAAAAGCGCGATACAAGTGTTATTTGTCTTGTCTAATTAACATACACTGCACGGTGTGACGTGCAGTGTTTACTTCCTGGAGCGGCGCTCTGTGCGGCGATTGGCTGGCGGGACCACGTGATGCCGCATGCGTCCAAGAGTATGCATCATGGCATCACAGGACGCGTGAAGAGCTGCTTAACGCGGCTCACTGTAACGTCCAGCTTTAACCCCACTATGCGCTGCGTTGCGTTAGGGGCACGTTATGCGACCTTAACGTGGCATCTTACGCAACGTCTTAGTGGGAAAGAAGCCTAAAAGGATCACTGGCCCTGATTCACTAAAAACCTGTAAAATTACCACACACTGAAATGTACTGCCATTTGTGCAACATAGTGTGCATGTGCACACAGTGTAATTAGTGTAATGCGCAATATACTAGCAACTCTATGCGCTATCTGCAGCTTTGCTTACGTAAATACCAGTAAGGGCCTATTTCCACTATTGCGAATTCGTATGCGTTTTTCGCATGAAAATTCGCATAGCAATACAAGTGAATGGGACTGTTTCCACTTGTCAGGATTCCTTTGCGTTTTTCTGTGCAGAAAAAATTCGCATGGCAGAACCATCAGAATTCGCATGCCGCTATGCGAATCGCATACGATGTATTTAATAGGAAATTCGCATGCGGTTTGGGTATGCGAATTTTCATGCGAATTTGCATAGAAACAATGGAAAATCCCACCGGCACTGCCATGGTTAAATTCGCATACATCGTCATCCATACGAATTCGCATGAAAATTCGCATAGACCCGCATGCGAAATTCGCATCCGCATGCGAATTTTTACCGCGGCGATTCCCACCGCACAAGTGGAAATGCAGCCTAAAACTGTTGTGCGCAATGTGTTTATTCTAGCTTTATTGTTGCTATGCACTGAAAAGGTGTTGCTCTTTTTTTTACAAATATTGGACAATAAAGCTTAGAGCTACATCTTTTTGTCTTCTCACCCATATGTTTATTAATAAACACACAACATGCTTATAGTCCTACTCATACAAATGCATGTAAATATTTACTAAACGCTTTGCCAGGCATCACATTAATTAGCCCCAAGTGATGATACACTGATATTACGAAATGCTATAGCTCTTTGATTTAAAAAAAATATATAATTTATAAAAAAAATATAATCCCTTCATAGTTAAAGTAGTTTGCTATATCAGAGTGATATACTACTGTATATCAGAATTGGTTATGCATTGCATAATTTATACAGACGCATTTGATGGGACTGGAGGAGTTAAATATATCCAGAGGTTTACTATATATTTTACTGTGTGTGTATATGTGTGTATATATATATATATATATATATATATATATATATATATATATATATATATATATATATATATATATATATATATATAGTGTCAGGTCCATAGAAGTTGGGACATCGACACAATTCTAACATTTTTAACCACAATGGATTCGAAATGAAACAAACATGATGTGCTTTAACTGCAGACTGCCAAGTTTAATTTGAAGGTATTTACATCCAAATCAGGTGAACGGTGTAGGAATTACAACAGTTTGCATATGTGCCTCATACTTGTTGAGGGACTTTCTGATCTCCTCTTTTCACTTTTGTTTTCTTTGGTTCATGTTCGATGTTGGGCACAAAGTGATAGCAAAGTTAAATAGGCTTAATGAATGATGATTGCATAATTGGATACAGAAACATTTGATTTGAAAAAATATCCCGTTGTTTAAGATATTTTCTAGGGATACCAACAGATGTGTCCTGGCCATTTTAGAATATCATTGTAGCATAACATTCTTAATTTTTTACGCTTTCCTTACCTAATGGATAATCAACTGCAGATATAATGTACATAGGGCAAATGCTAGTCATTGTGGCCCTGTCCATGGTGATCAGTTACCTTCCAGAATAATTCTGCATGTCAACTCACTGCCCATATAATTCTATGTGTCTGTTCACTGTACTGCATTGTAAATGATCACATTATTCTAACTCGCTGCATGCAGGATTTGTATTAAAGTATATGTTCAGTCTCCATTGCAGTTCACAGTTGTCATAACACATTATTACGCGTGCATCTGACCACTGTGAACCTAGACTTAATGAAGGCATGCAGCACTTTTTCAGTGAGATGTACGTTGGGCTAATTTTTTTCATGGACAAGTATAACCACATTTGTTTATGACTGTATACATGCTGATATGCAGCAATACTGTAATGTCCTCAGCCTCGGTCAGCCTGCTGAGATTATCCGCAGAGTGAGCTGGAAGAAGTCAGTGGTGCATTTATATTGTATAATTTGTCCTGTGGATTTAATTTCTGTAGGTCTGCTGAACATTAGTCATGGAGACACTTGGAATTGCCTTACAGATTAATTTCGTTATTGTAGAGCAGGAAATATTGTAAGCACCATGCATCATCCACTGTCATAAATTCATAATAATAATTTTTCTTTTGTTGGAAGAACAGAGGTTCCCTGTTGTGTTCTTTTCTGATTTTGATTTGCAATAGCTGCTCAGATGGTAATTTTCACAATATGTTTTGCAATGTTTTATGTACTGCAACAGTGTCTCAAAGAAATGATTATGAAGAACGACAATGAGTTCTAGGTTCTGTTTTCCTAGTTTAAGTTAAACTTCTAATGCATTCTTTTGTCCTACCATAGTACCAACCATACCCTCCAGACCACACTCTCTACAGTTTCCAGTCACCATTCCACTCAGCATTGGGGCATCTGTGCAGTGCCTCTACATGTCTTCCATTGTCCTGCCAACTTAAAGGGATACTGTAGGGGGGTCGGGGGAAAATGAGCTGAACTTACCCGGGGCTTCTAATGGTCCCCCGCAGACATCCTGTGTTGGCGCAGCCACTCCCCAATGCTCCGGCCCCGCCTCCGGTTCACTTCTGGAATTTCTGACTTTAAAGTCAGAAAACCACTGCGCCTGCGTTGCCGTGTCCTCGCTACTGCTGATGTTACCAGGAGCGTACTGCACAGACACAGACCATACTGGGCCTGCGCTGTGCGCTCTTGATGACATCAGCGGGATCGAGGACACGGCAACGCAGGCGCAGTGGTTTTCTGACTTCAAAGTCAGAAATTCCAGAAGTGAACCGGAGACGGGGCCAGAGCATGGGTGAGCGGCTGCGCGGGCACAGGATGTCTGCGGGGGACCATTAGAAGACCTGGGTAAGTTCAGCTCATTTTCCCCCGACCCCCCTACAGTATCCCTTTAAGTCCTTATTTGCTCAGGGATCATCATGAGAGATGTTCTGAGGGCCTGAGCACACGCTGTCACATTGTAATACACCACAGAAACCCATGGCACCTGCATTGTTCTCCACTGCAGAGCTGACTCCATTCACCTTCACTGAATGGGACAGTGCTGCAGTGCATGCAGCAGTGCAAAGAAGACACTGATCCACAAGGCAGAAGTATGCCCATTGCTGGCCATGCACTGTCTGATGTCCTTGCGGATCACACATTGGACCATGCTGCTGAAATCAGTACAGTATAGATGCAAAATGTCTATTATATAATCCATATAATACAATAATAATAATACAATAACATTTCTATAGCGCTTTTCTCCCATAGGACTCAAAGCGCTTAGGCTCTCTCAGATTCAGTAATTAAATAATAATAAAAGAAAAATAATAATAAAAGAAAACCGCAAAGGAGAAAATAGACATTCACATGAAGGGTCCTCCTAATATTTTGCATATTATTCTCCTAGTGATAAACATATTTGTTTTTCTCTTAATGAAGTCAACCTTTCCTCATGTACATCACATCACATGCTACATTTGTATTTCTTATGTACTTTAGGTTGATTTGAAAGCTTCCATAATTCAGTTTATGTTTTGCACAGCCCCATGATTGCAGTGCATAAATAAAAAGCGTTAAAATGGAGCACTTAAACTCATTTCGGACCAGGGACCTTTCTCTTTCTTTTTGCACTTCCTGATCACTATGATTGGCTCACAGTAACCAGGGGGCCAGGAGCTAATGAAAACACTCCTGACAGAGTTATGAAGCACTGCTGTCTTTAGACAGCTGAGTTCTATGCAGGCAGGGATGCGTTATTGCACCCCGTGCACAAGATCGGGCGACGTTAAAACTACATCACACCAGGCTTAGGCAGCCATGAGTGCGTTTTTTAATTGCGGCTGGTCCTGAACCGGTAAACTGAAAAAGAACTGTAGAGTAATGCATTTTGGTCGTACCAATGGTCTAGCACCATACAAAATAAATGGGATACAGTTGGGGACATCAAACTTGGAAAAGGACTTAGGAGTACTCATCGACAACAAGTTAAATAATCTTATTCAATGCCAAGCTGCTGAAGCTAAAGCTAATAAAATTTTGGGATGCATTGAAAGGGAAATAAAAACTCAAGATGCTAGCATAATATTGCCCCTGTTGAACTCTCTAGTAAGGCCACAGCTGCAATATGAAATTCAGTTCTGGGCACCACATTACAGGAAAGATATTGCAGTTTTAGAGCAGGTGCAGAGACGAGCAACAAAATTGATACGAGGGATGAAAGGTCTCACTTACCAAGAAAGGTTAGATAAACTGGGTTTATTTAGTCTAGAGAAAAGACGCCTTAGAGGGGATCTAATTAACATGTATAAATACATCAGAGGGCAGTATAAAAGCTTGGCGGATGAGCTTTTTGTCCCTAGACCTTCTCAAAGGACTAGAGGACATGATCTGCTCATGGAGGAAAAACGTTTTAGCCATTTATTTAGGAAAGGGTTCTTTACAGTTAGAGTGATTAAGATGTGGAATGCATTGCCACAGAAAGTAGTTATGGCAAATTCTATATCTGCATTTTAAGGGGGCTTAAATGCTTTCCCTGAGTTGAAAGACATCCATGGCTACAATTACTAGGTAATGTCCAGTGATGTTGATCCAGGGATTTTATGTGATTGCCATCTGTAGTCAGGAAGGAATTTTTTCCCTTTTGGGGCTAATTGGACCATGCCTTGTAATGGCCATTTTACATTTAATCAATTGGTATGCGTTAGTGTGCGTTAGTACGCGTTAGTACGCGTTTTTTTCATAGCAGTGCATTGGGAAGAAGATTTCAGTTAAAACACGTTAAAGGGAACCTTAACTGGACGGGGGGTAAAGAGTTTCACTTACCTGGGGCTATTACCAGCCCCCTGCAGCAGTCCTGTGCCCTCGGCGCCGCTCTGGAATCCTCTGGTCCCCTGCTGTCACTTAGTTTCGTTTTTGACGACTCACCAGTCGCCGCCCGCTATGCGTATTTTTGGACGCATTCACCAATGCAATTAGCGCTATTGCGGACCACAACGCGTACAAAAATACGCGTTGCCGCATTCCGCACGCGTAGATATGCATCAATGCGCATATCCGCAATAGCGCTAATTGCATTGGTGAATGCGTCCAATAATACGCATGGCGGCCGGCGACTGGTGAGTCGTCAAAAACGAAACTGAGTGACAGCGGGGGACCAGAGGATTCCAGAGCGGCGCCGAGGGCACAGGACTGCTGCAGGGGGCTGGTAATAGCCCCAGGTAAGTAAAACTCTTTACCCCCCGTTCAGTTAAGGTTCCCTTTAAGTGTAAAAGAGGCCATAGGTAAACCTGGGCATTACTTTGAAAATCCGTTTTCTTTCGGTTATAACTGAGAGCAACTGATTAATTGTAAAAGGGCCCTAAGGGTTTTTTTTCGCCTTCCTCTGGATCAACAGGGATATGTGAGGGAGCAGGCTGGTGTAATTTATTTTCTGGTTGAACTCGATGGACGCATGTCTTTTTTCAACCCAAATAACTATGTATGTAACTGATGTAATAATAAAAATGAAACGACTGTAGGACTGGGACCACACTTGTTGAAAATTACGTTCCAATGGTGACGCACACATTCGTTTGGAAACCTGCCTGTTTTCTACCACGATGCCTGAGTGTTTAAAATAATGGAGTTCCTGCTACATAAAATTGCAAATTGCATGCAGTTACCAAAGACTGCCAGCAAGTGTAGAAGGTGTATGGTGGGTGAAGCACACATTAAAATTTACACTATATGCGCAAAATTGCCTGGGTTAAACACGCTGGCTTTTTGCAGCATATGACTCATACAGTCTGTTGCAAAGCTTAGCGCCTCTGTCACAGAGGCGCTAAGCTTTGCAACAGACTGTATGAGTTATATTAGAAAACAAGTAAACAAAGAGACCGAGAGCCCAATATGGTGTAGTAAGTTGATACAAATGAGGAAGAAATGAAAGTACGTGGTAAATATACTCACAAGTCTGGGTCACCGCAAAGGCAACCACTGAGAATGCAGGTGGGGATGATTTGAACCTGACCCCACTCAGGTATTAAAAAGTCGCTCTCTGTAGAAAAATGGGGAAACACCCCTCCACCCAGGGTGGACTGTATAGTGATAAAACAAAAGTAACAGAGGCGCCAACAAGTGTAAAATGGTTAAAAACCGTTTAAAAGGAGGGGTGTAGGTGGATACACCTCTCAGGTAAAAATAGACCAGCCAATACGCTGTTAATAAATAACAGTATTATTTATTGGGGATTCTCCAAGCATGCAACGCGTTTCACGGGCAAAGCTCCCGCTTCATCAGGCAATCGAATAGGAGAAACACAGTAAAAGGTCCAGATCTGAATCAAGCGCCACTATGGATACACAGTACACAGTAAAAGGTCCAGATCTGAATCAAGCGCCTCTATGTATCCATAGAGGCGCTTGATTCAGATCTGGACCTTTTACTGTGTTTCTCCTATTCGATTGCCTGATGAAGCGGGAGCTTTGCCCGTGAAACGCGTTGCATGCTTGGAGAATCCCCAATAAATAATACTGTTATTTATTAACAGCGTATTGGCTGGTCTATTTTTACCTGAGAGGTGTATCCACCTACACCCCTCCTTTTAAACGGTTTTTAACCATTTTACACTTGTTGGCGCCTCTGTTACTTTTGTTTTATCAATGTATGAGTTATATGCTCCCTTGTATTGCCTGAGGAAGTGGGATATACCTGCAAAACGTGTTGCACCCTTCTGGAGTATGTAAATAAATAATTTCAATAAAATGCATCCTTTCTGTCTGTATTGAAGGGGTAAGTCCACCGCTACCCACTTAACCTCCCTGCCGTTCTAAATATTTGCTGCGCACGGCAGGGAGGGTGTTTTTTTGCATTTTCTTTTCTAGCATGTAGCTAGCCTAGCGCTAGCTACATGCTTCCCCCCTCCCTGCGGCGTCCCCCCATATGCGCCGATCGCCGCCGGCGCATATGCCCATCTGGAAATCCCGTTCTGAACGGGATTTCCATGAGGGCTTCCCCCGTAGCCATGGCGACGGGCGCGATGACGTCACTGACGTCATCGACTTCGTGACGTCAGAGGGAGTACTGATCCACCCCTCTGCGCTGCCTGGCACTGATTGGCCAGGCAGCGCACAGGTCTCTGGGGGGGGCACCCTCTGATGCGGCGGGTAGCGGCGAATCGGCGCGGAGCGGCGGCGATCGTAAGTGACACGCAGCTAGCAAAGTGCTAGCTGCGTGTATAAAAAATACAATTATGCAAATCGTCCCAGCAGGGTCTGAGGAATCCTCCGCGGCAGGTTACCCCGAGCTGAGCTCGGGATAACCGGCAAGAAGGTTAATTTTAAACTTTTTAATTAAGTCCTTTTATTCTTCTGGTGCCTCTGTACTACCGCATGAAGCTAATCTTGTCAGTTGTGAGAATATTGTCAGAAACTCCTGATCTGTATATGCTTGTTCAGGGTCTGTGGCTAAAAGTATTAGAGGAAGAGGATCAGCAGGACAGCCAGGCAACTGGTATTGCTCGAAAGGAAATAAATATGGCATCCTCCATATAAGTCTCAGCTCAGGTTCACTTTAAGAAACAAATCTACAATTTGCTCACCAAACTACATGAAGTACCTCCTGCATGTTTCTTTCCCTTCTGCTGCTGTGTGTGTGATCAGCAAATATGCAGATTGCTTCCAGTAGGAGACAGTGCGAAGCTTAGCATGCTAGCTTAGCCCTCCTTCCTCTCTGCTCTATGAAGATGCATGGATGTGGGGGTGGTGCTGGCCAGCAGATGTGCTGTGGGTGATTGCCTCTGGGTTGGGAGTCTCTTCTCAACCTTCACTAATCTGCAGTGAGAGGTGGAGACAGAAGAGAACGGCTGGCACTAACCGAGAGAGGGAGGATGTATATTGTACCCAGCAGTGGGGGGCGTGAAGCTGCAGTGCAGAGCTGCGACAGCCTTTTGCATGGTCACTTGTGTCTACTGTGCAGATGTAGATTGACCTTCTGGAATTGCTGTGTAGCTTGTACTAATATGCCTGCGTCTCATGTGCAGCTGCTGCAGTGATGGCAATGGCACCAGAGGACAACTAGCAAAATGGTTAATGCATCTGCTACTGTGAGGACACTGCTGCTGCTTTTTCTGTGTTTCTTGTTGCACTGTGAAGTATGTCAGTGAAATAGCCTGCTGTATGCTCTGACCCTGGCCCATCTTTATGTGACACTCAGGGTCCAATCTGCCAGTGACACAAGAAGCACCTCTTCCTATTCTTGCTTCAGCCTTCCAGGAATGTGCAAAGTTTGAATGGAAATCGCTGAAGAAGCATAAGAAGCATGCTTCTGTAGCTGGTCTCACTCTGGTGCTAGAAGCAACCCCCTTCACCCCAGCTGTACTCTGCCGTCATCCAGGCACAACTTATTCTTCTGACAACAATGAGACTTAAATGATTTCTGCTGGGAGGGAAGTATGTGAAGCCAGGGATTGTCATCCTCCAGCATGTCTTCCTAGCAGCTGTTTGTAGTAGAAGTTCTTGTGAAGCCCTTTATATCATGTGACCAGTTATGCAGCCTCACACTTGGTGCATCAGCACACACATCTTATACATACACCTGCTGCATGAGTGCTGATTCAGTGACATCTTCATGTCAGACTGCTCTCCTCTTGGTACCCTGGGCAGTCATGGGGGAGAAAGCCGAGTACCAGAGGCTTCCCAGCAGCGAGTGCAAGGAGGAAAATGAGGTAACGCTTCTTTTCATTGCAATTATACTGATGGGAATTGTGGAGAGTATATTACAGTTGTATGTATCGGTATGAATAGATAGATATAGATGTACATCTCAATAGACAATTAAATTCATCGAGGTGACAATATATCATTTTAAAGCATTGATCCCATGTCTTTATTTTATAAGTGTTCTGTTTCATAAAGTACAGAAATGTAGTATGTGTAGAGTATATATAAGTAT
Organism: Hyperolius riggenbachi; assembly: GCF_040937935.1. NCBI lineage: Eukaryota > Metazoa > Chordata > Amphibia > Anura > Hyperoliidae > Hyperolius > Hyperolius riggenbachi. Next base: position 202,065,815 of record NC_090649.1, read on the forward strand.
ATTAGTAGTTATTAGTACAGAATTATCAGAGGTCAGGAGGCACATGCTACAAATAACCCTGCATTAGTAGTGCCAAGGGCTTTGAATATACTTTAAATAGGTTTATGGGAAATAAATGTAATGTAACACAGTTCCAGAATTTGACATTTCCCATTTTACTTTTATTAATAAATAAATGTGTATTAAGAATATAATGTATTTTTTAGCAGAGGGAGATATAGTGTGTGTGTGTGTGTCTGCCTGTGTTGCTTTCCTATATTTTTTACTACCTTGTGTCACATTTTTAAACACCTCTGCTTGTTATGTGTTTACTATCATGCCTGGGAAGCTGCGGCTTAGCATTCTTACCTCGTTTCATCTGAGGTTTCTATGGCAACTCTTCAGCTGCCATTTATTGGTTGGCCATTCTTTTTGTGGTGACAACCAATTGGAAACCATTTTAAATTGGGGTCACATGGTGGTGAATGCTGCTTAGCATTAACTCTTTGTTGTGAGGAACATTCGTTTTTATTGTCGTTATTCATGGCTAAGTGAAGCGGTTTTTACTTCCTTGATTCAGATCATGCAGAGTATAAATGTGGATTTATTCCAACCCTTTTCATGACTGAGATGTACTTAAATTCAGACTAAGTATGTATAAATCTGCATTTATAACACAGCAATTACTCCATCTCTAGGGTTACCGTTAACTGAGATGCCAACAAGATTTTATTGTGGAATTTTTTTGAATTTATCAGATTGTATATTGATAATTGAAACTCATACGTTTTACCTACATTTGGTTGTGTTTTGTATGTCTTTATGACAAGAATTATTGTATGCCCTTGGATTGTCTGCTTTCTGACATGTACAACAGATATGTCCTTCTCTACACTGATCAACCACAACAATAAAACCACTGACAAAAAACCTGAATAACACTGATTTTTGCATTACAACAGCACCTGTCACGGGGTGGGATATGTAATGCAGCAAGGGAACAGTCAGTTCTTGAAGATGATGTCTTAAAAGCAGGAGAAATCAGCATATAAAAGAATGCAGGGGATTGTGCAAAGGGCCAAATTGTGATGGTTAAACAGCTCGGTCGAATGATCTCTGAACAGCAGGTCTTGGAGTATTTTCAGAATATAGTGGCTAACACCTACCAAAAATTGTCAAATGGTGTCAAAGGTGCTCACAATTCATCAGGCTCTCTGGTCTGATCCCCAGAAGAGCTCCACAAATTGCTGGAAAATGTAATGTTCACCTTACAAGAAAGATGTTACAACACGTGCATTACTGCTTGCTAGGTATGGAGCTATGTAGCTGCAGACCAATCAAAGTGCCCAGGCTGACTACTGATTACTACCATAAGCACCACAATGGGCACATGAACATCAGATTTGGTCCATAGCGCTAGAGATGAAGCATATTCCCCACTTCTCAGACCAATCCAGCATCTATGATATATGGTTGCACAACAAATATAAGATCTGTGAAGGTCACACCTCACAGTTTACAGGTCTTAAAATATCTGCTGCTATTGTCCATGCTGGAATTTGGGGCCATGATTTTGACTGACAAGTCATTTTCCAACTGTTTCAGTGCAGGTAAATTTTGTCTTCAGGTACAAGTGGATATATTAGGATTTGATATGTCAGCGGAGCTCCTGCAAGTTGCCCATACTTATTACCTGCCCTTTATCTAACCTCAAGCCTACCCTAGCACTAACCTCACTTCTGTCCTTGCCCTAAACATCATCCCACCAACCTAGTCTAGCACTATTTTTACCCTTGGCCTTACGCAACACTTAAAGAGAACCTGAGGTGAGAGTGATATGGAGGCTGCCATATTTATTTCCTTTCAAACAATAACAGCTGCCTGGCAATCCTCCTTATCCGGTATATCTGTTACGGTCAGAACCCGAAATATGGCCACTTCGGGTTCTGGACGGTCAAACCTCGAAGTGGCCGTCTTAGTGCGGCCAATGTCAGAAGTGAATTGAATCCTGGCAGCTCTGTGCTCCTCTCCTCGACTCTTCCCCCTGCTCCCCCCTCCTATTTACCTCTGGCAGCCGGGGACACACACATGCACACAGGGTCCTTTGTCGCTGCAGGGAAGCAGGGATTCGTGCCGTTCATTACTGCAGAGCGGGTGCTAACAGAAGCAATGTCTGCAGTGTTCCCGCTGTGCTTCCCTGAAGCGCCGAACGACTCGGTGTGCATGTGTGTGTCCCCGGCTGCCAGAGGTAAATAGGAGGGCAGTGGGAGGAGCCAGAGCCGAGGAGAGATGCAAGGAGCCGCCAGGATTCAATTCATTTCTGGCATTGGCCGCAGTAAGATGGCCACTTCTAGTTTTGACCAACCAGAACCCGAAGTGGCCAGACTTCGGGTTCTGGCCATAACATATCTAATACTTTACGCCATAGACCCTGAAGAAGCATATGCAGATCAGGTACTCTGACTCAGCTGACTCAGATTTTACTGGATTAGCTTGTGCCAGGGTTTTGACTCAGACCCCATGTATGTCAGAAGATCCACAGGACTGCCAGGCAACTGACATTGTTTAGAAGGAAATAAATATGGTAGATTTCATCTCACTCTCATCTCAGGTTCCCTTTAATCCCATCAATTTTTCCTACCACCAACCTAATCCATGGTCCATGGTCTTTCCCTTAAAGGGAAGGTTCAGGGAGGGGATTAAAAAAATAAAAATAAATTTCCACTTACCTGGGGCTTCCTCCAGCCCGTGGCAGGCAGGAGGTGCCCTCGCCGCCGCTCCTCAGGCTCCCGGTGGTCTCCGGTGCCCGACCCGACCTGGCCAGGCCGGCTGCCAGGTCGGGCTCTTCTGCGCTCCATTTCCTGGGACTTCTGCGTCCCACGCCGGCGCGCTGACGTCATCGGACGTCCGCCGGGCTGTACTGCGCATGCGCATGTATCCATCCCGATTTGGGAAATTGTGGCCTGCCAGAAAGGGAAAATAAAATGTAGTTTACTTTTTTATTTGATTTTGTTCTTGAAGCTTTTATTATAATCAAAATGTACACTAGACCCTTGTTTGACAAATTTTGTGAAGTTACAAGCAAAAATTTAATGAATGTTAATTGAACCACCTTTTGTACAGAAATCCAGCCAAAATCCAGCCAAAATTTAACGCCATGGAGGTTAAACAAAGCCATGAATTTTGGCTTTTAAAGGACATCAAGGTGAAAATAAAATGATGAGAAAAAAATTGTATCCATCCTCCTCCAAAAAATGACTTTTTAGATCTCTCACAGTTCTATTTTATATTTAAATCTAGTTTTTAAGTTTTTACTGTTTCATTGTCTCTGCTCAATGACACCTTTATTGAAGTATGCCAAAGCACAAATCTATGAAATATTGACCCTTTTTATCGCTTTCCTGCTCTCAGAAGCCATTTACTGACAGAAAAGTATTTTATGACTGTAATTACTAATCAGTGAGGGTTATGCTATAGTCTGACCTAGTCCGACCCAGTCCCGACCCAGACAGAAACTGTCACTTGCATACCTGATTTTTAACACTTTTAGGCAGAGAAAGAAAAAAAGGAACATAGCATAGTTATTTGTTTGCTTAATACAATATATACACATGTCTATCCCATAATGTCACATGTCACCTCGGTTGTCCTTTAACAATTAGTACAGTGGCATCTGAACACCTACATGTGTGTTTAGATTGTTGCTTGGGATTAGGTTTCATTTAAAATACATAAGAGAAAGTAATTGCAGAGATCATTAGCTTCAAGTTCCTTAGCAGAAACAATAGTGATTGTAGATTCTCCAGTCCATTCAGCCACATTGACTGGTGGTGTCAGCAATGATGTGTAAACTATCACCCTGTTAGCTCCTCAGTACAATCAGTGTCTGGTGTGCCCGTTAGCTCCTCAGTGCAATGCTCCAATAGGTACTAAAGAGAAGTGGCCGCTCTGCTGCATAGTTGGAGTTCAGTGGTGGACATGACTACCGTTGCTTTGTGTTAGTAGCCATTCCATCACTCACCTTTTGGGCACTGAACTGTGCATCTAGGACAGCCTTTTTCAACCTTTCTACCCTGGAGGAACCCTGCAAATAACTTTGGGATCTCAAGGAACCCCTGCAAACAATTTTTTTGATCTTGAGGAACCCCTGCATTTATTTTGGAGGAGGCATGGTCTTTAAAAGTATGTGTGGCTGTTTATTTCACTACCCCCTATTACACTGCCACTCATTATACTGTCTCCAGACCTCCCAATTTAGTGCTTCTTGTTGAAGTACTACCACCTATTATAAGGTGCTCTATTACACTCCCCCCGCGATGGGGGAAAATGCCAAGGAACCCCTGCAGAGTACTCAAGGAACCCTGGTTGAGAAAGCCTGGTCTAGAATATTGCACAAAGGCCAATCCCAAATAGAGAACGCCATTAGCAGTTTTAACGTCCTACTACTGTATATGGACAATGAATAAATGCACTTTATAAGTAGTAAGGCGTATCTGAAATCATTTTGAAGTTGTTGAATTGTTTCTGTGGGTTTCTCTAATGTTCACATTGTACACAGGAATCCACGGTGACGTGGCATTAAGACCGCTTAGATGTTTAGGAAAAGAGCTAAATCGGGCCTAGTGCTAATAGATCTGTGCAAATTGGATTTAACATGAAATGTTCATTAGTATAAGATCCTCTTAGCACTGGTGTTTTTAATTCTATAATACAAATTAGCTATTTAAATCTTAAAGGTCTTCCTACTATGATGAAAGCAATCAAATAAAGGCATAATCTTCACAAATCAAATAAATCTCAGACACTGTGGTTTGCTGTCTTAAAGCGGATCCGAGATGAAAAACTAACAAGTAACTTGTCTATATATCTTATCTAAAGATTAGATAGTTTACACAGCATATTTAGCTGCAAACAGCTTCAAAAGTTTATGATTATTTATTCCTGTGGTACAATGAGGGCAGCCATGTTCTTTTTGTCACATTGTCACAGGCTGAGGGCTGGAGATGCTATCAACTTGCCTGTGTGTAAATTCAGTCCCCTCTCCTCCTCCCTCCTCTCCTCTGCCTCTGAAATCAGTGGCTAGTAACCTCCTCCTCCTCCTGCCCAGACTGAGCTCCCATAAGCCCTTGCTACAGTGCCAAGGCACAAAAGGAGCTGTGGGCGAGGCTTGTTTAGTTTATAGTGAATTAGAGTATTAAAACAAAACAAAAAAAGTATTTGGCTGGAGGAATGCCCTATAAACTATATGAAAGGAACACAATTATGCAATGAGTAAAAGTTTATCTCGGATCCACTTTAAATGCTATCGAGGATTTCTCCTGCACTTCTCAGTGTGAAATTGTGAACAATGCATCATGGTGATGGTGTTTAGCACCATGACCAAGCAGGATTGAAGTGCTAGGCACAGTTTCTGCAAGGAATGATAGTTGCATGGAGTTTGTATGTTTGTTTTGTGTAATTTTTTTGTTTTCATTTGGAAAAGAAAGAGAAGATGTCCATTGTCACAAGTGGCCTTACTGTGTAGTATTGAGACTGTGCTAGACACAGGGCTGTGGAGTCGGTTCAAAAATCATCCAATTCAATTCAACTCATTTATGAAACCTCCGACTCCAGGTACCCAAAATTGCGCCGATTCCTTAGTATAATACGTACCAGGGCTGGGGAGTTGGTACAAAATCATCTGACTCCAACTCCTCAGTTTAAAAAATCACTGACTCCAGTTCCTAAAAATTGCTCTGACTCTTCGATTCTGACTCCACAGCCCAGGGTAGACACATCTATTTGTAAGCTCCAATACAACCAAAAGCTGATGTGCTGAGGAGATATTTGGTGGTCTTTAAATTAGTAAACTGAATACGCTAAGATATTAATAAATGAAATAATACTAACCACTTATTGCCGGCTACCAGTTTGAGCACCTGTGCTCTTCACCCATGGCAACATTAAGGGCACTAACCAAGGTGTTTCACCTCCATAGTAACAGATGCATGGAGGCCATTGACACCTCTGTGCAGCATTGGGCCCCAAATTGTCACCTGAGGGATAGACCCTGATGCTGGATGAAAGCCCTTGTATGTGTGTACGAAGCTTTACAGTGTGCTTCTACAAACAGTGCAGAAACGTGGCCGATAGTGGTGTGACATGAAAGAGTGAGGAAAATCTCTTACTCCATGTGCAGTCACATATTTCTCCCCATGTGCATCAGCTGCCATCTTCCATGTGCAATTTCCCCATGTGTTCCTATTCCATTTGCAGCCATTTCCATTTCTCTTCTAATTGCAGCCTTTTAGATCATCCCCAGTTAGTAAACATTTTGCTGAGTTTACTTTCATGCTCGGTTCACACTTGAGCCGCATCTCCAACGGTCACAGCCGGAGCAAACAGTGCAGTGTCTGGTCCTTTGGAATCCAGAGACATATGAGTTTCCACCATAGGCTTCTTAGGGAAGGTCATAGTCTTGTCTGGAAAATTGTGTGGGCCCGGACTTGCTGGATCCAAGGAATCTTGCACGCTGACATGTGTGAACAAATCCTGTTAATAATCTAAATAATAATAATAATCCGAACACTTTTCTCCTGTCAGACTCAAAGCGCTCAAAAGCTGCAGCCACTGGGACGCACTCAAGTGGCCAACTTGCAGCGTTAAGGAGTCTTGCCTCAGTACTCCTAAGCACTGACTTTAGCCAGGATTTGAATCCTGGCCTCTCATGTCAAAGGCGGTGCCCTTAACCAGTACACTATCCAGCCACTTAATGGGATCTGTTGACATCTGAGTTTATCTGTTGGTTCCAATGTGGTAAAATGGAAAAAAAAACAAAAAACTATTTTGTGTTCTGATGTGAAGTGAGCCTAGAATTGGGTGTTATATTTACAAGTGACTTTTTTTTGTTCTTATCAGAAAGCAGATGGTATGGTAAAGTCCCGGCTATCCGGAACTCAGGCATCCGGCAGTCTCAACCAACCAAAATGTCGATGAAGGGGGGGATATGTGGGGTTCCTTTGTACTGTTGCAGAGCGGTGCACAGCAGAAAACAACTTACAAATCCTTCTGGCACCAGTCCTCTTCAACCCAGCTCCCAGCTGCTGTACTGCGTCCATGTTGGGCATCTGGCATGCCACCTGGTCACATGCATGCTTCGGAGTTATACACAGAGGATGCAGCTAGGAGCTGCAGGAGTGCGTACTGGCATGTCACCTGACCCACATCGGGTCACAGACATGCTTTGGAGCCATACACAGGATGCAGCAAAGCAGCTAGGAACTGCGGGAGTGAAGAGGACCAGCACCCGGAGGATTTGTAAGTTGTTTCCACTGTGCACTGCTCTGCATTTCATCTGCGGGGGAAGTTGGTGTTACATTTTAGGCCCGGTTGCTAGCCACCCTCACTCACATATATCTGACATCAGGCAATCCCTGCCTGTGCTGGATAACAGGGACTTTACTATACTGATTAGGTTCCTCAGAGGACCACTGTGCACCATGACTTGAACAGGCTAACTTCGGAAAACTATTTTTGCCACATCCTAAAGTGAGACCTAAGGTACATACACACGTCTGATTTTTCCAAACGACCGGTCATGCGGACTGGTCGTTTGAACGTCAAATCTGGCGTGTGTACAAACCGTTGTTCGGCTGATAATGATTTAACGGTGAAAACCATGATTTTGACGGTGAAAACCAGTCTTCTCAGCCGGGCGAACGACCGGTCGTTTAGAAAAATCAGACGCGTGTATGTACCTTTAAGCTCCCAGTAATTATTAATCAGATTAACTCAGCCACAGTTTAGTATATTTTATCAAATACTATCATTACTATTTCACTGTAAGCAGGGTGGACTTGGACGTATGCAAATCACAGTGCTGCAGATAATAAGAAAAGAACCAATTAGTCTTAATGAAGTTAAATGGCACCAAGTATTTCATCAGACATTGGCGAACCTGTTTCGAGTAGCGTCTATATCTTTTGATGAAACTGAGACTTATTATTGCGTTATAAAAAAAAGTAGGTGCCCATTTAGAATTTAGAGTCACCTTCCTCTTTTTCCCCTCTGACCGCCGCTGCCGATCGTGATCACTATGATCCGCTGGCGATCGTAGTGATCACTTGATCAGGAGCCAATCGCGATGGCTCCTGATTACTGAATGGAGACACCATCTTATGACAGCTTAATCTCCCCTCTCGGGTGCACACGATCGCATCGGGAGCGCAAATGGCAGGTGGCGTAAATCTTACGCCACATCAGGCTTAGACAACCACAAGTGCGGGGTAGGATTTACTACACACGGTCCGGAAAAGGTTAATGTGGCCACACCATACAATTTTTTAAATATATTAAATATCTTTCCAATTGCACTCAATTTTTCTGACTGATTGTAACATTTCAAAATCTGACCAATGTACCACACACATTTTTCCCCAATTATGAAAAAAAAATGATTGAAAACTCAATTGAGCGGGCATAGAACTCACCTTCCGGGATCCACTGCAGCCTCTATCTTCTTCCTCCCAGGCGTCCATCGCATTGGTAACAACGCCCCCTTTGATGACGTAACCACCTGTCACTACAGGGGACACTGTTACCAATGAGACAGACCCCTGGGAGGAAGAAGGCAGAGGCTACATGCTACTTGGAAGGTGAGTTGTTAAGCTTTATGCCCGCTCTTCCCCGCCGCTGCTCCTATGCCTGACTACCTATACTGCGGCTACCTATGCCTGTCTACCTATACTGCGGCTACCTATGCCTGGCTACCTATACTGCGGCTACCTATGCCTGGCTACCTATACTGGGAGCACCTATGTCTGGCTACCTATACTGGGAGCACCTATGTCTGGCTACCTATACTGTGGCTACCTATGCCTGGCTACCTATACTGCGGCTACCTATGCCTGGCTATCTACACTGGGAGCACCTATGTCTGGCTACCTATACTGGGAGCACCTATGCCTAGCTGCTTATACTGGGAGCACCTATGCCTAGCTACCTATACTGGGAGCACCTATGCCTAGCTACCTATACTGTGGGCACCTATACCTGGCTAACCTAGCTGGTTCCGCGCGGTGGGAGGAGGGGGGACACAATGTTTACACCCTCGCCCTGGGTGCAATTTAGCCTAAAAACTGCCCCTCCCTCATATAATACACTCAGATTTTCAATAGATTTTACCATCAAACACCCTGTGGCATAGAAGAGTATCTTTTTTTTTTCTTCTTTGTAGGCAGGTTTCACACTTATTAAAATGTGTGTGCATTTAGCTGTTGTGTACAAACTTGTTTACTGCACATCTAATGAAAGTCAATAGAGAATTGCACTTCTTCTAAAATTTGCATTACACCTTTTGGCATGCGTGAAATAAATGTACATCTTGCAGCATAAATTTGCACCTAGCATGCAATTTCCCATTGACTTTTTGGAAAAAAACGCATTTGAATGCAAATTTTAATCCCAAAAACATTCTATTTTGCGCAATAAAGCGTGGGCGTTTTTGCACAATGCAAAATGGCACGTAATGCTTTTCAATGGTGCCGCATGCGGTTGTTCGTAATTTAGATATTTGCAGTGACTCTCTGGATATGTTCTCTAGTATAAAGCATAATTTTACTGCCAACCAAAATAGATGCTGGAACATTTACATTGTCCAGACCATGCATATTAACAGTAACGTGGCTCTGAATGACTAGTAAACTTTATCCCTGACAACATCTGATTTCAGAATGTGTTGGCTTTAATAGCACAGGGAAAGGAGGAGCGCAGTGCCACTAATGAGGTGCTTCTCAAAGTACATGACAGGTGTCCAGACATTAAAGATTTACTAGGCAGCAAGCAGGATAGGCAAGGTTGACATGCATAGAAAAGCTTACTGCATGTGCCTTGTATTTTTCTCATAAATCTACTAACGTCTTCATGCCCTATGGTTATCAGTAGCAGAGTGTGTGTGTGCGTAAGCACATTGTATTCACTGATTGGATTTAGCTTTTGCTGCTTCCTTCTATACACAGTGTGCGTGATCTCTGGTACTCCTGTATATATGTGTTTCCTGTATTTAGGTTATTCATCCTTCTTCCTGCATTGAGTTATGCGTAGAATATAAAGCAGACAGGAGAAGAATGGAAAGCAGCTCAATCATTTTGTAATGCACAAAGGAAGGCTTATATTAGAAAAATAGTTCACAAGTGCACCTTACATTCTTCAGCAACTGTATTATATTAATAGAATTCTTAAAGTCAAGTAGTATATTGGCATAAACATACAATACGTGAAATCCTCCTAAAATTATTGGGGCACAACAAGCAAATAAGAATAGCAGTTCCATCTATGTAAATATTAGTAGGAAAGTTGCACGTGGAAGTGATTATTTGCAGAAAATGTGCTATGCTGAATTGCCTAGTACTCAGCCCTACTGGCTTACAAAGAGGGGCCTGCTAGCTAACAATACCCAGTTTCTCTTTTAATATATAGTCTTTCGTTTAACATGTACGGTAGATTAATACAAATGGGAAATGTCGACCAGAAAGTTCGTATGATAAGCTGAGGTACCCAAATTTGTACTCTTGCTGCTGGGATAGATAGCCTAAGAATCCCTTATTTGCTCTTTTGTCTACTTCTCACTCATATGCTTGGATCTTTGACACACTACTTCTCTCTATCCCTTTCCTGTAACCTGTGGGCCAATGCAGCCAGCTAGACACCTCACACTTTGGCCTTCCAGTGTCTCCGCTTCCTCATCCTTCTCTGCCTCCTGTCTAATTCTGTTTTTCTATTACTGTCTTCTCTGTCTGTCTGCCAATCAGTATACTGGAGCACAGGACAAATCAGGATGCCTTGCTAGGCAAGAAATTATCTTTTCTCCTGATCCCACTTCCGCTCTAATAAATATTTGTGCAGCTTTAAAAAAATATACATGGAAACTGCCTGCTGATATGTGAATGATACTGTATGTGGAAGGAGAAAGCAGGCTATTCCAGGCTGGTGGAGGAGGTAGGCAACACAGCATGAAGGTCTCTTGAAATCTGGGTACTGTATGTGGCTCATTCTCTGCCATTGTATATTTTCTTATATGAACACTGACAGAATGTAAGTAACATATTATTGTGTTTTCATACAGCACAGCGGCATTATTTTGTATGGCTTTTGTTATGTTTCTTTGTGGCCTACAAAAGACGGTCGTCGACCTCTCACATATTTCCTTCAGTGATGGGGGTTGCTTGTTTATTTTGTCCCAGAATTTGATTGACATATTGTACTAACCTTCACCTCTTCAGCACATTCAGTGGATTTGTCAGTGCTCATATTTGAGGAAACGGCTGCTAAACCCATTGGGAAGACCGTGGTAGCTAAAGAATGAGATTTCCTAATGGCATCAACTGATAGTTAGACATACAGACATGAAGTATGAAATTCAACCAGCATCTCTGGCTTCTGGTGGGATTTGGTCAGTCAATGGGGAGAATATAGCCCAGCTAATCTTTTTCCCCTGAACGTGGTTGGCTAGGAAATATACTGAGAATTCTGGAAAATGTAGTTATTGACAGTACGACTGATCAGATCCACTGGATTAGTGTTCATATTTTTGTTCAAAAAAGTTCCCGTACATTTTTTTTTACTTTTGTTAGGAATAATCTATTATCATTTTACCTGGAAAAAAATGTAATTTGCCTAGAAAGAAAGCAAACTAGGTCTACATAGAGAAGATTATTATTGTTTATTGGATGTATATATAGTGCCAAAATATTACGCAATGATGGACAATAAATAAGGTTAGAGATAATCATAATAGGGGTGACAGACAACACAATACAGGTAATAGGCAGTAAGACACACAAAATCATGCACTAGAGTAGTAATCCCAATAATTGAAGTTCATGTTATTCTGTGAGCAAGATGCACGATCAGGTATGATACAAAAGGAGAGATGGCCCTGCCAGAGGCTTACAATCTAAAGGGAGGGGGTGGTGACATGATGTGGGTGGGGGGGGGGGGGGGTGCTGCATCGAGAGGTTCTTGGCAGAGAGAGCTAGGGCATTGACAAGGTGGGGTAGACCTTCTTGCAGAGGTGAGTTTTTTGAGGACCTGTTTGAAGGTGCTGAAGGAGGGAGCAAGGCTGGTGGGCAGTGGGAAAGAGTTCCACAGTATGGGGGTGGCCTCTAGTGAAGCCCTGTAGTCGTGCATGGCACTGCGAGTTGCGTGGGGTGATTAGGAGAAGGTCATTGCAGGAGCAGAGTGGGCAGCCAGGTATGTATCTGCTGCCGTTGTCAGAGATGTAGGTTGGGCAGGTCTTGTGTATAGATTTATAGGCCAGACATAGGATTTTGGAGCTGATTCTAAAGCGGATCGGGAGCCAGTGGAGGGATTTGCATAGTGGAGTTGAGGAGACTAATGAGTCTGGCTGCTGCATTCGTGATGGATTGTAGGACAGCAATGCGGTTCAGAGGAAGGCCTGACAGGAGGGTTTTTCAGTAGCCCAGGCAGGATATGATGAGGGCATAGACAAGGAGTTTGGCAGTGTCTGGGGTCAGGAAGATTTAGATCTTGAATATGTTGTGTAAATGGAAATTGCAGGCTTTAGTAGGTTTGGTAGTGGGGGGGTGAAGGAAAGGGCCGAGTCGTTGGAGACACCCAGGTACCAGACCTGTGTGGTCAGGCAGATGAATTGTACTGTTGACAGTGACATAGATGTTTGCAGGGGGTGAGATTGCTTGGGGCGGGAAAATAAGGAGTTCTGTTTTTTCCAGGTTTAAAGTGTACCCAAGGCAGACGTCCAGGAACAAAACAGATACTACTTATCTAAGGAATGAAAACTCTCAGGATCCTATAGAGGCTTCCCATGCCGTCCTCCGATCCCCCGTACCCGAGGGCGGACCCACCCCTGAGTGCAGCTGTGCAGTAGGCCAGAGCCGCTCATGCATGGGTGCAGCATGGCTGCGCTCTTGCCAGAAGAGGAGCAGGGCCTCAATGTGCAGCAGAGGTGGAACAGAGGACAGCATGGGAAGCTTCTCGGCCCTTTCACGCTGACTGCGTTCTGTTTTATTTTTGAAAAGGCTTGCGATTTTCCAAACACAAGTACAGTAAAATTACATTTGGAATTGTGGGAATGTATTCATGCTGAATGCGTTTCCGATTTACTAAAAATGCAGTTGTAGTTCTGCTGCATTTTTCCTGCATTTCGACTGAGGCCAAGATAATGAATTTAGCAAAGCGTGTTTGCAATTTCATTTTGCTTTTTAGCAAAATTTTCAGCTCTGGTTCTCTTTAAAGGGACTCCGAGCAGGGCAGAAACTATGGAAAGATGCATATCATTTTAAAGCTTTCTTTCTCCTCTTTCCAATGATATATAAACCGCCACCCTACGCCTTTTAGTTTTCGCTATTTTCCTGATTGAAATTGCCGCGGCTGTGATTTCGATCGCGTATATAGAGAAAACTAAAAGGCGTAGAAAGACGATTTAGGTGTCGTCACAAAGAGGTGAAAGAGAGCTTTAAAATGATATCCATCTTTCCATAGTTACATTGTATTACACAGGGTGACTTTTTCTGCTGAATGGAGCTGCTGACTTTGAGAAAAAGTCGTTCTGTGTAATACAATCTAACTATGGAAAGATGAGTATCATTTTAAAGCTCTCTTTCTCCTCTTTCTGACGACACCTACGCCTTTTAGTTTTCGCTATTTTCGCGATCGAAATTGCCATGGCCGCAATTTCGATCGCGAAAATAGCGAAAACTAAAAGGCATAGGGTGGCGGTTTATATATCATTGGAAAGAGGAGAAAGAGAGCTTTAAAATGATATGCATCTTTCCATAGTTTTTGCACTGTTCGGAGTCCCTTTAACTTCAGGAACCTGACTGGCATCCAGGATGAGTTGATTGAGAGGTAGGAAGATACCTGGTGATGGTGGAGAAGCCCTTTCTATAGAGGTAGATTTGTTTGTCGTCTGCGTTATGGTGCCCATACATGGTATAATTTTTTCATCCACTCTTACCATTTCTATGTAATATAAGGGCACTGCCTAAATTATCCTTTCAATATATTCACTTAATTTACCCTTATACTACATGGAAATGGTAAGATTGGATGAAAAAATTGTACCATGTATGGCCACCATTAGTGCCCAGGGAGGAAGAGAGTGTAATGTCCAACAAATAATTTTTGTTCCTTTTAACTCCAGACATGCTTCTACCCTTCAGTACTCCTTTCCACATTACAGGCCTGATTCATTAAGCTATGCCGCTATAACAATGAGAGCTAAATGACATTAGTGCAATTTAAATACAGGTCTGCCCCCTACGCAACGTAGGTTGTTACTATTTTGCTCTTTGCATTTACCGCAAAATTTGAAGTATCGCAATTGTGATACTTCACTAGCGCAGCTGCTACTACATTAATTAAAGTAGTAGCAGCCGCACTAGTGCAGCCCTGTATTTAGCTCCGGCTGATGTCATTTAGCTTGCTCTGCTATAGCAGCGCAGATTAATGAATCAGGCCCTACCTGTTTAGTTTGGCATTTACAGACAGTTCCTTTTTCCGTGACATTATTCAACCTGTTACTAGTTACTGACCTGAGGCATGCCATGTGCTTTGAGTCCTATGGTAGGAAAGCATTTTACAAATATTGTTGTTTTTGTTATCACACTCTTCTGTGGGGCCTTGTAGCCTGCTATATGAAAGGCAATCTAATGCTGCTAGTGAGCAGTCACATTTGTCATGTTTAAAACCGTACAGATGAGACACATTTAAGAATGCTGTTGTATAATTTGGTTTAGGTCTTCTGGTATGTGTTGTAGGCAAATGCTAGAAATCCCATGTACTTGTAAAGAGCAGCGATAGCTGCATAGTGAAAGCATTTCATGTGTAGGTGGTAAAATAGTGCAGTAAGGGCCCTTTTCCACTAGCAATCGCAATCACAAATCACAAACGCCAGCGATTGCGATTGCGATTTTTCATTAATTCTGTTATGCGATTGCGATTTGTGATTTTCATTTGCATTGCATTATTATTGTAAAAATCGCTCCAGCAAGCGATTGCGATTTGCGATTAGCGATTTCCAAATCGAATCACTGTAGTGGAAAATACTTCTCGTGATTTCTATGATAAAGTAACAACTCTAACGATTTAAAAATCACTAGCGATTTGCGATTTTGCGATTCAGCAATCACAATCGCTCTAGTGGAAAAGGGCCCTAATTCAGGTTTTTGGCAGAGGATCTGAGAGATTTTGGATTACTGGTTCTGGAAAGTATTTTGTCTTTTAATATATTTATATTCAGGAATAAAATAATAATGACTTGATTAATCAATCATTTTTTGGCTTGGTCCCTTATGTTTTATTTCAAGACAATTTTCCCTTTATACACTAAGCGGAGGTATTTGGAATTAAGACGGTGGCGTAGTGGTTAGCGCTCTCGCCTTACAGCCCTGCGTCCTCGGTTTGAATTCCAGCCAGGTCAACAGTCAACATCTGCAAGGAGTTTGTATGTTCTCCCTGTGTCTGTGTGGGTTTCCTCTGGGCACTCAGGTTTCCTCCCACATCCCAAAAATATACAGATAAGTTAATTGGCTTCCTCCTAAAATTGACCCTAGACAATGATACATGCACTACATGATACATGCCTGTGTTCTCCCCAGGCTCTTTAAGCCGTGTGCTCCACCCGGCTAGTTTTGGTGAGCACCCGGCTGTCATCGGCTCACCTCCTCCTCTGCTGTAAGCAAAGTTGTGCAGAGAAGCACCAGCCCTGCATTCTCTCACCCCACCCGGCTACTTTTTCATTCCACCCGGCTGGAAAAAAATTCTGAAGAGAACACTGCATACATTGGACATATGACTACGGTAGGGACTAGATTGTGAGCCCCTCTGAGGGACAGTTAGTGACAAGACTATATTCTCTGTACAACGCTGCGTAATATGTCGGCGCTAATAAATACTTAAAACAAATAAAATAAATAAATTCAGTTTTCTACACAGTGGGGTGTATGTGGGATCTAATTCATTTAATTATGTTATGTGTTTCATAAGTTCCCTTTTACACCTGCAGGTTAAACCTGCGTTGTTACCTTTTTTACCAGAAGGGGCCATAAAAGTCCATTTACACCTAATGCAGACTTTTGCGGTGCGCTGGTAGTATCTGATCTGATGCAAGGGCTGAAGCGCATACCGCAATCACGGAGCTTGGGGTAATGCAAGTCTATAGGCGATGCAGTAAGAGTAAAGGACAGATTGCGGTGCGACGGGGATCCCAGTGATGTACTTCCTGCCAGCAGTCTTGTTATAGTAAACTCCACGGGACCAAGAAAAGTGGTTTACTATATCAGAAATTGTCCTAGAAATGGCCCAGCATGGCCTGGTACATTCTCTGCTGCAAAAGACCAACTCTGTCCTCCCATTGGAGGTACAGTACAAGCACTTTTTGGTCGATTACAAGGTTAAGTATACCTTAGGGTTGCATAGCCAAGCTGGACAAATTGCTGGTACAGTATCCATGGCTCCTTAAAAATGGCAGCCATCTCTTCCTGTGAGTGGCTCCGATACCTCTGTGGACAGGACTTGCAGCATGTGTCCTGCCAAACTTAATGCTCACACTTCAGCCAATCATGTAGTCTCTCTTCAAATTGCAGCTAATCATGATCAACCAATACTTCCGCAGGTGGGAATTAGCACTCTCCTCTCCACTCTCTTTTGTTTTGCAGTGAGTAGGCCCGCTGTGATCTGTAGTGCAAGTGAAAGTAGCCTGTACTGTGCTCCACACGCTGCCAGGAGCGTCATTGCTAACAAGAGAAAAGATACCAGGGAGTGCGTACAATCCCATGGGAGGACTGGGACAATACTTTTATCGGTGATTGCAAAGTGGAAGTGGTAACGCTGCATCCTCTTTTGTTTACGTTCACAAATTCCTCATTTTCCCTAGGTTGCTTATTTGTACAGTGCTGTATATCCAGCGCCGGTGCCATTGTTCCTGTCTTACAAATGTTATCAGGCATCAACTCGCAACCAGCCTGAATAGAGCGGCCGACCATGGGTTTCACACTAACATATGATGCATGCACTGCCCACTTTTTACTTTATAGTGTCAGCGTCACGTAAAAAATAAAAAATAATTAGGCTCTTAGAAGGTCCTAAAATTACCGGTATGTACAGTAAATCTAACCTCGGATGAACACACAATTTTCAGCAGGTTATTATTTATATAACAAAAACTAGGTGAAAATATGTAAGTGGAAATATTAGTACACCCCATGATTTAATAGCTTGTAGAAGTACCTTTAACAGCAATCAGCACTTGAAGTATTTACAAAGCAGATATAAAAACAGCAATGGGGTTTTTAGGAGATTGTAAGCATGTGAAATATATAATTCCAAATGTTTATTAGGTATCACAAAGGAAACTGAGATGCAAATTATACAAATTAAATCAGCTAATTACCACATATGTCATGGCTAAGGCGAAACAGTAATAACCACCTGACATGCATTTCTTGGCTCAAGGCCGCTTCTTCAGAAGCTAAGCAACTGAACACAAACTTGCTATGATTGTTTTTAAATATAAGCACTTATATCATGATTGTGTTGTTAGTATTGATCATCTCCTGGCTGGGAGATGTATTCACATCTATGGACTACATCTTCAGGCATACATTGTGGCGGTGGGGGGTAGCGGCGGCAAGAGATTGAATCTGCGTCACCTGTTAAGTCTCCCTGGGGAAGTGGAAGATCCCATACGGACGGGGGCTAGGGAGTAGCCCTCCGAAAGTAAGTAATGCTGACTGTGTATCATGCCTCATTTAGGACCTTGAGGAATGAGCATACTGCCACCTATGTGTAAATCACCCATTCCTTTTTCTCCCTATTTGTGGGTAGTTTGGTAGCATCACAACCACTAACCTCCCCCTCCTATTCTGTCACTTAGTGGGTGTGGTGTGTGTGTGTTGTTACATAATTGCACAAGGGATTCTAGGATGCAAAGTTGAAAATAGCCAGGAGCATTGTGAGTTTGTGTTTGCAGCATAAAAGTTGAGAGCTTCCATAGGTGAGGAGCATGAATAGGGTAGCAGAGTTTACAGTAATGGACTGGGCGAAGGGGTGAAGGGGTTACTATGAAAAAGAAAACTAAACACCCTGGGTTAGGGCTTCAAAAACTGTGAATTGTGCTTTTGTTCATTTCCTTTATCTAGTTGTGATTTGCCTTCTTAAAACAAAAGGAAACTTGCAATAATTCAGCTTTAACCACTTCATGTCAAAGGACGTATATATACGTCCATTGTATTTGTGGCCAATGCACCACCATTTTGTTACTAAATGTGGCACATGTGGTATCGTTTTAACCATGACGAGTTGTAGAATACATTTTGGTGCGTCTTACAGCTTGGACCCTCATCACATAAAAAAATAGGCAGGGACAAACTCAATCAAAACATAAAAATTAATTTTCAAAAGTATGATCAAACTTGGGAAAGTTGTAAGAAAACTTCAAGAGACATATGTGGTAACATTTTAACCGTGATAAGTAGTAGAATACAGTTTAGACAGTTTTAGGGTTGAGGCCCATGTCTTGTGTATTCTTTTTAGTCACAAACTGAATCAAAAGCAATTACATTTTCTCATATTCTGTACCAAAATAAAAGACTTGTAAAATAACAAAGTTACAGAATATAAAAGAAAAAAAATATATATTGTTACTTTAGGAATATGGCTTTTTAAATATGTATGCCATGAGGGTATATTACTATTATTTTTACAAATAAGGTATTTTAATCATCGATCGTGTATAATGAGAAAGAAAAAAATAAAAGAACAGAAAAAGACATCTTTCTTTCCAAATACAATAATGTCACCATACATTGTGCTAGGACCAAAATCTAAATGTTTTAATAACCAGGATGAATAAGCAAATAAAATTTGTTCTTTTCCAATCACTTTATACCACCACCACACCAAATATTGGAAAGGGACTCACCCTTTTCTAAGACCCCCAATTAGGTCTTAGTTACGCCTTGGGGCTATTCCCAGGTCGCCCTGACCCTTATGATCTGTGTCTTTGCTATTCCCTCCTGGGGTTGTGCCAGAATCAGATATGATCACAACTGTTGATAGCGTTACCTCCAAATAAAGAACTCCACACAGCGTAAAACCGTTATCACTTAAAACACTTTAAAAATGTATCGCACTTACAAATTTCTCCACGATTTCACAGCATTGAGTTTTGTAAACGGGCTCTCGTAAGGGTCGGGGGCGACCTGGGAATAGCCCCAAGGCGTAACTAAGACCTAATTGGGGGTCTTAGAAAAGGGTGAGACCCTTTCCAATATTTGGTGTGGTGGTGGTATAAAGTGATTGGAGAAGAATTCATCGGGTAGTGATAATCCTACTTGGTAGCAACAGGACTGTGTGGCGCTATTACAATTGAAAATTTGCAGACCGTGAGAAAATATTGGTGCACTGCCTGGACATTTTATACATTTGCGCATCAAAAAGTATTGTAAAATTAAATTTGTGGGTTTAACTTCTAGTTAGCACTGTATATTGTAAAGCTATACTGAATGTAAATGGAGAAATATTGTTTTTTTCTCTTATTTTCCCTTTAAAATGCATAGAAAATAAGGTAATTACTAAACGAAATTATCACATGCTAAAAGCCTAATTTGTCGTGAAAAAAAAACAATATATAGATCATTTAGGTGTGGTAAGTAGCAATAAAGTTATTGGTGAACGAATGGGAGCAGCACTGATATGTGAAAGTTGCTCTTGTCCTGAAGTGGTTAAGTGAACATTTGTGGTTACCCACAATGCATCACTACTGAATATGCAAATTATCTCTTTATGCCCCTGTAAGCCAGGCTAGCACCCAGAACCGCTGGTGTATAGCAAGCTAGCCAGCCTATAGCTTTACATTTTACACAGCCACATCACGCCAGCCTGGCTTACAGTGGCATAAAGAGATCATTTGCATATTCAGTAGTGATGCATTGTGGGTAACCATGTTGTAGCTGAATTATTGCAAGTTTCCTTCTGTTTTAAGAAGGCAAATCACACCAAGCATTGCTTAATAGTAGGAGGGCTTTTCAGTCTCTCTTAGCCCCCTATACATTCCTAGTGGTTTGGGTCACCCCGAGCTGCTTGGTAACGCTGTCCCTTTATCTACATATCCATGTTACTTGAAAATCATAATTATACAAGATGTGCAAAGACACAAGGAAACGGAAATGGGCCAATACTTTATTACAACGTTGTAGCCTTGCTACAAGAAAGTACTTTTTCAGGATTCTGTGTAGAACTATAGCTCAAGGACATTCTTTCTTATATTTAGGACTAGCCTTGTGGTATTATGCTGTGAACACTCTTTAGTCTGTTTTTGCTACAGTACATATGAATATGTACTGCTGAACATACATTTGTTCCTTGGCTAGCTTATAAAACAGGTAAAATCATGACAAAGAACACTTTTTGCTATTTTCTTGCCTGGTCCATCTATGTGTATAGTAGCAATAAAGAGATAGCTAACTTATCACCGTCCTCTTGCATCACTATGCCAAAAAGTGGTATAGTTGGTTCAAGCCAGTGTGAGAAAGTGGTTTCTTCTTTTAAAGAGGAACTGTAGTGAAAATAACATAATACAATTGCTTATTTTTTATTTATTTTTACAATATTAATTTACAGATTATATAGTCAGTGTTTTCCCATTGTAAAATCTTTTTTCTCACTGATTTAAATTCTGAAATTTATCAAGGGTGGGCACAGCTTTAATTCTGCTAGGTGATCTGTACTGAATGTTCGTTTACTGAGAGTTCTATGTACACAGGGAGATGTTGCTTGCCTGGCAGTTGGAAAAAGCTGTTATTTCCCACAATGCAATGAGGTTGACAGACAGGAAACTGTTAGGACCATGGTCATGACATCACACTGCAGGGGGTGTTTCACCACAATATCAGCCATACAGACCCCCTGATGCTCTATTTGAGAAAAGTAAAGATTTCTCATGGGAAAGGTGGTATCGGCTGCTGATTGAGAGGAAGTTCAATCCTGGGTTTAAAGCGGACTTGAACTCAGAACTTCCTCTCTGCTCTATTAGATACAAAACAGCATAAAAACTTTTACATTAAAACATTTCTTTGTTACAGCTGATACAAAAACAAAAGTTTGCTTTCTTAAAACAGAAAGAATTTGTGATAATTCAGGTTGGAGTGAGCTTGAGATGTCTCCCAGTGCAACACTGCTGAATATATGCAAATTAACCATTGTTACCCTTAGAAGCTAAACACACCTCCAGAACCGCTGGAATGCAATGATGCATCAGTTTGTTAATTTGTACAGTGCCATAATAATCCAACATGCATACAGACTTTTTTGGATTGTTTGATCCTCATCAGTGCATGGCATGGATTAATTTGGCTCTATGGAGTAGGGCTTGTAACACCGAAAGGTACAGACTAACCAGCAAGCTCATGGTGAACCAGAACTCATTGGAGTGTGTAAGGGACTACAATGGTCCTAAAATGCTAAGAAAAACAAAAGTTTGCTTTCTTAAAACAGAAAGAATTTGCGATAATTCAGGTTGGAGTGAGCTTGATGTCTCCCAGGCATCACTGCTGAATATATGCAAATTAACCATTGTTACCCTTAGAAGCTAAACACACCTCCAGAACCGCTGGAATGCAATGATGTGTCAGCTTGTTAATTTGTACAGAGCCAGAATAATCCAACATGCATACAGACTGTTTTGGATTGTTTGATCCTCATCAGTGCATGGCATGGATTAATTTGGCTCTATGGAGTAGGGCTTGTAACACCGAGAGGTACAGACTAACCAGCAAGCTCATGGTGAACCAGAACTCATTGGAGTGTGTAAGGGACTACAATGGTCCTAAAAGCCCCCTTACTAAAATGCTAAGAAAAACAAAAGTTTGCTTTATGTCAGGAACCAGCCCGTGGCACGCCTGCGTATTCGGTTCCCGACTGCGGATTTGACCAGATCAAGAGGGGAAGCAGCCTTAGTCGAGCTACCACAAGGCTTTGACCCCTCAATCACTTCTCACTGCCACCACTAGCTGTCGCTAGACACGTCCACTCGGCTGTCAAGTGCTCAGCACGCAATCCGCGTTTTCGTATTCGGGTCAGCTTTGTGCTTTAGGCCGAATACAGGAACGCCACACACACATCCACACAGTTGCAATCTTACACTGTAGTGAAGCAAAACCACTAACAGTCGTTCCGAACGATACTGTTAGCCACTCTGCTGTCGAGCGCGGAAGTGCCCCTTACACACAATGCAATTACAATCTTATACGGTAGTGTTGCTCAATCATACAATCAAGCATGGACTTATACACCGTTACCCTTCAGTCTCCTCTACTAGGCTATGAGTGTTAGTTTAGTACAGCAGAAGTCAAACTTATTAAATAACGAGGTAATATTCCAGGAAAAAAAGTGGAACAATGCAGAAAATAATATATACAAAAGATTTACAAAAACAAAGTAAAAAAAAGTTACAAAATAAAAGTTTACAAGGATATACAGCAAGATAAGTTTGCATAAAAATAAAATGGGATAAACGTTAATTGAAATTTTACCAGCGCAAATGTCCAACCGTAGAGAGACATGAATTTTCTGATTTCCTCTGGATCATCTCTAGCGATGAGCTACTCTCGGGAGAAGATGATCTGTGACTGTCCCAGGCTGCTGTTTTATAGCAAAATGTGTGCCCCGGGTCCACCCCAATGTCCCAGGTCCAGGAACAATCCAATTTCCTGTTTAACGCGTGCAACTTCAAAGCGTTCCTGTGTTAGTGTTTGATCTTTTTAGAGATTTCAGAACACTTCCATAAACCCAATTTCCACAGGTAAAAATTGTATCAGAAGGATTTCAACCCTTCACACATTTCCAGTAGGCTGTCATATGTAAATTCCTGGCCCTGTGCTGGTGTGAGCTGTGTCAAAGCACACTGCAGCCAGTCCAGGTGACAATTGCTTCCAAGCACAATACACATCTGAGACCGTGTGATTTTAAAAGCTCTTGCTAATGTTATCCTATGTGTGTTTTCACATAGAGCAATGCCATTTAGTAAAAATCCCCCATAGCATTGCATTAGCAAGAGCTTTTCAAATCACTAGCTCTTAAAAAGCTCTTGTAGTGTAAACATGCCCTAAAAAAGGTCATCAAATTTGCAGAAGACACCACCATTGTTGGCCTTGTAACAAACAATGATGAGCAAGACTACTGTCGATAGTTTGACATAATATGCAAGTGGTGCAAGGAGAACAGGTTGGTCATTAACAAAGCCAAAACCGCAGAGTTGATATTGGACTTCAGGAAGCATGCCCCCAATCCGCCACCAATATACGTTGACGGCACCGAGGTTGATGGCAGCGTCCGCTTTCTGGGCACAACCATCTCCACTAACCTGAGTTGGATGGCACACACCACCTCAACCCAGAAGAAAGCCCAGCAGAGGTTAATTTTCCTTTGCCAACTGAAGAAGTTTGGCATGGCTCAGGAGCTGCTGACGAGCTTTTACACAGCCACCATTGAGTCCATCCTCCGCTCATCCATCCTACTCTGGTACGCTGGCTGCTCCACCAGAAACTGATACAAGCTTCAGAGGGTCGTCAGAGAGAATCATCGGAAAACCTCTCTCCTCACTCAACCTCCTCCACAACTCCTATGATCTAGAGCCTAGGTTCTCAACGTGTGGTATGCATACCCCAGGGGGAACTTCTGATGTTTCCAGGGGGTATTCAGGCTTTATATACTTAACCAAGAATAAAAATTTGTAATCTCTTGTAATTCTCAGTTCAAGTTCCCTTTAATGCCCACCCCATCACTTTCCACACTCTCCCCCCCCCCCCCCCCCCACACACACAAACTTTGTAGCTTCAAGCCGATGGACTATCTAGCGTTAAACTGTTCAATTTGCACCCTGGTGGACTCACGCTGAACGCCTGGTTATTTAATTATGAATTTGCACTCCTCTTATGCTTGTATAATTGTATTACTATCTTTATTTTGTTGTTTGTATTATCATCCGTACTTCTACCTCCAAGCAATTGTATGTGCCAAACCCAATTCCAGGCACGACCGTTCGTACTTGGTGACTAAAAATGATTCAGATTCAGATTTTTTTAAGATCCTCTTTAAATGCAGAGGTTTTTTTGTTGCTGCTGCTTTATCAACACTTTTTAGCAGCTCGAATGCATTTTATTGCAAATTTCTTTGGGGCTTTGTGCTGATTTTTTTTTTTTGAATAGTACAAAATTTTATATACTGGTGGCATAGTAAATATCATTCTTGCCTTGTCTTGCTGGAGTCCCTAGTTTGAATACAGCCAAGGAAACTATGTGCATGGTATATGCCCTCTCTGTGTTTGCATTGTTTTCCTTTTAGTACTACTTTTTCCTTCCATGTCTCAAAACATACAGAAAATGTAATTGGCCTTAAACTATGATGGCCATATGATTATGATAGAGATTAGATTGTGAGCCAGTCCAGGTTTGCTGAATCAGTTGTAATATCTCCACTGGTGATGCTTGGAGATGCCTGAGCATACTTACAGTGCTGTGCAATACACATGGGCATCAGACAATGCATAGACAGCACTGTCTTCTGGTCACACACTAAGGGCTCATTCACACTAGGGGCGTTTTTTAGATTTGTTAAGCGCTGGCCATTTTCAAAATCGCCCTGAAAGCGCTTGTGCAATGATTCTCTATGACAAAGTTCCCATCTGAGCGGTTTGTTTCCAAATCCGCCTCAATGGAAGGTATAGGAAAAACGCAAAATGCTCACAAAATCGCTTTGTGCAGCGATATAGTGAGCGTTTTATAAGAATAAATACATTGTATTTATTTTTTCCGGATCAAGAGTTCACTTCCTGACTGACGTCAGGAAGTGAAAAAACGCAATCGCTCTGCAAAAGCGCTTGGAAAAGCGCTTAACAAAACTGTCCAATGTACAGAAATTGGGAAAAAAATTGCCTCAAAAAACTCCCAACACGAACAGACAGGTGAGCAGAACACAGTGGGAAAAAGGCCTAAATGCGCACACTTCATTATTTTTTGTGAAAGATTTTGCACGACAAATGATTTTTCACGATATCGTGTGCAACATAACTTATCAAGAATTTGTCAAATGTTGACCAAAGCACGCCACCTGCAGCGATCGTTTATATTTGAACGACTGACAGATAAGATTATGTCGTTGAGGATCGTTCCAATCCTCATTGACTTGTGTGTGTTCACCACAATCATCTACGATCATTCAACAATTGTTTCCGCCGCTGCAAACAGTGATTGTAGTTGCGGCCAGATGGATCGGGGAGATGATTGTTTGTCACTAGCGATCCATCTGGCTGCATCTGCCGGTGGGTATTCAGCTCAATACGCTGTGCAGCAGTGCAGCCCTAGGAAACTCTGCTACAGGATTCTTGGCCACAGCTCAGCCCTGTACTCAGGGCCGGCCTTTGACATGAGCGACCGGTGCGATCGCTCAGGGCGCCGGCTTCCAGGGGGTGCCCCTGCCGCATGGAAGCTCCGCCCCCTGGTGCCGTGATAAGGCGCAAACATGATGCCCGTGCAGCCAGCCACCGTGATGGAGAGGGAGCCGCGGGGAGGGCAGCCCGACCTCTCCCTCCCTTCCTCTCCGGGCACTCTCCCTGCTCCCCCCTCCGATGTACACTGCAGCAGAGCCAGACAGAACAACTCACCTCCCTGGTTCCGATCGCCGGCGCCTCTCACTTCCCGCTGGTCGCCTCTTCTACATTAGTTACTGATACACACTAAACTTCCTGTTAAGCAGGAAGTTTAGTGTGCAACAGTAACTAATGTAGAAGAGGCGACCAGCGGAAAGTGAGAGGCGCCGGCGATCGGAACCAGCGAGGGAGGTGAGTTGTTCTCTCTGGCTCTGCTGCAGTGTACATCTGAGGGGGGAGCACGGAGGGCGGCCCGGAGAGGAAGGGAGGGAGAGGTCGGGCTGCCCTCCCCGCGGCTCCCCCTCCAGTATGAGGGGGCACCTACCTACCTACTCTATACTGGGGGCACCTACCTACCTACCTACTCTATACTGGGGGCACCTACCTATCTAACCAATACTGGGGGGGGGGGGGCAGCTACATATCTAATCTATACTGGGGGCACCTACCTATCTAACCTATACTGGGGGGCAGCTACCTATCTAATCTATACTGGGGGCACCTACCTATCTAACCTATACTGGGGGGGGGGGCAGCTACCTATCTAATCTATACTGGGGGCACCTACCTATCTAACCTATACTGGGGGGGCAGCTACCTATGTAATCTATACTGGGTTCACCTACCTATCTAACCTATACTGGGGGCACATACCTGTCTAATCTATACTGGGGGGCAGCTACCTATCTAATCTATACTGGGGGGCAGCTACCTATCTAATCTATACTGGGGGCAGCTACCTATCTAATCTATACTTGGGGCAGCTACCTATCTAACCTATACTGGGGGCAGCTACCTATCTAACCTATACTCGGGGCAGCTACCTATCTAACCTATACTGGGGGCAGCTACCTATCTAACCTATACTGGGGGCAGCTACCTATCTAATTTATACTGCGGGCCACCTACCTATCTAATTTATACTGCGGGCCACCTACCTATCTAATCTATACTGCGGGCCACCTACCTATCTAATTTATACTGGGGGCAGCAACCTATCTAATCTATACTGGGGGCAGCTACCTATCTAACCTATATTGCAGGTACCTACCTATCTAACCTATACACTGGGGGCAGCTACCTATCTAACCTGTACTGTGGGCACCTACCTATCTAACCTATAGCTGGGACAAATGCCTATCAAGCCATACTGGGGAAAGTATACTGGCTACCTATACTGGGGACACCTACCTGGCCAACCTATACTGGGAGGGATCTACAGCTGGCTACTTTTACTGGGTCACCTATGCCTGGCTACCTATACTGGGGGGGGACTTATAGCTATATGTCAGGAATCAGGATGGACGGAGGCACGCCCCCCCCCCCATTAGTGTATGTGTGTGGTGCGCTGAAACGCGAAGAGGATAAATTGGGGGGGGGGGGGGGGCACCAAAATCTGGTTACGCTCAGGGCGCTGTGAAACCTAAGGCCGGCCCTGCCTGTACTATTTCATATTTCAACTGAATGGTGACAGCAAAGCAATGGCAAGCAATGTAGGGGCCATGCACACCTGTAAAATGCAAGGCCACTGGCAGTGCAATGTAATGTGAAATCGCATTCTCTCCCTTAGTAAATCAGGAGATGCTTGGTGATGCGTGTGTGTGTGTATATCAAACTTTTACTTAGACTGTATTGTCCTCACTAATTTACACCATGGATCTGAAGGCTGAACATCTCTGAGGTCATAACTTATTAGTGGCATAACAGGGATGTGTGCTGAACGTTCATGTGATAGGGGCATAAGGCAAATAAACAGGGACATATTTTACAAGCATAAACATTTTCATTTTTTTTGTCAATTTATATGTACTTCTTTTATGTGTGTGAAAATAATAAACAGACATAAATAACTGTACTGTTAAAATTATTTAGTAGTGCATTTACATAAGCAGTGCTGATACCAAACAGTCTGTAAAACTACTACCTAAAACAATACTGGAGTGAGCCCCAAATAAAAATAAGTTAGATACTCAACAATGGGGTGGAGAGAGGACCATGAAGGCTCTATGGCAGGGATGTCAAACCGGTCCTTCGAGGGCCGAGGTCCTCACACATTTTTGACACAGCTCAAATGAATTGATGGGTCTGAATCAGGAAAGGTGTGGTCCATCAGGTAGAACCATTTCTCTTTTTCTCAGTCCATCCTAAACACTGGCATGGATCTGGCCGTCCAAGCCTGGAGTTCCACACCTGTGGTCTATGGGATCTAGCGCCTTCCCTCTTCATAGGTGAGTATTTTACTATTTTCTTTGCATTTTACTTCAGTATTATTATATAGTATTTATATAGCACCAACATCTTCCGCAGCGATGTCACTAACTTGTCTCTAACTTGTCACTAACTGTCCCTCAAAGAGGCTCACAGCCTAATCCCTACCATAGAAGTATGTTCATCATAATTGAGTCACTTTAGGAGGAAGCCAATTAACTTATCTATGTTTGTGATAAGTGGGAGGAATCAGGATGTGGGAGGAAACTGGAGTGCCTGGAGGAAACCCAGGGAGAACATAGAAACTCCGTGCAGATAGTACTCTGGCTGGGTTTCAAACCGGAGCCTCAGTGTTGCAAGGTGAGAGTGCTACCCACTGTGCCACCGTGCTGCCTACATACTGCTTTATTTATGCTGTCCCTTGGTTAGTGTGGTCCACGTTATGCACATAATCATGAAAATCCATGGCTATTTCCATCAGGATGGTAAGGAAGATGGTCGACCCATCTAGCTGTTTGACCCACTTTGTAGTGCTAAGTTGGTCTGTGGGTGTGGTTTGATGGAGTAATACTATAAAGCAGTTATGGGATGGTGGGGCAGGTGATGGTCTTGACAAATTCCTAGCTGAGTGAAAGGTTGACTGACTTTGCCTCTCCCTCCTTGCGTTGTCAGTGCCTGTGAAAGATAAGTGTGCTGTTGATTTACTTTGCTTGTGATGTTTTAATGCATATGGATCAATAAAGAGGTTTTAATGGATGTGAAGCTCTAGGCAATTCCCTCTGTACATACAGCGTATCTTGTCTCTTGGCTGGTGATGTACCATCCTATGATGTTTACCATGTAAAATGACAAGACAAGAAAGTGTTTTAGTCCATTTGTGGTGTGCTGAACAGTTCCTTCTACTAGCTCTCTTGCCGTGGCCTCATCAGTGATTACAAAGTTGGATTTCTCAAACTAAAAAAAACAACAAAAACACAAGAACTCAAGTTTTTCTTTTCTTTTTTACTAATATGGTCATATTCTTACTACTGATAGTGTCACCGAGAGACATGGTGAGTGTGGTACGAGTGCATGAAATTATATAAGAAGTGTTATATCTGAAAAATAATTTTGTACATAAATAAATCCATATTGCCTGTGGGGTAAGGGATGCAGTGCATTCCCTGCAGTGTGTCATGCAGAAGAATATTCTTCAAGGAAACGCACGTAAAAGCCAAAATAAATGATAAAACACTGCTGACTGTGTAGTTTAACAGTAAATTTTAACAAACCTCAATTTGCAAAATGTTCTTTGTCAAGGAGAACATGTAGGGAGGAAATGGAGCTATTCATAGAGCAAGACTTTGTTTCTTGTTATTTTTGCTTTGCTTCTATCAGTTACTTTCAAGAGTATTGACTTGCTGTCAGCAGCCTTGTGTTTTATCAAAAGAGAAAATACTGTCTATAGTTGCTATTGTGATGCTGGGAATACACAATGAGATTTTTCAGCAGATTTACTGTCCGATCGATTTTCCGATCGTTTTCCTTATCAATTTCCATTCACTTCTATGAGAAATCGATCAGAAAAACGATCGGAGATAAAATCGGAGCTGTCAGAAATCATCTATCGAACCATCTATCTGCCAAACTATCTCATGGTGTATTTTCAGCATCAGAGATTGTTTTAAACTGCTTGAAAAGGATGCACATTGTTTTGTTTTCCTGCACTGTAATGCCCTTTATCAAGCCCCACAGTGCTCATAGGCTCCAGTGTGCTGCAGCTTGTACTGGTAGCGAGTGAGTTAAAGAGATGTTGACAGATGAGAGAGGGACTGTTTTAAATCCCAATGGAGGCTCCCACAGGAAATTAACTCTCCATCCTGCAGTTAAATCTGACCCTTTGGCTGTGATTCAAACAGTTATCCATGTGAGCACCATAGAGTGTCTGTTTTTAGCAGGGCAGGCCCACAGTCCAAGAAGATTGTGCTTCTAGGAACAAGCAGGAACTATAGACTACACCCCCTAAACAACTTGTTTCTGACTGCTGTGAGAGGCATACAGGCGACAGGGATACTGATGAGTCCAGCACACCCGACAGCAGCTTTCACTGGCCTCTGGAACAGCTTCAGACACAGGATCCTGGAATAATCCAGCGCTGTCTCGTAATGCAGCTGTAATGGACTCCTGCTGGGATTTTCAGCACTTTGGCATGGCTTGTTTTCACTGTTCTCATCACAATCACCAGACAATTATTAATACGAGGGAGAGAATGTGTTCCCATTCCAGAGATGCCACTTTGATGCTGAGGTGGATGTAGTGTGTAAAGTAGGCTGCTGTGCTCTAGGTTAGGTGTACTGTGTGCACTTGTGTTATGAAAGCTGCTTCCTCTGGATGTCAGAACAAGATGGTAAAAGCTACCAAGGAAAAATATTGAGCAGCTGGACAAGAAAACAGCTTTTATTGCAATGGAAAGCGTGTCCCGGACTGTGTTTCTGGAGGCTTGCTCTTATGAAATGAGTACACAATGTCTGTTTTGACTAAGATGACGGATCAAATGTCTGTGAGCAGTTATTTGTGTGTTCTTTAGGACTTTTCTAGACCTGTCAACATTTTACTGGAATTTGGAAGCTTTTCCATTTGAACACTATTTTTATTGGTTTTTATTACATAAGTTGGCATATGAAAAAGAAAAACAAACTTTGATCATTCCAAGCAAAATCCAGACAGCTTTCCAGACTTTTCTGCTCGGGGTTTGTTTACATGTACTCCATTTTATTATGTAATGTCTTTCACATGCTGCTTATCTCCACTATTGGACCTGGCAGCTCAGGCTGTTCTTGCAGTAAAATGTGGTGGCAGTCTGGGCTTGGTGTCCATAGGTATTGTGTGTTCATTTAGAATGAAGTGTATGTGACTGCTATGGATATTCCTGCCTCGGCCCTTGTCTCAGAATAGCCTTTGTCTGCCATTGCCCTGCAGTCCCCCTGCCATGCATTTCCCTGTGCTGAGATGATGCATCTGCTGGGAGCCACATTTTGCCACAGAAAGCAGTGAGAGCAGAGAGTGTGGAATGTCATTGTGTGGCATGCTGTCACCTCCGTGCTGGCTCTGGAACTTTTCTAGAAACACTGACTTCCTCTGCACTTGGGAGAAAGCCTTTTGTGTACTCTTTGCTTTTTCTTCTACTTTTCTGGACTTTTTAAACCTTGTAGATATGAAGCGTTTTCAGGCATGGAGGAATTCCATTACCTTTCTCTCACAGTTTACTATCTATAAGGTAAGTGCTTTCGCATGGGGAAATAGAGGAATGATGAAATTCATGCGATGCAGCGTTTGACTGTCCAGTATAGTTATAGTTGTATGTTATATCCTATAAACAAGAATATAAAATAGGCGCCAGGTGCATGTTACACATTGGGGGATAAAGAGTGTACACCGCTAAATGGCTTTTAAGGCACATATGCTTAGAAAAGCCTTTGCGTCTGCCTCTGACTATTGCCTGCATTGCATCTTGACTTTGACACTGTGGAGCTGATTACTATGGTGAGTGGATGGGGGCGGTTCTGGCTGATGCTCAGAAGCCTTACAAGCACGCTATGCTGCTACATCCAGCACTTATGTATGAGGCCTTAGCTAGGACCTGCAGCTAATCTGAAACTTAGGATAGCTTGTTTTATATCAAGAAATGAGCCAAGCGGTCAAAAAACTCTCACTTCAGATCTAGGACTTGTAGTGGCTGATTTCCCAAGACACTGGCAAGCTTCTTCATATTCCTAGTTCAGTATTTAGTGAAGTGTCCCTGTCCCCATCCGTGGAATAGATAGAGTTTTCCATGCTGACAAACATGAAGCCAATGAAGCTGATCTGTATACAGTCCCTGGTTAACGAACAAGATAGGGACTGTAGGTTTGTTCTTAAACTAAATCTGTACTTAAGTTGGAACACTGTGCCGTCTCTGTCCCCTGTACCTCCTCTGTGCCCCGCTGTGCCTCCAGTGTCCCCCTCTGTGTCACCTCTGCCCTCTGTTCCTGCTTATACAAGTTTAAAAGCCATTTTTTCTTTGAATTTTTCAAAATCAATTTTCTCAAAATCTACAAGTCCAATTTGAAAAAAAATGTTTAAGCTTGTTCTCATGGAAGCACAGAATCCATGCCATTCGTATTGGCGGGTCGTTCGTAAGTCGGGGAATACCTGTATTTGTTATATTTGTTCCAGGCTATTGATTTAAAGAGACTCCGTAACAAAAATTGCATCCTGTTCTTTATCTTCCTACAGGTTCCAAAAGCTATTCTAATGTGTTCTGGCTTACTGCAGCACGTTCTACTATCACCATCTCTGTAATAAATCAACTTATCTCTCTCTTGTCAGACTTGTCAGCCTGTGTCTGGAAGGCTGCCAAGTTCTTCAGTGTTGTGGTTCTGTGATGCATCTCCCCCCTCCAGGCCCCTCTCTGCACACTGCCTGTGTATTATTTAGATTAGGACAGCTTCTCTCTTCTCTCTTATCTTTTACAAGCTGGATAAATCGTCCTTTGGGCTGGCTGGGCTTTCACATACTGAGGAATTACATACAGGCAGAGCTGTCTGCACTCTGCAGGAAGAAACAGCCTGACACTTCAGTGGAAGATAGCTGCAGGGGGAAAGAAACACACAAATGATCTCTTGAGCTTCAAAAGGAAGGGTGTATACAGCCTGCTTGTGTATGAATGTATTTTCTATGTGTGGACATACTGTACATCAACCTACTTCCTGTTTTGGTGGCCATTTTGTTTGTTTATAAACAAACTTTTTAAAACTGTTTTTAACCACTTTTAATGCGGCGGGGAGTGGCGAAATTGTGACAGAGGGTAATAGGAGATGTCCCCTAACGCACTGGTATGTTTAATTTTGTGCGATTTTAACAATACAGATTCTCTTTAAAGTAATTTAGGCAAGTAACCTTGACAGCCAATCAAGGAGCAGTTTTATCAATTCAGTATAATATCATTTTGGGTTCCTGAAATATAAAGTACATACTCAGATTCACAGGAGGAAGGAGTTAGGCCCATAATGCATTACTTCTGCTCACTTTGTGTATGTGCAAGCCATTCCCTTATGTCCAAGGCCTATACCCACTACGCAATTTCTACAAAATTTTTCTGGCAGTCTGCGATTTTTTTGAGCGAAAAGCGATCATTTCCATGATCTTGCGACATGGGTATAGGCACATGATTACACAAACATCATTTGGTGACATGCGGACGCAGTGATAACGACCATCACAGCAGATCGGATCTTTAAGATCCCCGGTGACTTCGTGCAAAGTACCGCACTCGCTTGACTTCCCATTCACACCCGTCGCGTGTACCTGCCGGCTGGAAGACGGATCAGGGAACGCTCGTAGCTGGGGGATGTTGCTGGGATCCATCTTCCTGTGTTGACAGGTGAGTATTCAGCTTTAGGCAGGGTTCACACTTGTCTTGTCAGTTTTCTGTGTGTATTTTCTGTTCCATGTATGTTGGAAAAACGTGCATATTCTTTCGCAGAAGTTAATGTAATTGATAGAAAAAATACACACAGTGCTGCACTGCTGTCAGTTTTTTTTCTGCATGCAAAAATCACAAGTGAGAAGTAGCTCATTGAATAACATTGATTTTCAGTTTTCCTATGCAGAAAATTTGCATGAAAACAGTCAAGTGTGCTCCCAGTCTAAGAAGTCACGTCACTTCCTCAGCCGCTGGTGTCCAGAGGTTTGACTAGCTTTCCAGGGACGCAAAAGGAAATATTCATTTCCACAAGTTCACCGTACCGCCTCTCCTGATTCCTGCAGAGTCATCGGCAACAGGAAGTGAATTCCTCCTGCCAGGACATAGTCAGCAAAAAATATGTTTTAAGTAAACAGGAAAGACTACTGCCTCTACCAGATTAGTACTTCCTGAAATATAGAACAGGAAAACTTTGGATTGCAAGTAATTTGGTTTAAAAGCACTTTGCAAGTTAAGCAAATGTTTTTGAAGTCAAGCAAATTAAATTTTGACTTAATAGGCAAGCAGCTTCTTTATATACAAGCACAGAACATATATGTGCATCACGTCATCACAGCTGAGCCGGTGGTTCCACTTCCCTTGATGCTGTACTTAATATAATGCTAGGTACACACAATACAATTTTCTGGCAGATTTACCTGCCAGATTGATTTTTTTCAACATGTCCGAACTAAATTTTGATCGATTTTTAGATCGATTTTCTGTTCACTTCTATGGAAATCGATCGGAAAATAGATTGAAATTCTGATCGGACATGTTGGAAAAAAATCGATCTGGCAGGTAAATCTGCCAGAAAATTGTATTGTGTGTTCCTAGCATGAATGTAAGGACTGTACAATGTCACATTTCCATGAAATCCTCAAAAGTAAGCAAAAGCAAAAACTGTCATTGGGTTTCTTGTTAATAAAACACAAAAAAGGTTGGTGTGAACCAACAGATAGCAATAATTCTGTTAGTTAGTGAATGGCTTTTTTAGATTTTTACTTTATACAGTACAGTATAAAATATTTTCTATAAATATTTTTAGATTGTGGAACGAATCATCTGAGTTTCCCTTAATCCTTATGGGAAAATGAACTTTGATATAAGAGTGCTTTGGATTACAAGCATGTTTCCTAAATGAATTCTGCTCGCAAACCAAGGTTCCACTGTAGTGTCTCAATCTGAAAAGTGTCTCTTCTTGGCCATCACACAGCAAAGTTAAGTTTTGTCATCCGGGTTGCCACCTCATCCCTTTAAAGTGAATGTTTACCCCTTAAAAAATAAAAAAGTCAGATACTCACCTAAGGAGAGGGAAGGCTCGGTCCTAATGAGCCTTCCCTCTCCTCTCCCGGTGCCCGGTCCCGCGCAGGATCCCCCGTAGCAGTATTCGATCACTTCGGTCAAATACTGCCACTTCCGCAGCCGAAGGGAGCTTTCGGAAGCCTTCGGGAGCACTCGGGCTCCCGAAGACGGGCCGCTCCATACTACGCATGCGCGAGCGCCCTCTATGACGCACTCGCGCGTACGTAGTATGGAGTGGCCCGTCTTCGGAAGCCCGAGTGCTCCCGAAGACCTCCGAAGTCCCTGCGGCGGCGGACGCTAACGGGGGAGCCAGCGCAGCACCGAGGGCACCAGGAGAGGGAAGGCTCATTAGGACCGAGCCTTCCCTCTCCTCAGGTGAGTATCTGACTTTTTTATTTTTAAGTGGTAACCATTGGCTTTAAATACCCGCGCATATGAATTATACATGCCTTGTGGCTAGTTAGATGCAGTTTAGGCACTGGTTATGTGTGGGTAGCCCCAGAACCTATGTAACTTTGATGCGTCGGTATTTAAAGGGATGAGGTGGCAGCCCTGTTTGTAATATAGATAAAAGGCCAAAGTCTTATTTCAATAAAAAAGCTGCAATGTGCTGGAACTAACCTCTGATTGGTTGACTGACCAGCAAGACAATGGGAGTGCATCTCATTCAATCCTAAAGCCACAACTGGTAGGTAGGGAACTGATAGGCAGGGATTGACCAAAGGTCAGTTCCTTGAGGGCCCTTTCACACTGTAGCAGTGCGGTGGGGCAGGTTGGTGTGGTGCGGTGTGGCTACTGTAGCCTAATGAAAGTCTATGGAGAAGTTTATGCTTCCCACTTTGTGCTAGGCTGTGCCGGAAGTGCCTGATTTAACGCTAGCACATACCTAAATTACCGCGGGGCTCCTGCGGTGATCTCCATTGGCCCGTAAGTCATATTAGTCTATGGCGATACAGGGTTCTTTAAACACTTTGACGTTGCAGCACGCATTCGGGGAAGCGTATTTTTACAATACGCTTTTGAGCACTTCCGCATGCCCGAAACAGAAAGTGACCACAAGTGCGCTTTTCCTGTTTGGACGGATGCCAGACAGGGAACACCTTGTACTAACGCCGTGTTCCCTGAAGGCCTGTTTTTGGTGGTACAGCAGGCTTGCCGCACCGCAATGCTAACGCCAATCTGTAGTGGGAAACCAGCCTCAGTGTTTGCTGCTTGCATTTGCAATTCATGGTCCAAAATTACATTTTTTAAATCTTGAGCCTGTAAAGTTACCACTATTGTGTTTTCATCTGTATTGCTGTTATTGAATTCTAGGGGTGGTCTGTGGACATAACATTGTCTTTCTCTTTTGGTACTTTCGGTGAGAAGGTAGTGCTGTGTTATCGCTACAGTCAGAAAAGGGGAAATCTTGTTGTTTTACCTGGGCAGCTACATTTCACACATTATTATTATTTGCCTTGTTTTGTATCTTTACATGTTTGGTAGAGCTGTGAGGGCCAGATGTTTGTGATGCTAAACTGTTATTACAATGGCATTCTGCAGTCCTACCTCCTCCTGGGCCCCCGTGGATGATGCCAGAAATTCTCATTATCTCTCAGAACAAAACAAAATACAGAAAGTGCATACTCAGTCCTCAAAGTGATTCCAAGCTGCTGCGAACCAGTTTTTAAACGGATCCACTTTGCTGAAAGCTAACAATGTAATGGATCTGAAAGGTTTTCCTGCCATAGCAGTATGTCATACTGATCATTCACATTCATAATTTTGTCACACCATCTATCATTTACAAAGAATCGCGTTTAGTTGCAAAAGAGTTCCCGCAGCAGCATGGCAAAGTGATAAAGAAAGCATGCACTGTTAGGTTTATGCTCTAAGGGCCTGAGCCCACTAACGCAGTTCAGTCTGCTTCTGTACACTTTTCAGCATCTGTAACATTGCTGTGTAACTGAAAAGCAGACACAACTGTGTCAGTGGGCTCAGGACCTAATGGTTAATATTCTGGATGATCATACACACAGCAATCTGATCATGTGATTGATCACGTGAATTAGGAATGAGTGGTAAGACCAGGGTTGGATAGCACATAGACATTCTAAAGATCAGTTATTATTTTCCATCATTGCTGATCAGATTTCAGTTGATGCATCAGTTGTTCATTGTTGAAAGGTTATTTAAAATTCAGCTGACAGTTGCTAGTTCTGACTTTTTTGATTGACTTGAGGTAGCCTGTGCTATCCTTCCACCTCTAGGCCCCACTGCACTGCTCTGCTCCCCCTTCACTCCAGAAACTCCCCCACTACTATGTTCCATGCACCCTCGTTGTACTGCTCTATCCTCCCTCCTTGAGATCTTTGGGCCTCTTTCCTATATGTTCCTTATTGAATACACCCTAGGACCCCCCGTACTTCTTTCTTTTTTTGACCTTATGTTCTCTTGGCATCCTTTTCTTTTAACTTTCTGTTTACCTCCTTTAGTGTATTTTTCCCGTTAGCTGACTAATCGCTGTGGACTAAAAAGTTTGTCACCTCTGTGATTGGACAGCGCATTTGGGTGGGATTTATGAGCATTTCCAGCTCTGTAGGAGATACCAACACTAGAGCTGTGCATGGAGGACAGGCAAGCCTATTATTAGAGTTGTCTCCCAGTCCATTCCAAATGTATTCACAAAACATTCCTAGTCCAGTTCTGTCAGTGGTTGTAGAGCAAGCAGATCATGTATCAGATCATGTGTAGTCATGATACAATCCGAGTCCTGTCTGTGGTCAAAGTGCAGTCCTGTCTACAATCAGTCCCAATCTATTTCAGTAATCCTAGTAGTGCCAGATCCATTGTCAATGGTCAAAGAGCAGTTGAAGTCTGCCAGTTGTCATAATTTGGTTACAGTCTCTGCCAATCATAAAAGTATAGCCTTCTTTTTTTTTGGTGCTCATAATGGTATCCCAGGTTCTTTGGTACTTTGAGTGTTTAGATGGTCAAGGTGCATGTGGTGTGTCTGCTGCTTGTCATGTACATTGATCGATATGCTGTTGGTCTCACTTTCACTCCACAAATTATCAGATTGTCACCACTGCATTACAAAGCTTCTGGATAGTGTCAATTTGAATTAGAAGAAAATATAATAACCAGCGATATTTTGAACATTGCGCGAGTTGTCATTTAGCATTGTGTGCGATAACGACAATCATGGCGGATCTGTACTCCACACAAAGTACCGCGATCACTTGACTTTCCATTAGTGCCTGTCGCGTGACATCGTACATACCCGCCAGCTGGAAGATGGATCGTGGGATGCTCGGCGTCAAGGAGACATTGCTGGATCCATCTTCCTCCATTGGGTGGTCAGTATTTAGCATAAGGGTCCTTTCATACTGCATCAGTTGCATTGTGGAATAATTCTAAATGTCAGCTCGCTGGCCATACAATTCTATGGGGCTGTTCTCATCTCTGGGTGGTAACGGATCGCATTATTGTAACTTGCTGCATGCAGGCTTTGCATTGACATCTATGTCCAGTCTCCATTGCAGTTCACACACATTGTAACATGTATGTTATGCAACACGCACAGTGTGCGTCAAGCCTAAAGCCTAATCTACACGTAGTGATCCGGCGGCTCGATTAGCCGCTGGATCGCCTCTTCCGCATCCCCGCCGCGTCACCGCTTGTCCGCGCATGCGTCGGATTCGATACCCGCTCGTCCCTGCCGGCGCCGCTTATCTTCCGCTCGATTCCCTGCCATTGTCCGCTCGTGGGGAATGAGCAGGGAATCAGCGGCGGCGAGATCGGACCTGTCAGATCTTATCAATCGAGCCGCATCAGCATGGCTAGTGTTTGACCTAGCCATGCAGTGCTGCATTCTCAGGTTCAACTCCCACCCAGAATACTAGCAGCATGGTGCTTTATGGGTGCCAGTGTCATAAATGTGAGCGCACCAGTGGCTGAAGCCAGCCCTACCTGTAAGAACAGACATCGGTATCTTGGCATTTATTTTTCTTTATTTCTACTAAGTGTGCAAAGTGTGTAGCTTCTGTCTGAATCTCCTGAAACTCCTCCTTGGATATTGTGAATTTTGAACAGTGCTCATCTGTCCAAATAAATGGATCAAGTCTCTGCACTCAATCCATAATCTGTAATCAATCTGAGTAGAAGAGTTCATGCTGCCGAAAAATGCACTGGAAGCATTCCAGACTCTGCAGCACAGGCATATGGTTCCAGTTGTATGCAAATGTGAATTGTTTTCTGAATACTGGCAGTGAGTAGGAATTAAAGGCATATTTTTGGACATTTTTAATGTCATGTGGCTTTGAGAATCTTTGCACTTGTTTTACATTTCACCTGATAAAAGGGGAGAGCGTCTATGCAGTCTGACATGAAGACACTTTTCTCGGGAGCTCTAACATGTTGACAGCATGAGATCACAGTGCTAAAAGATCAGGTCAGGAAGAGTGCTTCATTCCTGGTGGAAATGTTGGGGCGTTGGTTCTAACCCTTCTACAGAAAAGAAATGCTGTTACCATAACACTGCTGAAATATATGAGATGTTTCTTCTACTTTGTTAAAAGGAAGGTATAGTGTTCATTTATTGAGGAGGAGGAGGGCATATTTGCTTTATTTATAAATTGTCTTTAGCACTGGAAATAGAAGTTAAAGTATTTTGATTAGAAACATGAAATATTTAAAATGTCAGTTTTGCTTCTGATCTTCCACCAGATAATGTTTATTGGCTGACGAAAGTGCCTTTTTACTGTCCCGGTAAACAGATCTCGACCATTACAAGGGCAAAGTCACCAGACATGTAGACAGGTGACAAGATGGGTGAACTTGCCACATATATACTGTACGGCAGCAGAAACACAGTCCTATGCCTATCAGGAGGGCAGATGTTGGAGAAGGGACAGTCAGTACAAGCACATTTTGTCCCCTTATAGGTCTGTTGATATCATGTCTTCTTACCATAACAAGGTTTCCCATCATGGGCTCCAATATCAGGTATCACCATTTTACCATAACTAATGCCTCCCTCATGCCTAGGGCTGTGGAGTCAGAGACATTTTGGGTACCTGGAGTTTGAGACAGTGATTTCAATAAACTGATGAGTTGGAGTCAGATGATTTTTGTGCTAACTTCACAGCCCTGGTAAGCATTAAACTAAGGAGTCAATGAGTCTGAGCAATTTGGGGTACCTGGAGTCGGAGTTGAAGTTGGAGCCGGTGCTTTCATAAACTGAGGAGTCGGAGTTAGAGTCGGATGATTTTTATACCAACTCCACAGCCCTGCTCGTGTCCTTTCCCAAATAAGAAGTTCCACCATTCTGCCCCTATATAATAAATACCATAATTAAGTCTGTCATGTAGTTGCCATCATTATGTTCCCTTATAATAAATGCCATCAACATATGTCTTTATAATAACTTTTATATAACAAATGTCACTTTTATGTCCTTCCCAACAAGAGCGGCCATTCAGTCCCACCTACACCTAGTGCTGCTGTAATGTGATTCTTACCT
Organism: Hyperolius riggenbachi; assembly: GCF_040937935.1. Lineage (NCBI taxonomy): Eukaryota > Metazoa > Chordata > Amphibia > Anura > Hyperoliidae > Hyperolius > Hyperolius riggenbachi. The sequence continues at coordinate 202,105,952 of NC_090649.1, forward strand.
CTCCCATAGCAAGTAAAGTCACAGTGTTCCTCCATAACAGATGCCCCTACTACATTCCTGCTACAGCAAACGCAGGAGCAATTTCCCCATGTAGAACCAACATGAAATTTGAACAGCCACAGGCGACTTGCTAAAGGAGAAGATAAATAAGACAGATTCAGCATTTTTTCCTGCTGGTGGTGGGCAGCAGTAGATAAAAGCAATAAAAAGCAAAGGGAACAAGTGGAAGTCCTAACAGAAATGCAGGACACTGCAACTATTTTCTGGAGTGGGAGTCCTACTTGAAATAAGCTTCTTCCAACCTACCGGTAACTTTAATTATTCTTGAGATGCCAAACAAGAGGCATTCCAAGATAATACCGAGTGTATTTTGATACGATTAAGTTAGTATATTCAGTGTCTGGCTTTAGCGTGTTGCCTTAGGAACACTGTTGTATAGTATGATAAGACTACATCTGGCTTTGCAGAGCTGTATGAACATCATTTAACAGTTTAATCGTAAATGACCTTTTCCCCTCATTTCTGGTCATTGTTAATATTAATAACCTTACATTCGGCTCCACTGTGCTGCAGATGTTTCTCCGTATGAAAACAGCAGCCATATGTGACCATTGGAAGTAAACTGTGCCATGTTCTCATAGATGACATGACAATGAATAACAGGATGTTTTGAAAGGGATTCAAATCAGTTGAAGGACAACTACTCTGGAAAAGCATGATTTCCAGTTGTCCTCTGACCTGTAAGGCATAGTTCAGTAAATAGTAATGAGAAAATTGTTTCATGAAAAGTATTTACATTTTCCAGGTATTCAGTCTGGAATGCCCCACTTTGTGAACATTTGGATTCATGCAGCTATTTTTGATGATTTTTTTTAATTGCCCTCATTTAAATCCCCTTTCTGATTTCTAGTAGTGGTACAGAGGCCAGGCGATAACATCACATCGGCCATATGCCTGTGGTGACACCTATGGGAGAGGAATCCGCAAGACCATTCTTAGTACTGTACACTGTACTTTACAGAATTCTTAGGCCCCATTCACACTAGTGCGCTTTTCAGGTGATTTCAGCATCGCTGGAAATTGCTAGCGTTTTGAAAAGCGCTTGTGCAATGTTAGTCTATGTGGCTGTTCTCATTTATGCGTTTTGTGATTTAAAGCGATTAGCGGAAACGCAAACGCGTAGCCTGCAGCATTTTTTGAGCGATTAGCACTTCAATATTAAAGATAGGAGCTGAAAAACACAGAAAAAAACACTTCCCATACAGTGAAAAATCGCTGAAAAACCTCTAGAGGAAAATGCTGGAAAACGCCAGAAAATCGCTCAGCGTTTGCGTTTAGCTATTTCTAGTGTGAATGGGGCCTTACACACAACAAAGAAAGCTTGAGCAGCATAACAGTGATATGGTAGGTGCTAGTAATTATTATTATGTATTTATATAGCACCAACATCTTCCATAGCACTTTACAGAGTATAAATAGTCTTGTCACTAACTGTAACTCAGAGGAGCTCAGAGGAGTGTTTTATTTTTTCCACTAGTAAAAAGGCCCGGCAGTTAAAAACAATGCTGATCGCCCATTCCCCATCGCTGTCTAAAGTATATGCACACAGGGAGATGTTGCTTGCTTGGCAGTTGGAAAAAGCTGTTATTTCCCACAATGCAATGCAGACAGCAAACTGTCAGGTCTGGAAGCACGGACACAGGAACAGAGGATAACGCAGGGACAAGGGTTTTATTATAGAGAATAGCAGTGCATTGTGAAAAAGCTTCAATTTTTCAGTATATAGTATGAAAGTGGCCACAGGGAAACATGGATACCGTACATTGGTTGTCCTTTCAGTTCAACTGAAAGCAACTGATTTAGTGTAAAAGAACCCTAATTGATAAAACTAACTTCCTATTATTATTTTAGGGCTCTTTTCCACTACGGCATTTGCGATGGCTGAATCGCAAAAATGCAAGCCGCTAGTAATTTTCAAATCGCTATGGTTTGCTTTTTAACATAGGAATCGCGGTAGGTCATTTCCACTTCCGCGATTCGTTTTTCACCTGATCGCGCAGCAGAACGATTATTGCCGCGATTTTGCTATGCAGTGCATAGCATAGCAAAATCGCGATCGCAAACGTTGAGAAATTGGGGCGAAATGTTGTACTTTTGCTGAATCGATTGCTAGTGGAAAAGAGCCCTTACTGAGTACTACTAACCTTCCTAACTGACAGCAAATAACTGATTTTCACCTTAAGGCAGGGGTCACACTTGTCTTTCAGTTTTCTACACTTTGCAGAAAACTGAAAGACAAGTGTGACCTCTACCTTACAACAGCTAATGTCATTTATAGAGAAAACTGACAAATTGCGCAAGATGTCAGTTTTTTTTCTGCATGCGAAATCTGCATTAAAGTGTGACCTTGCTTATTGATTAACATGAGTTCTCAGTTGAAGTCAGTTTTTCTGTGCAGAAAACGCGTACGAAAGCCGGTAAGTGTGACCCCTGCCTCAGTTGTCTTTACCCTTGATGCTGAATCCAAGCACCATCATCCTACTGTATATCGTAATCCATATCATCACTGGAACCAAAATCAACCCACAAGCGCTGCAAATTGTAGCCGCATGCAGTATCCAGTTTATTCCTGTGTGCACTCAGGGCCTGAGCCCACTAACGCAGTTGTGTCCGCTTCTGTTCACTTTTCGGCATTGTAACATTTATATGTAACTGAAAAGCGGACACAACTGCGTCAGTGGTCCCAGGCCCTCAAAACACACAGACACACACTACAAGAATTTTGACAACGTGTTTCTGAGCAGCAGTGCCTAGATACACTTTATTTCATATGTCCGGCCAGTTTAGCCCAGTAAGTGATGGTGAAGAATTATTATTATCATTATTATTTATTGTATTTATAAAGCACCAACATATTATGCAGTGCTGCACAGTAGATAAATGGGTTAACATACAAGGTAGGACATACAGGAAACTCACAACAAAACAAGATGATGCAAATTATTTGATAACAGTACAGTGTCATAGGTCAAAATAGAGACTGTTTTAGTCCACCAGAGGGGTGACTGACAGTAAGATTGCATAATCAAGCTGGAAACACTAGGGAGGAGAGCTCTGCCAGAGGCTTACAATCTAAAGGAGAGGCGTACAATCTAAAGGACCTACCCAAAACAGTGTAAGCTAGGTGCCAAGGAGAAATCGTAATAGTTCAGTGACATTTCCCAACATGTGATGGGGGGGGCACAACAACACTGAGATGAGTTCCTTGTGGCTATCTTGTGCACGGTTTGTGCTGGCAGGAAATGCTGGCAGTTTGTAGTGAAGTATCTGCCACACATGGAAGGTAAAGCATGTTGTAGAGGTGCAAAGAGTGTGTCTGTCTCTATACACACAATTTATTGAAACAAACAAGGACAAATAGAAAAATAAATAAAGTACTACATATGTAGGAAATGCACAGTATTTATTTTTTAAGATAATAGTCCATTTTCAGAAAATTATGGTATACTTTTTCGTACAAACATAGACTTGAGTGGCTGCCATGTTTATTGGTTAAGCATCTTTCTTGGCAGAGTAGACTACTTTTAGGCAAAGGCTGATGTAATTTATCCCAAAGATGGGGCATCTAAGGCTTCTTTCTGACAGGAGGCACAACTGTGCGCTTGTTGAACAGTTCAGCGTCCTGTCTGCTGCCCAGAAGTTCCATTCGGGTGCATTTAAAATGCAGCCGGATGGCAGCGGTTGTAACAACGTGGGTTTCAGCGCTTGACATACAGTGGCAGGACCCAGTGGCATGGAACCAGCATCGTTACAGAACCCTAACAAGTGCCTGGCTGATGCTGGAGAGGAGCTGAGAGGCAGTGATTTAATTGCCTTCAGCTAAATGTAGCTATGCATGTGTTGAGAATGGCTCAATCTGAAGAGTCATGGATCTCTCCTTAATCGAAAATCACTTGAAAAGTAGGAAATTATAGTGCTTTCTTATTCCTGACCAGATTTCATAAAAACTCTAACTGAAAATTAGTGAAACCACTGCTTTCACAAGCATTTTACTGCTCAAAGCAGTCTGAAGCCATGCCCAATAAGGCTTTTGATTGATAAACTATTCAAGATTATTCATACATTATGGGTTATGGTGGGTTCAGTTATGTTGGAATCAGCATATAGATCATTGACAAATTCATCAAAGAATCACGTCTGCTGGGAGTACTGACCCCTGTACTACTGACCATTTATTTGTATTTTTTTCACCCATCATGCAGTTGGTGTATTTTTACATTGTTAAATGTTTGTTGTTTTAATTGCAGTATCCATTGGATATTCTACATTAGCGGTTATCGGATTAGTGCAGTAATGCAGACTGATCAACAAATCATAAAATGAAAGTATTTTTAAGTGAACTAGGCCTGACCCGGGAGCAAGGAACAGTGAGGGCAGAGCACAGTACTTTACCAAACAAGATTTATAGGAATAGCTTTAAAAATAATGGACCTATCAGTTATTTATTGTTAAAATAAAAGTAATGTGAAACCGCTATCTAAAGTTCATCACTAGACATATATAATATATAATATAAAAGCTTGTTTTCAACAATAGCGCAACACCCTGTTGCCAGCATAACGCTGTGTACACATGTACTGTACATTTTACCAGTCCTTCATAAATCGAGTCCTTTGTTTCTTTAAAGAAACTAAAGAGTTAAATGGTACTTTTTTTATTGGCTAATATAGATCACAGTTCAGATTTCTTCATTGGGAATGGTGTAATATTAAAGCTGACATTCCTCTTCTTTTAGATTCCCTGACATGGTAATAAATGTGTTATCAGTATGTGTAAAGCATGAAGAATTTCAGTTTCAGTATTACACCATGCCTGACAAAGAAAATGCACTTGATTTTGAAAGCTTAACATTGTAATCTACTCAGCCAGTAAAACTTGAGGAAGGGTTCCACCCAAAAAAGTTTGTGTGCCAACTATGCTCCAATACAGCAGGTTGCTGCATACAGCTTACTGAGTGCTGTGTATTATTTTCTTATTATAGTCTACTCTGACGGTATATTTTATATTATATATGCAATGCCAATGCTTGATTCACAAACATAAAACTTTTCGTACAGAGAAGAGCTTCTGACTGCAGGGACAGATAAAAAGGACAGCAGGTCAACATGTCATATATATAAGTTCTGGGACACTTGATAGACTGTCATTGAGCAGAGACAATAAAACATTATATATACTTAAATGGTTAAACAAAAAGTAAAACCATGGAATATCTAAAAAAAAAAAAAAAAAAAAAAAAATTGAAGTAGAGGGATAGATACTATAGTTTATTTCATCGGTTTATTTTCACCTCAGGTTCATTTTAAGGCATTCAAAAAAGAATCTAAAATGATAATTTGGCTGTTTAGAAATGATTTACTTTATTTGATTGTATGAAATTTTCCTTGCTTTCCTATTTGATGTTTGTATTTTTATGTATCCATGTTTTTTTTTTTGTTATTAGTCTGTACAGCACCACGAAAGATGAGGGTGCTACATAAATCAGCAATATTAATAATAAACATCTCTTCAGTTAAGGTGTTCCAGTGACTGTACAATAGTCAGACAGATGCATGAATGTACTTATGGTACGCATACCCACACCCACCTCCCATCCTATGAAATAGCTGTTGGTGGAGTTCTCCTTTAACTATTTCTTTCAGAAAGATTCTTATTGTTAAGTGTAGGTACACATACTGTTTGCCCACAAATCCTGCAGCCCAGTAGCAGTGTGAAAATTCACACCAAGCTGTTTTCAGAGGCTCACATAAGATAGAAACAGGTCATTCTCCTGACAGTGTTGACAGATTTTATGAACCTAATCTCCTTTAGCTAAATAGTGTCTGTACAGGATCCTGTGCTTCCCACACATCTTGTCTTTTCACACAACTAGTGAACAGCTCTCTTTGCAGTCATGGAATGTATTAAATAGTTCCATGTAAGGTTTACTATGTTAGCAGAGAGCTGAGAAAGAGTTTGTTTTTGAAGCACTTGTACTATGAGCTTATTGTGAATGACGTATTTCTCTTCTTCTCCACAGAGGTTGGGGAGTAGCATGCAGCCAGATGAGGGCTCAGAATGGCTTCTGGAGCTCTTGAGCGAGGTGCAGCTACAGCAATATTTCCTGCGCATACGTGATGACCTCAACATCACGCGACTTTCCCATTTCGATTACGTTAAAAATGAAGATTTGGAGAAAATCGGCATGGGCCGCCCTGGTGAGCACATTTTCAGTAACCCACAGTAAACAATCAGTGTCTATCATTTATTAATCTTTCTACATTATAAAGATGCTGATAAGATGCACCTTACATAACATTCTCTTGTTAAGGAAGCCAAAAGCCAATTTAAGTATTCAAAAAGAATTTGAAAAGGTTTTAAAGAGGTCTATTTAAAGGAGACTACCCTGTTTGGCACTGCTGTCAGTTAAAACTACACTGCGCTTGTGACTGCCTTAGCCTAGTACAGGAGCCGTTTTCATTGGCTCCTGACCTCCTTATCACTATGAGCCAATCACGGTGGTCAGGAAGGGAAAAAAGAAAAAAAGCCTCTTGTCCTTAAAGTGGACCTGAACTCTTGCACAGGACAGAAGGAAAACATAGATAAATGCACCCTGCATGTGTTTAGAGAGTTTCAGCCTGTCTAATTTTCCCTAATTTGTGTCTAATCACAATTTGTAATCTCTCCCCTGTGTCACATGAATGCCATAGGCAGAGATGGCAGATAAGCCCATTTGAAAGTACAAGCTGTAAACATTATGTCTGCTTCCATGAATCAGGAAGTAGAAATAGTGCAGATTTATTTTAGGATTTGTATCAGCTGTAACGGAGATTTTTTTTTGTTTAAAGGTTATTATGCTGTTGTGTATCTTTTAGAGCAGAGAGAAGTTCTGAGCTCAGGTCCACTTTAAAGGGGTCTTAGATGTTGGTTCGAAATGAGTAAATGCAGTTTCATAAGAGTGTTTTCTTTATGCATCATTGAGCATCACTTATTGGACAGAAAAGAAAGCCAATTCCCAGCTGTAAGAAAATAAAAGTATACCCTCATTCAATTGGACATATAAAAATCAGAAATCGCCTGGTCCTTAGCAGTTTATAAAATGAGGTAAATACAGCCTCAGATGAACAGCACGTGACGTACCACACTGTGTCAATACAGTAGAATCTCATTATAGTAAACCTCTGAATATAGTAAACCTCTGAATATAATAAACTCAGTCCTCAGGTCCCAGCAAATGTATCTGTATAAGTATACAATGTATGACCAACTCTGATATTGTAAATTACTTTTCCTCGTCCCTTGGAGTTCAGTATAAAGGGGTTCTAATGTATTAATTTAATAAAAACTTAGTCCCATTTCCTATATGAACTTTTCTCCTAAGTTTTCTCTAAGGAGATATTTTCAGACCTTACCAATAAAATATCTATACAGCACCCACCATGCAAGACAATACTCAGCATAATTGATATTACTTTTTGGCCTACATTTTAGTACTTTTTCCAAGTGCTGGGTGCCGAAGTTATTTTTATATAAGATGAAGTTATCTCCTGGGTGAAAACGCTAATTGGATACGGGTCTTAAGGTGACCATACATTGGTCGATTTGCCATCAGATCGACCGACAGATAGATCCCTCTCTGATCGAATCTGATCAGAGAGGGATTGTATGGCTGCCTTTACTGCAAACAGATTGTGAATCGATTTCAGCATGAAACTGATCACAATCTGTGAAGCTGATCCCCCCCCCCCCCCCCGGCATACATTACCTGATCCGGCCGGCGCGAGTCCCCCGGTCTCCGCTTTCTTCTTCTCCGCTAGGCTCCGGGTTCTGGCTGGCTTCACTTTCTGTCCGGGGAATTTCAAACAGTAGAGGGCGCTCTACTGTTTAAACTTCCTTCCAGGACAGGAAGTGAAGCCAGCTGGAACCCGGAGCCCATCGAAGAAGGAGCAGCGGGGACTCGCACGGGCGGAACAGGTAATGTATTGCCGCTGTATTGCGTCGGTTGTCAGACATTCAAACGCCGCTATCGACGCACTCCCGACCCGCTGGCGATCAAACAAAATCTTCCGCACGAACAGATCGACAGGAATGATTGATTTCGGACATAAATCGATCGATTTCGCAGCAGATTCTATCACAGTGATCAAATATGCTGTATATCGGTGGGAAAATCGTTAGGTGTATGGGCCCCTTTAGGGCCATATGCAATTCACCTTTTTCACCTGAGTTATCTCCTAGGTGATAAAATCTCCCCAAGGTCAGAATGTGAAATGCTCAGAGAATTTGCAAAATTGAGCTAAAGTGTGGCTTGTTTAAAATGGGGAAAGCCCCCTTTCTCTTAAAGAAAATGACATAGCAACAGCTTGTCTTGTGGACAGACAAGACCAAAGTGGACATGTTTGGCCATGATGCACAGTGCCAGGTTTACTGAAACCAAACACTACTTACCAGCACAAACACTGCTCAATAATTGTCAAGCACAGTAGTGGAGGGATGATTATTTGGCCTTGTTTTGCAGCCACAGGACCTGGGCACCTTACAGTCATTGAGTCAATCAACTCCTCTGTAAACCTAAGTATTCTACAGTCAAATACTGTATGAGGCTATCTGTGCAGTAGCTAAGGCTTGAGTCATGCAACAGGACAATGACACCAAGCACACCAGCAAATCTACAACAATTCACTAAGCTTTATTAAACACTTTATCAAACGTTTGATAATTTACCTCGTAGGTAAAATCTAACTTTGAATTCACTATATTTGTTATATATTATAGACTTATGGCAATGGTAGGGATTAGATTGTGAGCTCCTTTGAGGGACAGTTAGTGACAAGACAATATATATATATATAGATATACACTGTACAGCGCTGCGTAATATGTCGGCGCTATATAAATACTAAATAATAATAATAATAATATTTATCATATGTTTTATCGATAAAACGTTCAATAAATCTATAGCACCTTAGTGAATTCAAAATTAGATTTTACCCATGAGGTAAATTATCAAACGTTTGATAAAGTGTTTGATAAAGCTCCGTGAATTAAGGCCAATGTCTGAAAAATAAAAGAATCAAGGGATTGCTGTGGAACAGTCAAATGCTGTGGTGGGACCTTAAGTGAACTGAGCATAAATAAATGTCCATAAATTTCAATGAACTAAAGCAACATTGTAAAGAACAGTGGACAAAGATTCCTTTCCAGTAGGGGAAGAGAGTGATACATACAGAAAAAAAATTACTGTACTTCAATTTATTGATAATAATGGTGGTTCTACAAGTAACTGCATCATGGGTTGTACTTTGTTTTGTTCCCTATTTTGACTTCATTGTTGATACATAATGACGCAATGGAATAAGTTGTGTGTTGCTTCATACCTTAGTTAGGTTAGAGTTGCATATTTTTAGAAGATGCTAAGGACTAGATGATTTGTGCTTATTATGCCCTGTATGTAAAACTTGAATAACCATCCCTACACAGAGGAGAGAGCTCAGCAAAATTCCAAATAAAGATGTAGCTGGACAACTGAAGCAAGAGGGATATAGAGGCTACCATATTTATTTCCTTATAAGCAATACCAGTTGCCTGGCTATCATGCTGATCCTCTTCCTCTAATACTTTTAGCCATAGGCCCCAAACAAGCATGCAGCAGATCAGGTGTTTCTGACATTATTGTCAGATCTGACTGGATTATCTGCATGCTTGGTTTTGGTGTTATTCAGGATCTACTACAGCCAAATAGATGAGCAGAGCTGCCAGTCAACTGGTATTGTTTAGGAGCAAATTAATATGGCAGCCTCCATATTCTTCTTACTACAGTTGTCTTTTGAAGCCCTAGTTTTGGCTAGGGCTAAGTGAGCTAAAAGAATACTGTCATTGTTGTTTATTCCAGTTGCATGGAAACTAGTTTGAGCTATTCAAACATTATACTCTTATTTTCAGTGTATTCATAAGTAATTTGAAATGGAGTACCACAGGTGGTTGAGGGTGTCTTCTCTGTGAGTTCAGTCCTACTTACAATGTGATGCAAATGTAAATATGCTACTGTAGTTTGGTCAGCTGTACTAAATTCAGATTTAGTCACAGTCCTGCCAGTCAACAGGGGCTCGGGGCTGACAAGTTTACTACACCGCATTGTGTGAGTGTTAGTAATAGCACAGTCTGTTCAAACAACAGCTGGACTGACAAAGCTGTGAATGAGTGCTAGCAGCTTAGCTGTGAGACCCACTGTTCACACACAGGTAACATCTGATGCCAAGACGCAGGCTTCATTCAGTGAGCACACATGCGGCAAATCAAATGTGTGATCTTCTAGTGGACTGAAATCTTTTTGATTACAGTCTTTTTTACTTGATTATACATGCCTTTCAGTCTCATGAGGTGATGGCTGGGGTCATAGGTAGCAGCAATTTGTGATTGAAGTTTTCTGTAGCCTTATATTGCATTGGGCAGTACAAAGCTAGCAGCTGCAGCAGACAGATCAGTGTTGGACAAGATTTCTGCTGAAATGTTGTCTAATATCGAACAGTTAGGACTGACCCTCTAAAGGAAGATATAAACAAACATCACTTAAAAAAAGTATTAGAATATTGAGCACAGAGGTAATGATTATTATAAAATGACAGAGTGAGTTCCTAATCAGCTTGATGGAGACCCTTATGAGGCAATGTTTGGGGTAAGGTTACATAGGGGGTTTTTTGAGGGTGACTTGTATTTTATTAGCTTTATGACAAGAAGAGGACCACTACAATATAACGGTACCTCAAACCTTGCCTCATAGGAGCCTCCATCAAGCTGATTATGAACTCAGTCACTATATAATAAATATTACTTCTGTGCTCAATATTTTAATAATTTATTGAATGTTATGCTTTATTATATCCTCCTTTAGAGGGTCAGACCAAATGGTGTTTAACTTTAATTTAGTCAGGTCTTGTGCTTTTGTCATATGAATAGTGTGAAGTGGTAAACCATTTGAAAATACTAAAACAGTGATGATGTTTGTATTGCTGTCTGAATCCTCTCCTCTTTGAGAAGATTCACTGTGCTTTCAGTCTTGGTGATAGGGCCATCTGAATATGAGGATGAAATCTCACCAATGGGTGCCCAAAACGGGATAAAAACCTGACACGTTTTTATCCTTTTTTTTTTTGGTTTATTAAAAGGCACAAAATGTTATGCTTGTAGTTTTACTTTAGTTTATTCTGAAACACATGTACAATAGCAGCATTTCATGGTCATGTCTCTTTTCATCATACTGAACAGGCCAGAGACGTCTCTGGGAAGCGGTGAAGCGCAGAAAAGCAATGTGTAAGCGCAAATCCTGGATGAGTAAGGTGAGTTATCATTGATAATTGCTGGGGCTTTCACATTATGGGGACAGTACTATGTGTCATTTTTAAAAACTACATACAGATCACAAAGTTATGCTGAGACCACGGCCCTAATTCATTATTTATCATTAGTATTCATTATCTTTTCCTCTTAGGCTTCCCCTAGATGTTTTCTTATATGATCTACAAAATACATTTTTAGTACCAAAGAATTAAAAAAAAAAAGTACTAAAAAGTAGGCAAGTAATGCAATATCAAACTTTGGTAAAACTTATATTGAATACTTCTTTTCCTTGCTTGGGGCTGAAAATGTGTTTTATTGATAAGGTGGGAAAACCTCTCCTGTGAGAAAACTCAGGAGCAAAGTTTATTGTATTGAGCCAAAGTTTTGATTTCAAAACAGTTTTCTATTTAAATTGTTGAAAAAGGCAATGGGCAGGTGAAACAGTAATGCTGGGTACACACATTGCAACTTCTCATCCGATCGACGGGATCAAACCAATTATTTTCAACATCGGCTCTTGAGCGATAACTGGATCAATTTTGGGAAGTTATTATGAGAAAAACATTCCCGTAATCGATTGGGAGTAGTTTGGTAGTTTGGACATGTACACATGATGCAACTTCCTTTCAAATTAACAGTCCATGTGACGGGAAATTGTATTGTGTGTACCCAGCATAACGATCGCAATTACCTTTACATGCTGATACAGTACTTCAGATTTTCCTGAAGAAGCTTTGTGATGTACTTGTAACTGATTTACCTACTGGTTTACATTAACAATTAAGAAAAAAATCACAATACACTTAGCAAATTTTATGTTATCCATGACATCTTGATTGTGGGTCCAAAGAAGACCTGGTGTTGAGTGTGCCTAAGAAACAAAAGTTTTAAGGGTCTGCATTTTAACACCGTCTTACATGCCGGCTATGCTTGTGCTGAAGTGGTTTAAGCAGGCTTTTACTCACTCTCTCCACTATAACTGCTGTAATATGAAAAACCCCATCTATCTGGATACATATGTGTGGTTTATGACAGTAACCAATCCCCAGGAGCTGCTTGATGTGGTTTCCTAATGCCCTCAATTGCCCCTTCCTCCAATCACAAAAGACTGGGTAGTGCACATTTGAGCCCTTGCTCAGGAGAACATACATTTCATCTCTCACTGTGGCAGTACATCTCAATATGAGGTATATTTACTATACCTTGATAAACTTTGAATGCTCTGGCAATACATGTAAAGTTTACCCAGGTGTAGTGAATATACTTCAATGTGTTTAATATAGCAAAGGAATGTGTTTTATTACTCTCCAATGAAAACAGACCATAAGCGCAAGTGACACTGCAGGTAAATTGTGCAAATTGCAGCTTCAAATTCACATCAGACTTGATAGCCTTGTAAAGAGGATATGCTGAAACGGCTCATAGAGGAACAGTATTACCAGAAATCCTTTTTGACAGGAAAATGTATATAGTGGAGATTAATAGTTTAGCACACATAAAGAAATCAGGCATGCAGGGCTGGCACCAAAATCAGCTGCCTCAGGTTTGATCTTATAGCAGTCCTGGGCTTTCTCAAAATCTACAATTCAAAAGCATCAATTTTTCTATACATGGCCTTTATAAGGTCCAACTTTTACAGCCATGTTACTAGTGGGAAGACCATAGCTTTAACTTTCCTAATCTTTCTTGCTAAAGTGACAACTCTATCCTTTAGGCTCTGTTCCCATTTGCGATGGTCCATTTAGCACAGAGTGGAGTGGAGCACTTCAGTCTACACTCTGTTTTCTCTTTGCATTCGGTGTGAATGTATCTATGGGCAGCACATTCACTCATCTGGAAAAGCGTAGCAGGTCAGACATTCAAACGCTATAACAAGTGGAAGCAGACCTTATTTCTAGCAATAAGATCTGCTTCCTGTGTTACTCGGGACTGCAGAAAACGTACCGAACCGGTACATTTTCACAACAAATGAGAATCGAGCCTTAGTATCTTGTCCATATTTGTCATAGCTTTCCTCCCAAGTAACAAGTGTCTCTATGGCTGCAGTCACCATTTGCAGAGATCTCCTATCCTAGGAAGATGAAATCTGTTACAACGTCTACTTTTTCTCCATCTGTTTGATGAATCTTTGGAGCAGATGACATGATTTTAGTTTTCTTGATGTTAAGCAGTAGCAAGCTTTGGCACTTTCTTGTTTGATATTCTTGACTAGGCATTTCAATTCTGTCTCAGTTTTAGCCAACAGAGTGGTATCTCAGATTATCTCAGATTGTTAATATTCCTGGTTGCTATTTTAAAACCAAATGAACCGTAGCAACCAGAAGTATTATGTATTACCCCTCTTTACATTAACTACTTTTCAGTCATGCAGGTTAGGTGGCATCTGACCAAGACTTGCTCGCATGGCTTTTAATTTTTGAGTGGAGGTTCTTCCCAGAAAATCACTCATGTTCCCAGGAATGATTGAAGCTAGAATGCAGTATAAGGGCATGTTAAAGCAGCTTATGTTTGGCTTGTCAATGTCTATATTACCTTTTGCCCTGTTCTGTTTTTGTGACAGTCTGCTTTATTACACAGTATGCTCACCTTTAACACTGGCTGATTGACATGCTGTGCTCTCTGTTGGTTGGCTACAGTGTGAGCTGAATCATCCATTCTCTAACCTCTGTGCTGACAACCTTCACCTTTTTTCAGCCAGTGACAGATGCTGTGCTTTGAAAGCTGTGCTCTCTGTGCTGGGCAGTGCAGGACTCTAGGGTTGGGAGCAAGTTAGCTGAACAAATACAGAAAGGGGCTACAGCACTTTAGGAGAGATGGGGGAGCCAGGAAAAGCCAACTGTTCACCACTGCTCCCTGTTGTTCCAGTGCTTTAAGTAGGTGGGTATTAGTATATGATTGAGTTATGATGGAGTCTGAAAACCTCTTTAATAAAAAAAAAAAGTGAGGGCCCGGATGTCTACACCTATCCAGTGGAATGAGTACCTCTTACTCATTTCCAGAAAGAGTCAAAAATAAAAAAACACTAAACTAGTATTTTAACTACTTAAAGAGAAACTCCGACCAAGAATTGAACTTTATCCCAATCAGTAGCTGATACCCACTTTTACATGAAAAATATAATGATTTTCACAAACAGACCATCAGGGGGCGCTGTATGACTGATTTTGTGCTGAAACCCCTCCCACAAGAGGCTCTGGTACCGTACGGTACTCTGGGCAAACTGCCACAATGTAACAATGACACACACAGGAAATGGCTGTTTACAGCTGTCTGTTAAAGCCAGAACAGCTACATAATCTGCCCACAGTAACAATGTCACCATGTAATACATGTCAGAATGTGAATCTGGGAGAGGAAAGATTTTACAATGAGAAAACTCTGACTAAATCATGTATACATAATTATTGTAAAAATTAAGCACCTTTTTATATTAAATTATTTTCACTGGAGTTCCTCTTTAAAGAGGAACTGTCGCGAAAATCTTAAAATTTAAAACACATACAAATAAGAAGTACATTTCTTCCAGAGTAAAATGAGCCATAAATGACTTTTCTCCTATGTTGCTGTCACTTACAGTAAGTAGTAGAAATCTGACATTACCGACAGGTTTTGGGCTAGTCCATCTCTTCATGGGGGATTCTCAGCATGGCCTTTATTCTTTATAAAGACATTTTCTGAAAAAGATGTATACAAAGATGCTGGCCAGCCTCCCTGCCCATTTCACACTTTGTTGGCAGTTGGACGGAGCAACTGCTATTCACTAAGTCCCTTTAAAAATAAAGAAAACCCTGAGATCCACCTATGAAGAGATGGCCTAACCCAAAACCTGTCAGCAATGTCAGATTTCTACTACTTACTGTAAGTGACAGCAACATAAGAGAAAAGTAATGTATGGCTCATTTTACTCTGGAAGGGTGTAGATTTCAGTCAGTCCACATCCACCGTTTCCGTCACTCTCGCCGCTGAATCCTTTGTCTCTCACCGCAGCTCACTTGCTCTGCCTTTCTCTATGAAGGCAGAGCCCTGTGAGCGTTTCAGGAGCCGATTTCATTGGCTCCTGGCCTTGTCTTTCAATGTAAGCAACTCCCATTGGCCCACATTGAAAGACAGGGTCAGGAGACAATGTAAGTGGCTCCTGACCGGCTCACAGGAACTCTGCCGTCATAGAGACGGCAGAGTGGGTGGCCCAGAACCCCGACGTGTGGCAGTGATGGCGATTGCGACAAGTATGTGCGGCGATTCGTTGGTATTCTCTGGCATTCTGCCGCTTCTTGTACTAGCGGTCTCTGGTCCTTAAAGCGGAATATAACCCTGCATTTCAACTTTGCTCTAAAACATTATTTACAGTATATTATGTGCAACCAGCATTTTTTTTTTACTAGACCAGCATTGGAAGGGTTACACAGGGCTTTAAGGTACCTTTAGATTTCTGCAGACGCATCCGAAGCTGAAAGAGATACATTTTGTTTACATAAATGTATCTAAGTGTTGAATGTGACTCATCTCTCTGACTGAGAAGGAGCTTGGAGGACTGCCAAAGAGTGTGTAAACATTTCTCAATAGTTACATTTCACTAAATAGAATGTATCTATCTGAACTTCTGCATATCTCTCCAGGAACTTTAAACCTCTGTGTTTAACCCTTCCAATGCTGGTCTAGTAAAAAAAATGCTTTTTGCATATAATATGCTGTAAATAATATTTTAGAGCAAAGTTGAAATGCAGGGTTATATTCTGCTTTAAGGGGGCAGAGACTGCTGTTACTTAAGTGGTTAAATAAATTAACCAACAGGTTCTATTATTTTTATTTACTTATTTTTTACCAAAATCCAGCATTGTAATTCACATCTTTTTTTTCCAGTAAATGTTTTGTTCTGTCCTTGATCTGTAATTCTTCTGTTTGGCTTGTAGACCACCACTTCTGCTTTTTTCTACCATCTTTTCCTCACCGAACACTGCTTTCCTCTACCTTCTCTTCCCCACCGCTCACCTCTACCATCCCTACCCCACCAAACACAGCCCTCTTCTACCATCTCATCCCACCAAACACTCCGCCCCTCCTCCCCAACAAACACTGCCCTCCACAACTATCCCTCTCCCACTGAACACTGCTGTCCTCCACCATTCCTTCCCCACTGAACACTGCTCTCCTCTACCATCCATTCCCACCGAAAACTGCTCTCTTCTGCCATCCATTCTCACTGAAAACTGCTCTCTTCTGCCATCCATTCTCACTGAAAACTGCTCTCTTCTGCCGTCCATTCTCACTGAAAACTGCTCTCCTCTGCCATTTCTTCCCAAACAAACACTGTGCTCCTCTATTATTCCTTTCCAAACCAAACACTTTTCTCCTCTACTATCCCTTTCCCTACCAAACACTGCTCTCCTCTACCACCTCTTCCCCACTGAACACTGCTTTCATTTATTATCCCTTTCCCAAACAAACACTGCTCTCCTCTACCACCTCTTCCCCACTGAACACTGCTTTCATTTATTATCCCTTTCCCAAACAAACACTCCTCTCATCTATCATCTCTTCCCCCCTGAACACTGCACTCATCAATCATTGCTTCTCCACAGAATACCCCAAAATAGAATATTTGAATTTCCCACATAGTATCCCAAAATTAAGCCCCACTAGAGCTTATTTTAATTTTTCAATAAGCCTCACACCGAAAAATGGACCAATAGGGTGTCCTGGCAGGAAATTAAAATATCCTAATGTCAGAGGTTTCCAGTCAGTGTTTGGTAGCAAAGCAGTGTTAGGAAAGTGAGGGGGGAGCAAGCAAGATAGGAAAATTGCAGATGAAAAGCAGAAGAAAAATAGGAAAAAACAAGAAAAACTATCCTATATAATAAAACCCCTGTGTCTCTGCATCCCAGGGTGTGGGTGTGTGTGTCCGTGCTTTGCGCAACTGCGCATGTGCAGGGACGCAGAGACGTGGAGGGGGGCTGATGCATGGCTTGCAGGGTAGGACAGGGCCAAGGGGTGGGCGTGTGCGCGCAGCGGACGTGTGTGTACGGTGGGGGCGGGCGCGAGAGCGGCGGGCGCATGCGTGGTGACAGACCTAGAGCTCGTTTTGAAACAGGCTTAGGTCAACTAGTACTAGATAAAATAGATATGGATTACTACACTTGGCTTTAATACAATACTGTAGCAGATTTTCAGTCAGTGTTCGCTGGAAAAGTGATAGAAGAAGATGGTGTGTGTAGAATTCTGCAAGATACTTTGTAAAATATTTTGCTTGAAATAAAATATTTTCTAAAACTAGTAAAAAGGCCCACCCGTTAAAAAAACGGACGCTAGGCCATGGTGGCTGAACCTGGCAACGCGCATACCGCTGCTTCCTGCTCACCCGTCTCCCAGCACTGTCCGAAGTATATGCATACAGGGAGAAGTTGCTTGCTTGGCAGTTGAAAAAAGCTGTTATTTCCCACAATGCAATGAGATTCACAGACAGCAAACTGTCAGGTCTGGAAGCAGAAACACACACACACACAGGGACAGGGCGCAGAGACACGGGTTTTATTATATAGGATGGTGTGTTTGTGTGTGTTTTTTTCTTCTCTTCTTACTTTTAACTGACAGTGAGAATGAGTTAAAGGATTTCATGTCTCCCTGTACACATTCTCCTGAGTAGAGGGATTTCTGCAAGCTCCCTTATTACTGAGGGGGCTTCCAGATTCCACTATAGTCTCTGGGAGCATAGTGATGGCTGGGAATTACATGGTAATTTCAGATCTGCCATTGCAGGCTGCACATGCCTATTACCGAGCATGCAGATGGCGTGTTTTGTTCAGGTAGTCCACAATCAAATATTTTCTTCATTCACAGAATTACACAGTCCTAGTTAGGCCGCGTTCACATTACAAACGCGGACGGGTAAGCACGCGGAATGCAACGCGTACGAACGCACGCCATCTGAATGGGACAGCCACGCGTTTTGGCAAAAAATGCGTGCAGCATGCGTTCCCGGACCGCACAGGTCCGGAACGCATGCAGTGTGAATATCAGACGGTGCACTCTATGCACTGTCTGATGTGGTGCGTGTCGGCCACCTGCACGCGTTTCCAAAACGCGGCTGGAAACGCGTGCAGTGTGAACGGAGCCTAAATAAATCAGGCTCATGCAATTCATATTTAGTTATGGTCTAACAGACATGTGAAAAAATAATATAATCAAGCAAATATAATAACAGTGTAAAAATACAAAATCATTTGATGTTCAAATAAGCAAATTAAAGTATTTAAAGAGGATCTGCAGTGAAAATATCCTAATGGAAAAAAATTGCTTAATTTTTACAATAATTATAAATGATTTAGTCAGTGTTTGCCCATTGTAAAATCTTTCCTCTCTCTGATTTGCATTCTGAAATGTATCACAGGTGGCGACATCTTTACTGCTGGCAGGTGATGTCTGTGAAAGGAGATGCTGCTTTTTTGGCAGTTGGAAACCGTTATTTCCCACAATGCAACAAGGCTCCCACAGTGTGATGGCAGTACCTAGGTGCTGACATCCCACTGTGGGAGGGGTTACACCACAATATTAGCCATACAGAGCCCCCTTGTGATCTATTCAAGAAAAAGTAAAGATTTCTCATGGGAAAGACGATATTGGCTACTGATTGGGATGAAATTCAATCCTTGATTACAGTTCCTTTTTAAGAAGCATTCACTTGCAAGGCATACAGGATGGGGAGCATTTTGCAAGCAAGACAGAAGAATTACAGATGAAGAAGAAAACATTTATTGGAATATAGGCATTGATTGAGTGCTGGATTCTTGCAAATTCGATTTAAACAACTCTGTAATTTATTTCATTAAAATAACACAATGTGGGTCTTTTCTTAACTCCTTGTGGGAAAAGATACTAATATACAACGGTACTCATTTTGATGGGTGAGAGAAGATATCTAGAGGCCACATATTATTAAGGCTGTTTCTAAATGTCACCATTACTCTCTTACTATTACCCCTCATCCTTCTTGGGACACAAGGAAGTGGGAAAGGGCCCCCGTCCCTAACTTTGAGATAAAGACGATGTACAGAAAGACAATGTTTTTTAACGCCCCCTTCCATCTCCTTAAAGAGGAACTTCAGCCTAAACAAACATACTGTCATTAAGTTACATAAGTTATGTTAATTAAAATAGATAGGTAATATAATCTCTTACCCACCCTGTTTTAAAAGAACAGGCAAATGTTTGATTTCATGAGAGCAGCCATCTTTTTGGTTGAAAGGAGGTGACATGGCGCATGAGACGCAGTTCCAACTGTCCTGTGTGCTGATCACCTTTCCCAGTTGCTAGGCAACGTGAATAACAACAGAGAATTCCCATCATGCTTTGCACAGCATCAGGGGAAAAAAGCCAGGGCAGTTTTCTTTGATGGGTGGAGCTTAGCTAAAAATGCAGCTAAAAATGATGCTTTGGTAAGAAAAGTTCTGATGCTGTGAAACTGTTAAAGAAACATCAAGCCTTTTCAGTTCTGCTGAGTATATTTTTAGTTCGGAGGTTCACTTTAACTCATGCATTACACTTATTAAAATAGCAATCCGGGTTGGTATTGCTCGGGTTGGGGCAACACATGCGCAGGCTTCACTTTCCTGGTCACCGAATTTACATGAGGGTTAAAGGATTAATGGGTGGGCATACTTTTTACACGCTTTGTGTGCCTGTGTGGACAGTGCTAAGAGAGGAAATATCACCAGGGATCGCACTGCAGGGCTGCCATAGCTGCTGGTGTGCAGGGCGTTGTGTGAACAGTGCTAACAGCGGAGATATCACCAGGGATCGCACTGCAGGGCTGCCATAGCTGCTGGTGTGCAGGGCACTGTGTGGACAGTGCTAAGAGAGGAAATATCACCAGGGATCGCATTGCAGGGCTGCCATAGCTGCTGGTGTACAGGGCGCTGTGTGGACAGTGCTGAGAGAGGAGAAATAACCAGGGACCACACTGCAGGGCTGCCATAGCTGCTGGTGTGCAGGACACTGTGTGGACAGTGCTAAGAGAGGAAATATCACCAGGGATCACACTGCAGGGCTGCCATAGCTGCTGGTGTGCAGGGCGCTGTGTGGACAGTGCTGAGAGAGGAGATATCACCAGGGACCACACTGCAGGGCTGCCATAGCTGCTGGTGTGCAGGGCACTGTGTGTGGACAGTGCTAAGAGAGGAAATATCACCAGGGATCGCACTGCAGGGCTGCCATAGCTGCTGGTGTGCAGGGCACTGTGTGTGGACAGTGCTAAGAGAGGAAATATCACCAGGGATCGCACTGCAGAGCTGCCATAGCTGCTGGTGTGCAAGGCACTGTGTGGACAGTGCTGAGAGAGGAGAAATAACCAGGGACCACACTGCAGGGCTGCCATAGCTGCTGGTGTGCAGGGCGCTGTGTGGACAGTGCTGAGAGAGGAGATATCACCAGGGACCACACTGCAGGGCTGCCATAGCTGCTGGTGTGCAGGGCACTGTGTGTGGACAGTGCTAAGAGAGGATATATCACCAGGGATCGCACTGCAGGGCTGCCATAGCTGCTGGTGTGCAGGGCACTGTGTGTGGACAGTGCTAAGAGAGGAAATATCACCAGGGATCGCACTGCAGAGCTGCCATAGCTGCTGGTGTGCAGGGCACTGTGTGGACAGTGCTGAGAGAGGAGAAATAACCAGGGACCACACTGCAGGGCTGCCATAGCTGCTGGTGTGCAGGGCACTGTGTGTGGACAGTGCTAAGAGAGGATATATCACCAGGGATCGCACTGCAGGGCTGCCATAGCTGCTGGTGTGCAGGGGACTGTGTGTGGACAGTGCTAAGAGAGGAAATATCACCAGGGATCGCACTGCAGGGCTGCCATAGCTGCTGGTGTGCAGGGGACTGTGTGTGGACAGTGCTAAGAGAGGATATATCACCAGGGATCGCACTGCAGGGCTGCCATAGCTGCTGGTGTGCAGGGTACTGTGTGGACAGTGCTAAGAGAGGATATATCACCAAGGATCTCACTGCAGGGCTGCCATAGCTGCTGGTGTGCAGGGCACTGTGTGTGGACAGTGCTAAGAGAGGAAATATCACCAGGGATCGCACTGCAGGGCTGCCATAGCTGCTGGTGTGCAGGGCACTGTGTGTGGACAGTGCTAAGAGAGGAAATATCACCAGGGATCGCACTGCAGAGCTGCCATAGCTGCTGGTGTGCAAGACACTGTGTGGACAGTGCTAAGAGAGGAAATATCACCAGGGATCGCACTGCAGGGCCGCCATAGCTGCTAGTGTACAGGGCACTGTGTGTTGACAGTGCTAAGAGAGGATATATCACCAGGGATCGCCCTGCAGGGCTGCCATAGCTGCTGGTGTGCAGGGGACTGTGTGTGGACAGTGCTAAGAGA
The DNA here is from genome assembly GCF_040937935.1 of Hyperolius riggenbachi. Lineage (NCBI taxonomy): Eukaryota > Metazoa > Chordata > Amphibia > Anura > Hyperoliidae > Hyperolius > Hyperolius riggenbachi. The sequence continues at coordinate 202,127,706 of NC_090649.1, forward strand.
GGATATATCACCAGGGATCGCACTGCAGGGCTGCCATAGCTGCTGGTGTGCAGGGGACTGTGTGTGGACAGTGCTAAGAGAGGATATATCACCAGGGATCACACTGCAGGGCTGCCATAGCTGCTGGTGTGCAGGGTACTGTGTGGACAGTGCTAAGAGAGGATATATCACCAAGGATCTCACTGCAGGGCTGCCATAGCTGCTGGTGTGCAGGGCACTGTGTGTGGACAGTGCTAAGAGAGGAAATATCACCAGGGATCGCACTGCAGGGCTGCCATAGCTGCTGGTGTGCAGGGCACTGTGTGTGGACAGTGCTAAGAGAGGAAATATCACCAGGGATCGCACTGCAGAGCTGCCATAGCTGCTGGTGTGCAAGACACTGTGTGGACAGTGCTAAGAGAGGAAATATCACCAGGGATCGCACTGCAGGGCTGCCATAGCTGCTGGTGTGCAGGGCACTGTGTGGACAGTGCTAAGAGAGGAAATATCACCAGGGATCGCACTGCAGGGCCGCCATAGCTGCTAGTGTACAGGGCACTGTGTGTTGACAGTGCTAAGAGAGGATATATCACCAGGGATCGCACTGCGGGGCTGCCATAGCTGCTGGTGTGCAGGGCACTGTGTGGACAGTGCTAAGAGAGGAAATATCACCAGGGATCGCACTGCGGGGCTGCCATAGCTGCTGGTGTGCAGGGCACTGTGTGGACAGTGCTAAGAGAGGATATATCACCAGGGATCGCACTGCAGGGCTGCCATAGCTGCTGGTGTGCAGGGCACTGTGTGTGGACAGTGCTAAGAGAGGAAATATCACTAGGGATCGCACTGCAGAGCTGCCATAGCTGCTGGTGTACAGGGCACTGTGTGTGGACAGTGCTAAGAGAGGAGATATCACCAGGGATCGCACTGCTGGGCTGCCATAGCTGCTGGTGTGCAGGGCACTGTGTGGACAGTGCCCAGAGAGGAAATATCACCAGGGATCGCACTGCAGAGCTGCCATAGCTGCTGGTGTGCAGAGCACTGTGTGGATAGTGCTAAGAGAGGAAATATCACCAGGGATTGCACTGCAGGGCTGCCATAGCTGCTGGTGTGCAGGGCACTGTGTGTGGACAGTGCTAAGAGAGGAGATATCTCCAGGGATCGCACTGCAGGGCTGCCATAGCTGCTGGTGTGCAGGGCACTGTGTGTGGACAGTGCTAAGAGAGGAAATATCACCAGGGATTGCACTGCAGGGCTGCCATAGCTGCTGGTGTGCAGGGCACTGTGTGTGGACAGTGCTAAGAGGAGATATCACCAGGGATCGCACTGCAGGGCTGCCATAGCTGCTGGTGTGCAGGGCACTGTGTGTGGACAGTGCTAAGAGAGGAAATATCACCAGGGATCGCACTGCAGGGCTGCCATAGCTGCTGGTGTGCAGGGCACTGTGTGTGGACAGTGCTAAGAGGAAATATCACCAGGGATCGCACTGCAGGGCTGCCATAGCTACTGGTGTGCAGGGCACTGTGTGGACAGTGCTAAGAGAGGAAATATCACCAGGGATCGCACTGCAGGGCTGCCATAGCTGCTGGTGTGCAGGGCACTGTGTGTGGACAGTGCCAAGAGAGGATATATCACCAGGGAACGCTGCCATAGCTGCTGGGGTGCAGGGCACTGTGTGTGGACAGTGCCAAGAGAGGATATATCACCAGGGAACGCTGCCATAGCTGCTGGTGTGCAGGGGACTGTGTGGACAGTGCTTAGAGAGGAAATATCACCAGGGATCGCACTGCAGGGCTGCCACAGGTAAGTATCCAAGGTTTCCTTGCTGAAAGGGCATATGTGGAGTTTACTGAAGTCCAATGTTTTTATTCATTACTGAATGAAAGAGCTTAATATTGTCATTTCTGAAACTTTGCTTCAGTCCTCTGTCCTGTGTCTGCAGTGTTTGAATATTTGTGTCTGGGGTTACTCTGAAAATAGAACCCACCCACTCAGTATCACATGTCCTGACACTCTCCATACTGGACCCGGCTTGTGAGACACACACAGTCACACAGTCACACACACACATAGTCACACACACACACACACACACACACACACACACACACACACAGTGACACACACACACAGTCACACACAGTGTCAGCAGTTGTCCTAGAGTTTCCTTTCTAGGAGTCAGTCACTGAGGGGAGAATGGATTCATCCAGCTGCAGGCCTATCTGCCAGCGGAAGCTGCTAGTCCTAGTTGAAAGATTTGCTACACTTTTCCAAAAAATCCATCATGCTATCAGCATTACGTTTCTGTAAGCCTAAAATATACATTTCTCACAGGGACCCCTACATTAGACCACTGTGAGGCAGCCTGCAACCCTAGCCTGCCTTTTATCTGTAAACTGAGATGAATTGTATAGCTTTTCAAAGTACTAATATGCACCAGGTCACTGAAACCGTATAAAAATAAGTATGTGAATTGTGGTATCCCATAGCAACCAGTATACCAATCAGTGAAATCACTTACTACATTGTCCTGCTTGTACAATAAAGTCCCGTACACCTCTGTTTGTTAGTCTTTCTTTAAGGACAACTAAAGCGAGAGGGATATGGAGGCTGCTATATTAATTTCCTTTTAAGCAATACTGGTTGCTTGGCTATCTTGATGATTTCCTGCATCTATTGCTTTTATCCATTGACCCTGAACAAGCATGCAGCAAAGCAGATATTTCTGACATTATTGTAACATCTGACAAGATTAGCTGCATGCCTGTTTCTGGTGTTATTCAGACACTATTGCAGCCAAATAGACCAGCAGGGCTGCCAGGCAACTGGTATTGTTTAAAAGAAAATAAATACAGCAGCCTCCATATTCTTCTCAATTCAGTTGTCCTTTAACCTCCTTGCCGGTTATCCCGAGCTCAGCTCGGGGTAACCTGCGCAGGAGGATTTCTCAGGCCCCGCTGGGCCGATTTGCATAATTTTTTTTTCCTACACGCAGCTAGCAGTTTTCTAGCTGCGTGTGGTACGTGATCGCCGCCGCTACCCGCCAATTCGCCGCTACCCGCCGCGCGGAGATGCCCCCCCTCCCCCCGGCCAAGACCCCTGCGCAGCCTGGCCAATCAGTGCCAGGCAGTGCTGAGGGGTGGATCGGGATTCCCTCTGACGTCCCGACGTCGGTGACGTCATCCCGCCCCGTCGCCATGGCGACTGGGGAAGCCCTGCAGGAAATCCCGTTCTGAACGGGATTTCCTGCTTACTCTGATCACAGGAGGAGATCGGAGTGGGTGGGGGGATGCCGCCGCTCAGCGGCTATCATGCAGCGAGCCCTGGGCTCGCTACATGATTTGAAAAAAATAAATTTAAAAAAAAGTACTGTGCTGCCTCCTTGCCGGCGGGAATTGGACCGGCAAGGAGGTTAAATAAAAATGACACTGTGTGGTATGTGATGTATTTTTGTTCATAAGGTATTTACCTGATTTTAAGAGCAGATGATTCTTATTATTGTGTTGTGATACACAAAACTTCAGAATTGCAAGATTTGTACTGGTTTTAAAAAGCATAACAACTCTAACCAGAGATTGTTATTGATATGCATCTTTGAGTTGATGCTTATTTGATGCAGATTATTGCTCTTTGACAATAGGTCATTCAAACACAGCAGCTGTTGCATTCGATTGGTCAATTTCCAAGCTACAATAAGTTTACATAGAGTCATAAATAGTAGCATCTCATTCCTCATCTTCTAAGAAATTAGAATTTACATTTGATTCATTTGTGAGGAGTTACTAATTATATGTATAATAATGTTTCCTATACATTATTATGTAAAGTCTTTTCTCTTTTCTACTATACAAGATTTTGACATTAGCAAGGACATCTTGTTGACAGTATTTTGCTGTGATGAGCCCTCCATCCTGTCATTGGGCGCATAGTGCGCTACATAATTAATGTAACTATTATATTATTTTTCTTTTAGATAAAACTAGTAATAACTTGTATCTATTTTTGATAACAGGTATTCAGTGGGAAGAGACCAGACTCAGAATTTCCACCTCTGCCGCAGAGTACTTTTAGAAAACCTCCCAGCCCTCCACCCCCTGAAGGTCAGCAGGCCCTGACCTGTCTTATCAGTGAAAATGACATTTCCCTGTTTGAGAAGCTTGGAGATGGTTCTTTTGGGGTGGTCAGAAGGGGAGAATGGAACACACCTACTGGCAAAATGGTAGGCTCTTGTCTTCCTAATGTAATACCTATGTCTGGGCCTTACCCTTGTAGTCATATATGTAGTACAACTAGAAATGAATGCAAGTGTCTGTGAGCAATTGTTTTCCATAGAAGAAGAGTTGTATACTACATTTTTTATCACCCTATTTTATTTTTTATGGTACGTGTATATTTAGAAAATGTTGTCATTGGTACATCTGCAATTTGGCTACTGGCAGCTCAGTACTGTTAGTTTTATTAACAGTGCCATCAATGCTAATAATAGGTTTTGCCCCCAGCTGTGTCCTTAGCCTAGAGTAAAAAAAAAGTATATTTATATTAAATCCCTGATGAAATTATTGTCATTCTTGGTTGAATAGATCTAGTCTTTAGCTGGCCGTACACCATACAATCTTGATTGTGTAATATAAGGGACTGATTGGGAATACTTCAAACAGATTGCATTTTTTTTTCTTCTATTTAAACTAAGTTTTCAACACTTTTCGAATTTAAAAACTACCAAAAAGTAGGTGCAAATGTACTATTAAAAATATATATATATTTTAAGGGTTTTCATGCTTTATGGTGGTTTAACCACTTGAGGACCTAGGGCTTTCTACCCCTTAAGGACCGGCCACTTTTTTTCCATTCAGACCACTGCAGCTTTCACGGTTTATTGCTCGCTCATACAACCTACCACGTAAATGAATTTTGGCTCCTTTTCTTGTCACTAATAAAGCTTTCTTTTGATGCTATTTGATTGCTCCTGCGATTTTTACTTTTTATTATATTCATCAAAAAAGACATGAATTTTGGCAAAAAAATGATTTTTTTAACTTTCTGTGCTGACATTTTTCAAATAAAGTAAAATTTCTGTATACATGCAGCGCGAAAAATGTGGACAAACATGTTTTTGATAAAAAAAAACCCATTCAGTGTATATTTATTGGTTTGGGTAAAAGTTATAGCGTTTACAAACTATGGTGCAAAAAGTGAATTTTCCCATTTTCAAGCATCTCTGACTTTTCTGACCCCCTGTCATGTTTCATGAGGGGCTAGAATTCCAGGATAGAATAAATACCCCCCAAATGACCCCATTTTGGAAAGAAGACATCCCAAAGTATTCACTGAGAGGCATAGTGAGTTCATAGAAGATATTATTTTTTGTCACAAGTAAGCGGAAAATGACACTTTGTGAGAAAAAAAAAAAAAGGTTTCCATTTCTTCTAACTTGCGACAAAAAAAAATGAAATCTGCCACGGACTCACCATGCCCCTCTCTGAATACCTTGAAGGGTCTACTTTCCAAAATGGGTCATTTGTGGGGTGTGTTTACTGTCCTGACATTTTGGGGGGTGCTAAATTGTAAGCACCCCTGTAAAGCCTAAAGGTGCTCATTGGACTTTGGACCCCTTAGCGCAGTTAGGCTGCAAAAAAGTGCCACACATGTGGTATTGCCGTACTCAGGAGAAGTAGTATAATGTGTTTTGGGGTGTATTTTTACACATACCCATGCTGGGTGGGAGAAATATCTCTGTAAATGACAATTTGTTAATTTTTTTTACACACAATTGTCCATTTACAGAGATCTTTCTCCCACTCAGCATGGGTATGTGTAAAAATACACCACAAAACACATTATACTACTTCTCCTGAGTACGGCGATACCACATGTGTGGCACTTTTTTGCATCCTAACTGCGCTAAAGGGTCCAAAGTCCAATGAGTACCTTTAGGATTTCACAGGTCATTTTGAGAAATTTCGTTTCAAGACTACTCCTCACGGTTTAGGGCCCCTAAAATGCCAGGGCAGTATAGGAACCCCACAAATGACCCTATTTTAGAAAGAAGACACCCCAAGGTATTCCGTTAGGAGTATGGTGAGTTCATAGAAGATTTTATTTTTTGTCAAAAGTTAGCGGAAAATGACACTTTGTGAAAAAACACAATTAAAATCAATTTCCGCTAACTTGTGACAAGAAATAAAATCTTCTATGAACTCGCCATACTACTAACGGAATACCTTGGGGTGTCTTCTTTCTAAAATGGGGTCATTTGTGGGGTTCCTATACTGCCCTGGCATTTTAGGGGCCCTAAACCGTGAGGAGTAGTCTTGAAACGAAATTTCTCAAAATGACCTGTAAAATCCTAAAGGTACTAATTGGACTTTGGGCCCTTTAGCGCAGTTAGGGTGCAAAAAAGTGCCACACATGTGGTATCGCCATACTCGGGAGAAGTAGTACAATGTGTTTTGGGGTGTATTTTTACACATACCCATGCTGGGTGGGAGAAATACCTCTGTAAATGGACAATTGTGTGTAAAAAAATCAAAAGATTGTCATTTACAGAGGTATTTCTCCCACCCAGCATGGGTATGTGTAAAAATACACCCCAAAACACATTATACTACTTCTCCCGAGTAAGGCGATACCACATGTGTGGCACTTTTTTGCACCCTAACTGCACTAAGGGGCCCAAAGTCCAATGAGTACCTTTAGGATTTCACAGGTCATTTTTGTTTCAAGACTACTCCTCGCGGTTTAGGGCCCCTAAAATGCCAGGGCAGTATAGGAACCCCACTAATGACCCCATTTTAGAAAGAAGACACCCCAAGGTATTCCGTTAGGAGTATGGTGAGTTCATAGAAGTTTTTATTTTTTTGTCACAAGTTAGCGGAAATTGATTTTAATAGTTTTTTTTCACAAAGTGTCTTTTTCCGCTAACTTGTGACAAAAAATAAAATCTTCTATGAACTCACCATACTCCGTACGGAATACCTTGGGGTGTCTTCTTTCTAGAATGGGGTCATTTGTGGGGTTCCTATACTGCCCTGGCATTTTAGGGGCCCTAAACCGTGAGGAGTAGTCTTGAAACCAAATGTCGCAAAATGACCTGTGAAATCCTAAAGGTACTCATTGGACTTTGGGCCCCTTAGCGTACTTAGGGTGTAAAAAAGTGCCACACATGTGGTACCGCCGTACTCAGGAGAAGTAGTATAATGCGTTTTGGGGTGTATTTTTACACATACCCATGCTAAGTGGGAGAAATATCTCTGTAAATGACAATTGTTTGATTTTTTTACACACAATTGTCCATTTACATAGAAATTTCTCCCACCCAGCATGGGTATGTGTAAAAATACACCCCAAAACACATTATACTACTTTTCCTGAGTACGGCGGTACCACATGTGTGACACTTTTTTGCAGCCTAGGTGCGCTAAGGGGCCCAACGTCCTATTCACAGGTCATTTTGAGGCATTTGTTTTCTAGACTACTCCTCGCGGTTTAGGGCCCCTAAAATGCCAGGGCAGTATAGGAACCCCACAAGTGACCCCATTTTAGAAAGAAGACACCCCAAGGTATTCTGTTAGGAGTATGGTGAGTTCATAGAAGATTTTATTTTTTGTCAAAAGTTAGCGGAAAGTGACACTTTGTGGAAAAAAACCAATAAAAATCAATTTCCGCTAACTTTTGACAAAAAATAAAATCTTCTATGAACTCGTCATACACCTAACAGAATACCTTGGGGTGTCTTTTTTTCTAAAATGGGGTCACTTGTGGGGTTCCTATACCGCCCTGGCATTTTACGGGCCCAAAACCGTGAGTAGTCTGGAAACCAAATGTCTCAAAATGACTGTTCAGGGGTATAAGCATCTGCAAATTTTGATGACAGGTGGTCTATGAGGGGGCGAATTTTGTGGAACCGGTCATAAGCAGGGTGGCCTTTTAGATGACAGGTTGTATTGGGCCTGATCTGATGGATAGGAGTGCTAGGGGGGTGACAGGAGGTGATTGATGGGTGTCTCAGGGGGTGGTTAGAGGGGAAAATAGATGCAATCAATGCACTGGGGAGGTGATCGGAAGGGGGTCTGAGGGGGATCTGAGGGTTTGGCCGAGTGATCAGGAGCCCACACGGGGCAAATTAGGGCCTGATCTGATGGGTAGGTGTGCTAGGGGGTGACAGGAGGTGATTGATGGGTGTCTCAAGGTGTGATTAGAGGGGGGAATAGATGCAAGCAATGCACTGGCGAGGTGATCAGGGCTGGGGTCTGAGGGCATTCTGAGGGTGTGGGCGGGTGATTGAGTGCCCTAGGGGCAGATAGGGGTCTAATCTGATAGGTAGCAGTGACAGGGGGTGATTGATGGGTAATTAGTGGGTGTTTAGGGTAGAGAACAGATGTAAACACTGCACTTGGGAGGTGATCGGACGTCGGATCTGCGAGAGATCTATTGGTGTGGGTGGGTGATCAGATTGCCCGCAAGGGGCAGGTTAGGGGCTGATTGATGGGTGGCAGTGACAGCGGGTGATTGATGGGTGGCAGTGACAGGGGGTGATTGATGGGTGGCAGTGACAGGGGGTGATTGATGGGTGATTGATAGGTGATTGACAGGTAATCAGTGGGTTATTACAGGGGAGAACAGATGTAAATATTGCACTGGCGAATTGATAAGGGGGGGTCTGAGGGTAATCTGAGCGAGTAGGCGGGTGATTGGGTGCCCGCAAGGGGCAGATTAGGGTCTGATCTGATGGGTAACAGTGACAGGTGGTGATAGGGGGTGATTTATGGGTGATTGATGGGTAATTAGTGGGTGTTTAGAGGAGAGTAAACGCTGCGCTTGGGTGGTGATCTGATGTCGCATCTGCGGGCGATCTATTGGTGTGGGTGGGTAATCAGATTGCCCGCAAGGGGCAGGTTAGGGGCTGATTGTTGGGTGGCAGTGACAGGGGGTGACAGGGGGTGATTGATGGGTGATAGGTGATTGGCAGGTGATTGACAGGTGATCAGTGGGTTATTACAGGGAAGGATAGATGTAAATAATGCCCTGGCGAATTGATAAGGGGGGGTCTGAGGGTAATCTGAGCGTGTAGGCGGGTGATTGGGTGCCCGCAAGGGGCAGATTAGGGTCTGATCTGATAGGTAACAGTGATAGGGGGTGATTGATGGGTAATTAGTGGGTGTTTAGAGAAGATAACAGATGTAAACAATACATTTGGGAGGTAATCTGACGGCGGGTTTGCGGGCGATCTAATGGTGTGGGTGGGTGATCAGATTGCCCGCAAGGGGCAGGTTAGGGGCTGATTGATGGGTGGCAGTGACAGGGGGTGACAGGGGGTGATTGATGGGTGATAGGTGATTGGCAGGTGATTGACAGGTGATCAGTGGGTTATTACAGGGAAGAACAGATGTAATGAATGCACTGGTGAATTGATAAGGGGGGGTCTGAGGGCAATCTGAGCGTGTGGGCGGGTGATTGGGTGCCCGCAAGGGGCAGATTAGGGTCTGATCTGATAGGTAAAAGTGACAGGTGGTGATAGGGGGTGATTGATGGGTGATTGATGGGTAATTAGTGTGTGTTTAGAGGAGAGAATAGATGTAAACAATGGATTTGGGAGGTCGGATCTGCGGGCGATCTATTGGTGTGGGGGGGTGATCAGATTGCCCGCAAGGGGCAGGTTAGGGGCTGATTGATGGGTGGCAGTGACAGGGGGTGATTGATGGGTGATTGACGGGTGATTGACGGGTGATTGACAGGTGATTGACAGGTGATCAGGGGGGATAGATGCATACAGTACATTGGGGGGGGTGGTCTGGGGGGGGTCTGGGGAGAATCTGGGGGGTTGGGGGTGATCAGGAGGGAGCAGGGGGCAGGGGGGGGGGTATTAAAAAAAAATAGCATTGACAGATAGTGACAGGGAGTGATTGATGGGTGATTAGGGGGGTGATTGGGTGCAAACAGGGGTCTGGGGGGTGGGCAGGGGGGGGGTCTGATGGGTGCTGTGGGCGATCTGGGGCGGGGGGGGGAGAAAATCAGTGTGCTTGGTGCAGACTAGGGTGGCTGCAGCCTGCCCTGGTGGTCCCTCGGACACTGGGACCACCAGGGCAGGAGGCAGCCTGTATAATACACTTTGTAAACATTACAAAGTGTATTATACACTTTGTATGCGGCGATCGTCGGGTTAACATCCCGCCGGCGCTTCCGTATGGCCGGCGGGATGTTGCGGCGAGCGAGCGGTGACAGGCGGAGGCGGAGGATCGCGTCACGGATGACGCGATCGCTCCGCCCATGCCCAAACAAGGACCGCCGCATTTTGTCAATACGGCGGTCCTTGCGGCGTCTGCTTCCCGGCCGCCATTTGTCTATACGGCGGTCGGGAAGTAGTTAAAAGGACATTTTATTGACAAGTTTGAAAATATCACTTAGGAGAAAACTCAGGAGAAAAACTTAAATGCATATGGGCCGTTGTCAATAAATTCCCCTTTTGACCACCAGCAAACAAGAAAATATTCAAGATAGTTTTGTTAGTACTTTTCACCTACTTTTTGCTACTTTTTTATTTGCAAAGTGATGAAAAGTAATTTTAAAAACAAATTTAAAAATTATCTCCTTGGAGAAAACTCAGGAGAAACGTTTAACTGCATGTATGGTCACCTTATATAAGTGAATTGTTATACACAGCCCTATGTTTTGTCATCCACATAAGTACTATGTACTGCTATAATTTAAATGTTATATTGTAAGGATAATACATTTTATTTGTTAGCTGTCCAGTTTGTCTCATATGTGTTATCTTACTTCTTCTCATGGAGTATTCCACATGGTGCATTTCATTTGTGAATGTTTATTGTTAAGAAATGATTAGCATAGCTGATATTTTACAATCTGTTATGTTTGATAGAGTTTAGGAAAGTGTGTCTGCAAGCTAAGTACCATTGGAAACAATGCACTGATGACATTTGCTATATCTCTCTTCCAAGTTTAATGTTGCAGTAAAGTGCTTGAAGACAGATGTTCTTACACAGCCAGATGCCCTAGATGATTTTATTAGAGAAGTCAATGCCATGCACTCCCTCGATCACGTCAATCTCATTAGACTGTATGGAGTCGTTCTTACACATCCCATGAAAATGGTATGACGGAGCAAGATTATTACTGTAATGTAGTACAGACCTTCAGTGTGATTATTGAGTCATATGCTTTGTGCGATTATTTAGTCATATGCTTTCTGCTTCCCTAATACATTATGCTACACATGATTTCAGCCACAAAGTATCTCAAAGGTGCAATAAAATTAACTGACTAGTCATTTTAAATTCTTTTAAGCTACGTCTACATTCTGACACGTACAGTAGGAGAATTTGCCATGGTTTGTCTAAATGTGTGTTTAACAGTCAACCTACAGTACAGTTTACTGATATAAATAGTGTTTCATTATGACCATTAAACAATTCAAGGCGCCTACAGTTGCATAAGCATTTATTCATGAACGCCCAGGAGCTCTAAACCCCATAATGCTTTATTATTAAAATTTGAAGTGTGAAAACTGAGTTTAAACCATTTACTGCCTAGCTACAGTATATTCACATCGTTGCAGTACCCCCTGTAAAGCGCAAGAACGTGATTATTAGTCAGTGCATTTGAATGAGCACAGTGCACGTGCTAACTTATGCCTGTGCTGATTAACCACCTTCCCTCAACTAGGGGTACCCAACCTAGGACCTCCGTCAGACGGAGCAGCATATCAAAATCTTCCTCCTTAGAATTGATATTATCTCCTTCACAGCGTGCAGTTCACATTAAAGTACATGAGTGTTGTACATCTCAAAAAAAAATGATTGGAGCTCTCATTGCGCAGTGCCGTTTAAAAATGTCAAAACTTTATTTAAAAAAAAAAAACACTCACCTACTTTCATAGATGATTCTGGCTTTTGGAATGTTAGAGAGGGTTCATGTATTTCCTGCCACTCCCAGCACCTCTCCTCACCAGACCTCCATGACTTCCTGGTCAGTCTCCCTCACGTGGTAGACTCCCCCTACTAATTTTGTCACTAGTTGTGACTCAGGGGACATTCTGGATGATAATTAAAATTTTACGATACCCCCTTACACTTCCCATGCCTTACTATTGTCCAGTAAGCCACCTTACTAGCCAATAATAAGATAGGACCTAGCTTGAATTCAATTTCTGGAGCCAATATGCTCCTGAGAGACTCGTGGAGGCATGTGAAAGCACCTACAGGTACATTTATATGACTGTAATACAGTGATGGTTTCAGTTTTTAGTTTGTTTATATCAGCAGCAATGTACTGTGGCTTTGAAATATATACCGTAACAATCAGTTATTGTGGCACTTGTTGCAGCATTCTTAGTCTTTAAGTTGTACTAGAATGTTAATTAAGTTGTACTAGAATGTTCATTCATAACCATTAGTACATTTTGTCTCAGGCCAACCTTACCCAATATGAGGTTAGCACACAAATTGAAAGTAACAGAGGACTTTCAGTGTTTCTAAGGAATTTAGGCTCTGTCCAGAGCTGTAACAATTCACCTCTGTAAATGCCTTCTTGCTATATACAACTCTCAACCTTCCCTTCAGGCTTTGTCATTGTCTACCTCACAGTCCAGTGTGTCTCAGCAGTGATGGACTAGCTCAGGGGCTGTCAGAACAACTATAGAGATGAAGCAATCTGCATTCTGCTAAATGCCTTCGCTTTTTCCTGTAGACTTCTGATGACAGCCGTATTGGCCCTTCTTGTCCCCTGGAGCTTCTGTATGTCTCCACAAAGATTATGAGCAACATTTTTAAGTACCCTTGCTGTAGATAATACAGTGCTTTCTGTAAAGTATATTTGCACGGATTTACTAATATGGTCCCGCTCTTCTGCATTACTTTCAAGCATATCTCCAGCCTCCACTGACCCAAGAAGTGGTAACATGTGGAATCCACAAGCTCGTACTTTTGCTGTAAAGATTGATTACGGTATATTCAGTACAATAATTAGCAGTCGGTTAACAATATTGTACATTCAAGAACAATGTAAACAGGTTTAACAGTACACTACATGTAAACATTAGTTTTATTTACCTTATATATCTTTATATGAGCCATAGCAGGACATTAATTAAAACAGAGAAAGCTGGTTTTGCAGTCAGCTTCCCTGATCACATGAAATGTGTTTTAAAGTAAACCCAAAGTTAAAATACTCTGATGAGATAAACAATTGTTATCCTCCTACTCCTAAAAATTTCTTTTTTAGATACCCCATGGTTTTATTTTATGCCTTAAATGTACAAAGTGATTTACTGTTTTGTTGTCTCTGCTCAATAACATTTAAGTGTCCTTGAGCTAAAATACATGAACTACGGTATTGACCTTTTTTTATCTATCTCCTGCAATCAGAAGCTCTTCTCTGCTAGGAAAGAATCAGTCACTTGCATGCCTGAAGGTTAACTTTTTCAGGCAGAAAAAGGAAAAAGAAACACGGCCTAGTTATTAATATGTTTGCCACTGTACATACATTATGTCACGTTACCTTTAACTGCAATTGCTAGGTCTCATGCACTTTAACTGAATGGGGCAGAAGCATAATCTCATGAGAAAATGCACAGCACACCATGATTTACACTATCCCTGTGGTGGCGTGATCTGCAAAATGTGTTCCAAAAATCGGATCAGGATGCATACCACTGAAAAAGGCAAAGTGACATCTTTGCAAAAAGTGCAGCAGTTGGTTAGCATTTTTCCTATCACGTTTCTAGATTTTGTATTTCACCATGTTACCTTATAAGTTGTAATAGCGACTCTATATATTGTTTAGGTGACAGAGCTTGCACCACTTGGATCTCTCCTGGACCGCTTGCGTAAAAACTTGGGTTACTTCCTCATCTCTACTCTGTGTCATTATGCTATCCAGATTGCTAATGGCATGGCCTATCTAGAGTCTAAACGTTTCATCCATCGGGACCTTGCAGCTAGGAACATTCTGCTGTCCTCAAATGACCTGGTGAAGATTGGGGACTTTGGGTTGATGAGAGCATTGCCAAAAAATGACGATCATTATGTCATGCAGGAACATCGGAAGGTACCCTTTGCTTGGTGAGTGTTCAACTGAAAAAGACATAGCTAGGAATGCAAAAAGGATTTTTAGTTGTACCCAGTAACTACACATTAGGGTGCAGTTTATATTTCTTAATTTAGTCCACGTGTTAAGGTTGTTCATGGACTTAGTTAAATACCCAAGTTAAACTATTGAAATAATTCTGTGCCACACAAGAAGAGTTAATTTAGCATATGTCCTGGCCTTGTCTCCATTAAGGAGATCCCCGATTAGGCAAGAGCACCTGTGATTATGGTGGCAGACGGCATTTTGTGTGCATGCTGTACATTGACAATGGTGTTTTGTGTGCATGGAGAACACTCTATTTTTAATTGATTACTCTCTATGCATTTTATTGAGACATTTTTGGAATAAATCATTCTAGCTATATAGAGTGTAATGAGTGGGGAGCGGAATCCTGGAGAATACTAAACAGTTATTCAAATACATTTTGTGCTATAAAAAACATATTACAGACATTCTCCAGACTTAAGGAAAGCTTGTTAATACTAACCATGTGATCTTTTATCTTACCTAGGCCTAGTACATAGTGTGCTCTCTTCCTAAAATCACTTTTATTTGACAGGTGTGCACCAGAAAGCTTGAAGACTCGGACATTTTCACATGCAAGTGACACCTGGATGTTTGGCGTGACATTGTGGGAGATGTTCACTTATGGTCAAGAGCCATGGATTGGACTCAATGGCAGCCAAGTAAGATAGTGTGTAGAAGGATTGTACTTAATACAGATTACTCAGAACATTGTCTACCAGCCAGCGCAGTCAGTGCTTTTCATTTTAAAATAATGCAAGCTTGATGATCCTGCAGCTGTGAAAGTATGTAAGATTAGGAAGTCTGTTGCAGAGGGTTTTCTGGCCTTAGGGAACTGATTTTTTAAGATAGGGTGGATGAGTGAATAATCCTGTATTTTATGTTATGTTTTCAAATGGTGTGGAGAATATCACAGTTTTGTATGTTTTACTTTCAGCAAAAAGCCTCCTAATGCTAACAATTTTACCTTTACATGATTATTACTGTTCTCTTTTGCAACCAAAACCTTTTGTCATGTAGGCTGACTGGTATCCACATTATTGCAACTACATCCATATTACATTTAGTCAGTCTAAAGGAGTTATCAGGCAAAAAAAAAAATGAGTTTTACTTACCTGGGGCTTCTCCCAGCACCATGCAGCCATCCTGTGCCCTCGTAGTCACTCTCTGCTGCTCCAGTCCCCCGCCGCCATTTATTATGTATTACACTTTGTCTTAATACGATTGCTTTCCACGTGGCCAGGTTAGAATTCAATAGCTTATTATTATTAGAAGTTATTTTTATTATATGGAGAACTGGTGATGGATAACCTGCTGTTTAAAGGTCCCCAACTCCTATGGCAATAGTCCTATGTATGAGCACATACAGACTGTACCTTCGGCTACAGTTTATATGTTCTGTTGCTATGGGGAGGGGAGGAGAGATGACAGTGTAGTGCATAATGGAGTGGCTTAGCTGTTGCCATTGCTTAAAGATCTGGCATATGGGATCTTCAAACAACATGGTGGGCACCTGTACACCCACTAGATTTTCATCCAAGATGACTGTCTCAAGTTGAGTTCTGTCTGACTCAGCTGTTGCTTAAAGATCTGTTGGTAGGATCCTTCAAACAACCTCTTATCCGAGATGGTCACCTCAGCCAAGCTCTAAGTAGCCTGTGCATAAAGCCTTAGGGTGTGTGTGTGTGTGTGTGTGTGTGTGTGTGTGTGTGTGTGTGTGTGTGTGTGTGTTTGTGTGTGTGTGTGTGTGTGTTTGTGTGTGTGTGTGTGCGTGCGTGCGTGCGTGTGTGTGTGTGTGTGTATGGTGTGTGTGTATGGTGTGTGTGTGTGTGTGCGTGCGTGCGTGCGCGCGTGTGTGTGTGTGTATGGTGTGTGTGTGTGTAAACTTAGATACAGGAGAACTGTCCATATGCTTTTATATAAAATTGTTATAATATTTGATTAACCCATTGATTAACTTTAACTATTTGTGGTGCGAAGAGGGCTGTAAAGCCCTAGTTTACTGCCATGGCTTTTAAAGGGGTTCTTTCGCGAAAAAAGTAGGCAGTTAAAAAATGTGACAGATGACAGGTTTTGGGCCAGTCCATCTTTTCAACGGGGATTCTCAGGGCTTTCTTTGTTTTCAACAGCATTTCCTGAACAACAGTTTAACTGCCAAAATAGCAAGATCCCAGCCGGCCTCCCTAATCACTTGCACACTATTATGTCAGTTAAATTTTGCAACTGTTGTTCAGGAAATGCTGTTGAAAACAAAGAAAGCCCTGAGAATCCCCCTTAAAGGACTTACGAGGCCAGATTTTCAAAAAAAACATAAAAAAAGTTAGATACCTGTGCGTGTTTGCAAGGCACGGAGGACGCCGTCCGCGCCCTCCGTGCCGTTCCGCCTGGTCCCCGCTGCTTAATATGCCCCCGAACGGTCCCCGACCGCGCGCCCCGGGTCGTGCTCCCCAGCCTGTACCAAGATGGCCGCCGGAGCTGGCCGCGGCTGCGCAGTCCGCATAGCCGCGAGTGCGGCTGCGCAGCTCTAAGGCCAACCCCCTGATCCACGTAACAGTAGCGTGGATCGGGGAGTTGGCCTTAGAGCTGCGCAGCCGCACTCGCGGCTATGCGGACTGCGCAGCCGCGGCCAACACCGGCCGCCATCTTTGTGAAGGCTAGAGAGCCCGACCCGGGCCGTGCGGTCGGGGGTCGTTCGGGGGCATATTAAGCAGCGGGGACCAGGCGGAACGGCACGGAGGGCGCGGACGGCGTCCTCCGTGCCTTGCAAACACGCACAGGTATCTAACTTTTTTTATGTTTTTTTTGAAAATCTGGCCTCGTAAGTCCTTTAAAAAGATGGACTGGCCCATCTGTCACATTTTTTAACTGCCTACTTTTTTCGCGAAAGAACTCCTTTAAATGCATAATGTATGGAATATATCATGATCTACATTGCACAAATGTTTGCATTTACATTATTCATTTTACCCAGCCCAGCAACAGATACAAAATTTTCTTGTAGTTTCATTACAAGGTAAAAAAAAAATATTTTACTTTTTTCATTGATAAATGAATATACCTCTCACCGTCCTATATAGATAAAGTAGGTAGAACACTCTTATAAACTTTTGAATTCAGAGTTCATCTCTGAGCTCACTTGTCTTATTTTATTTATGTTTCTTATTTAGATTCTGCACAAGATTGATAAAGAAGGAGAACGGCTGCCACGACCAGAAGATAGTCCCCAAGACATTTATAATGTCATGCTGCAATGCTGGGCTCACAAGCCAGAGGATAGACCAACGTTTGTAGCGCTGAGAGATTTCCTTGTGGAAGTAAGTCTACAGCATGCACAGTTTCTCTGGCTGTCAGAAGAGGGACAGCCTATACTTATGAGTTAAAGGATCTCATAAATGACCTATCATGCGAATCTGAATTAAATGGAGAAAGCAGTTTTACTTTTAAAGAGGAACTGCAGTAAAAAAAAATGTAATACATAAAATTGCATATTTTTTTTTACAATGTTCAATATTGTGCTAACAATTTATAAATTATGTAGTCAGTGTTTACCCATTGTAAAATCTTTTCACTCCTTGATCTGAAATGCATCCCAAGTGGCAAAATGTTTAGTCAGGCCTGTCCAGTGCATCTCTGCGGAATGTTTGTTTACTGAAAGTTCTGAAGCAAGTAGAAAATATACCTGGTCTCCCAGAATGCTCTGGGAGGAGAATTCCACATTGCTATGCAGTTTAGGCTGTGACATCACTAGGAGGGTGGGGCTACATACCAATATACAGCAATATGTAGATATAGGAATTGTTTCTGTCGCTGAAACCAGAAAAATTGCCATAAAAGTGGATAGCCTGAATAATTTACTGCACTTTTCTATGTGTCAATACAGTGACATATAGAAGTGGACCTGAACTCAGAACTTCCTCTCTGCCCTAAAAGATACGCAACAGCATAATTATCTTTAAAAGAAAAACATTTCCTTGTTAAAACTTACAGAACTCCTGTAATAAATCTGCAGTGTGTCTATTGTGTCTGCTGAGGACTGACGCATTTCTGTGATGACACAGCTAAGAGATCAGATTACACTTGTGTAATACTATGAGCAGATTGTTTAGTAAACCCTCTTACTACATGGAAGTGGTAAAACTGAAAGTGTGTAACAGGCTTAAGGGGCCAAACTGTACAACTATTTCAGTTTTTAACAGGTCATCCTGAGCATCTTATGATGCTAGCTACAATAACTTTATTCTTTGTACTTTTAGGCTCAGCCAACAGATATGAGAGCACTACAAGATTTCCAGGAGCCAGACAAGCTGCACATCCAGATGAATGATGTAATAACTGTCATCGAGGGCAGGTACCAGTTCCCTCCCACCTGGGAACTTACCATCCTTAGTTCTAGAGTCACATGTATTGAGGGTATTGAATCAATAATTACATGCTATTAAGGTGGCCATACACTATTCAACTAAGTCAATAGATTTTCCATTTTTTTTTCTACAAAATTGATTGATTGTATAGCAAAATTTTAAATTGTTCTCATTTTCTCCAGAATTTGTTGAAAAATAACTGATTGGATGTATTGAAAAAATCAGATAGAAAAATATAGAAACTGAATTTTTTATTCACTCTTTTATTGATTATTTTTTAATTCATGATGTAATGGTTCAATTTTTCTTTTGCTTCTATCAATTGCAAGTTCGATCGTCTTTCTCTGAAAGATAAAAAAGGAAAATTGAATCACATATGACCACCTCACCAGATTTAAATGAAAATATAAAAACTAATATCTGCCTATTTTATTGTAGAGAATAGAAACGTGGTGCACTATATAAATGAATGGAACTTTTTTTTAGCACATTTACAGCAAAACAAACTCAAAACATGCTGTTACCTGTTAAATTTTGATACTACTTTCCCCACCCTTTTTCAAGCTGCTGGGTGCTGAAAAGGTGTTAGGCTTCTTTCAGATGAGCAGCTGAAGGCGGTGAATTCACTACCTGCCATCTGCTCTCGTGCACTGGCTGGGCACTGGTTATCGCTCAGCAATGGCGGTTGCCATGCAGCCCCCCCCCCCCCCATAGAGTCCCATCTGAGCACGGCCATAGCTGTGCTCAGACACCACATGTTGCGGATTTCTGCTGTGGTGTAACGCCGCTGCAAGCCAAGTACTGACACGTATGATGTTGCAAATGCTGCTATTCAGCTGCACTTACATTACCGCGGAATGGCACTCTTAGCCAGCAGATGGGAAACAAACTCCTCCACAAATTGGCAGGTCAGAAAGAGGCCTTGGGATATTAAAGTCCTGTCCTCAAGGGCTGAGGTCCTCAAAAAGTTTGTCAGCAAGTGCAAAATGGGATTCTTCTGAACTAATTATTCGTTCCCAGAATGCAAGGCCCAGCAGACAATGAGAAGAGATCTCACCAGATTCAGGGAGAGAAGTGTATGCTTCAGGGAAAGGTATCTGGTAATTAGGTCAGTTTTATGCTAGGTACACACCATACAATTTCCTAGCAGATTTACCTGCCAGATCGATTTTATCCAACATGTCCAATCTGAATTTCAATTGATTTTCCAATTGTTATTTTCGATCAATTTACATAGAAATGAACGGAATTCGATCGGAAAATTGATCAAAATTCAGGTAAATCTGCCAGAAAATTGTAAGGTGTGTACCTAGCATTAGCAACTTAAAATGGTGATGAATAGGGGGTATTGTGTGCAGAACTGTTATCTGTAGGATTATTGTGTGCTGAAGTGGTTATATTGAAGTGGCATATATTGAAGCCCGATGAAGGCTTTACAGCTGAAAGCTCACTTACTCTTATTCTTTTTAGTTAGCCAATAAATGTTATCATCCTGATACAAAACTTCTTGCGTTTACTGATGGCTAACACAGTACAATACCCTACTGCTACTGAAGTGGTTAGGTAGACGTGTGTATAGTCACACTGCTTTCACATGCTTGTCAACTTCTGAAGCTGTACTGCCAGCTGCTAAGAAAACTGTCAGCTATAGCCTAGGATTTGTTTAGTACAGATTTACATAGGTTAGAACGCTATGGACAGCAAGTTACTTGTAGTCCTCCAGAGTCAAACCTGTTTGTTGCTAGCTGTACTGCACCTAGTACAGACTGAGAGAAGCGAGCGTTGTAATAACAGCCCTGGAGATTTGGGCACCACCATAGACCGTAATAGGAATTATGGCTATAGCGGTGCACAGTGAATAACGTCAGCGCCGTCAGAAGACGGAGCTCAAGTTACTTTTAAAACACTGTAATTCGGCCTCCAGCAATAGCTGGAAGCTGAATTACATAATTTCCCACTATCCACGTGGGCCTGGAGGGGGAATAATAATTAACACGGCCAGGACTTGTGCAGCAGCAGGATAAGCCATATATTGGCTGTATCCTGCGCCCAAGTCTCCCGGCGGCCAGTTCTCTCATATGCAAGAGAAGAACTGCCGGCTATAGCATTTATTCAGTGCTGACCTAAGTAACTTAGGTAGAAGTGCGAGTTCCACTATCATAGGAGTGAATGTATGCTGCTTGAGTACATATTTACTAACTGTACAAGTTCAGCATAATAGTTGTGTTATACTGTGTCCATTGCCCACCCCAATAAAAAATGACCATCACTTCATTCCAGTTTGACATTTTCACTCAGTGTCACTGTTATGCTGTCTGTATACTGTCCATTATTAAAGCCCTAGTCCACCCTCCTGGATTTTTCATTGCTAGTAAAGATGAATTATTTTCTAATTACCTTTGGTAAAGTCAGTTACATGATTCAAAGATCAGTGTACAACGTATAAATGTGCTAGCAGAATGGGAGTGTCTTTCTTTACACAGAGAAATCACCTGACTCAGTCCACATCTTCCTCTCTCCTTCCACCTGTGGAGCATAGAAAGGAAGTGGTACAGTCAGGTCTATACTGACTAGTGCCTTCTCCCAGCTTCTCCCTGATTACCTCTCACGGGTGATCACAAGGAGGAGTTAGGACACAACACAGAATTCTGTTCAGTCTATGTAGGACTGAAGCACAGAAAGTCATTTTTGCAACCCCAGCCAGTCAGGTACTAAAACAAATGAATAATGCACATGCAAAGTGGTAATTTGTTCCTTCCTTCCTTCCTTTACATAGAACCATCACCTCACCCACCTCTACTCTCAGCTTCCCCCTGTGCATTGCAAAATACAATGTATTCCACACAATTTGCATTAAGAAAACACAAGCCTGAACTAAGCCTTTAGAGTCTCAAAGCTCCATGAAGGTCCCAAGGCAAGGATGTATGTAAAATATCTGCAATGAGGGCACAGACAGCAATAATAACCTCCAAAAATGTCTTACTCTATTTCACACTACCTAAAGGAAAAATAAAATAAAATACTGGAGATGGACTCCAATACATTCCAAACAAAAGTTCCCGTAATGCATACATTTAATAAAGACGCCAGTTGAAAAGGACACAGAAAATGGCGGATAGAATACCTGTAAATTTACTGATATTCTACTACTAAATTCATATAGTAAAATATCTGTAATATTTACCTATATTTTACTGTAACCCAACCCTACTTTCACACCGAGCCCTCCATCTACCGATCCCTAACTGCCCCCCCCCCCCCCCCAGTGGTGCCTTAACCTAAGACACCCCCCTCCCCTGGTGGTGGTACCTAACCCTAAAATCTCCCCCCTCCCCCTGGTGGTGCCTAGCCCTAACAAAATCCCCCCCCCCCCAATGTGTCTAACATTAACACCCTACTCTATGCCTTACACAAATGACAATATCCCCCCCCCCCCCCGCAATACCTCCCCACCCCCCTCCAGTGCCTAAAACTGAAACCCCATCTGCAGATGCCCAATTCTACAGGACACATCTCGCGCCCTTTTTGACAGTTCCGCCCTTCTCCTAGCTAACATATTGCTGATTTTTAAAGTCATTCTAAATAAGAAAAATATGAGACTGTCTCTTAACATTCTGTCTGGACTTATTTCTGCTACAGTATGTGATGGTCTTTGCCTCTGGGAGTGCAAAGCTTTGTGCTAGCCTGTTGTGGCTCTTGCATGCTTTTACTAGGTCAGGATGTACTGCTTATGCAGTTCTCTTCCCTTTTTCCCTGAAGCTTCTTTTATGTTTTGGAAAAAAAAACATAGCTTATGTCATAGATCTTTATGCTGATATTTATTCACATTACTGGTGACTGCATGTATATGCACACATTTGTTGTGAGCATGTAATGTCTCCTTTTTAGAATGTAGTGGAAAGTCAGGGGTTACGCAGTGAATGTACCATTGACTCACCCTATGGGTAGGTTATCAGGTCTGGGTGGAGAGCTGTAAGTGAGTCATGGAGGAGCGCCCATCACAGCCACACCTCATAATTGTGCCCAGGCGTCAGGGACAGGCTGAGTAGACTGATAGCTGCAGCTAGGCTGCAGAAGGAGTGTGTGTACAGATTAACCCCCCCTCCACATGCACATGCACTCACACACACACAGTGCCATACCAGGGACGACATGATTGACAGCTGGGAGAAGCTGTGGTTTAGCTCAGCTCCACTAGAACACCCTCATTACATATGCTCATCTAGTTCACAGTTTAATACTAAGACACGTTAGGAAGGTAAAACACATCTATATATTTAGAGGAAGTGTTTTATGGAAGACAGATTAGTTGTGTTTCTTGTCTATTGCCTCAGAACTTGCTGCAGGCATTATTGCCCTTTGCCACAGTAATTTATTTTTAGATCCATGTTTTTGGTATTATTTAGTCAGTGTTAAACACTATACAACAGCAACATTCCGTTTTATTGCAATTCAATAAAAACGGTTTTACAGTTTCTTCTTTATTTGAGCGAGAAATATGATTGAATTTCCAGTTTGTTTTTCTTTTAAGATTCTTTATTTTGAAAGAAGTTTTTGTTACAACTGCGAGAATACATAAATATCACATTGGCTTCAATTCAACAGGCATTACCGCATTCGGTAATGCTGAAAATAGCTGACTTTATTGAGCACTTAGGAAAATGTCAATTCATCAAAGCTGTTACCGCATGAAAAGCTGAAATTACTGAGCAGTGAGGTAAATTACCGACTTGTGAGGTAAATACCTCAACACATGTCAGTAAATGTCAA
Source organism: Hyperolius riggenbachi (assembly GCF_040937935.1). Taxonomy (NCBI): domain Eukaryota; kingdom Metazoa; phylum Chordata; class Amphibia; order Anura; family Hyperoliidae; genus Hyperolius; species Hyperolius riggenbachi. The sequence goes on from NC_090649.1 coordinate 202,150,943, forward strand.
TTCATCAATGTTACAGCATTCGGTAAAACACAGAATCATGTGCAGTGATTACCTCCAGCTCTCCTCTATCGGTAACCAGCTTCGAATGCCTTCCCTGTGGATGTCCCCATGATTGACAGGAGCAGGCAGCCAATATAAAGAGCCCCTGTTTCCTGCAAGTGCTGCTGATAGGTTGCCCAGGCTTCTTGGGTGGAACAAGCTTTTACACCCCCCCCCCCCCAGGCAGCGAGCAGAGAGAAAAGAACAAAAGATCTTTTCCTGGTACCCTTCGGTAGTGTAACCCCTCGAGTTCCTGATTGAACATGCAGAGATGCTAGTGGGAGCTGGTGGGGAAATGACCTAAGTAGGGCATGTGTAATGTTTCTTGGCAATTTACCTAAGCTGTGGCAAGTAAATATAATGTTACAACTAATGGGACAGATTTAGAGTGAGCAGAGTCAGTATAACATGCATATCTAAAGGGATGTCGGGATGACTCTTTTCCATTGCAATGCCCCCACTGCAGGGAGAACAGCGGTAACAACACAGAACTGCTGTTACCTCTTCTGTAAATTACCGAATATCTACCACACATGTGAAAATATTGATGAATTAGCACACATAAGTCTAAAATACCGAATGCGGTATTTTAACGACTTGGTTTTAGTTATCAAACAGCCTTTGATGAATTGAAGCCAATTGTGTCAGTTACACATATGATAGCACATAAAGGCCTTGATTCATCATTGTCTTTGCGATAACTTTTTCCAGTTCGTTAAATTACCGAATTCGAAGTTTATTGGTTTCTAGTTGTATTCATCAAGGTTTTTCTGCATTCGGTGTGACTTCGATAAAATATCGATAACAATGTGGTAACCATTCGGTAACATGTCGATATTTCCATTTTACAGTGGTAATTTAACACAAGGTCATAAGATTCCCGTGGAATTGTGGGTAAAAAGGCAGTCCTTTGAACACCACGTAGCAACATTCCGAATAAGGCTTAACACCTGACCCAGGATTTTGAAAGTGGCTTGGGACAATCCCACAATTTTGCCAGCTACTGCTTGATAGGAGCCTTTGCTGAAAAAAATGTAGTGCAGCTAGCAATTTAGTTAACCCTGGCATTGCCTGTGTTCTCTTACAAGATGATTCAAGAGAAATGCCGATGTCCTGTTATAGCAAATAAATCTATTCTCTTGCAAATTGATATGGTTCTAGACCTTATTCTTGCCCTTCTGCGCCTTTGAATCACTCTCAGCTGATACATAACCACTTCAAATGGCTCCATCTTCTCTGTCAGCAATGATCTGACAGGAATAACAGAGCAGTGACGGAGATAACTAATCCTAAATGTAACGCTAAACCACGCCCACTTTCATTTTAATGAATTGCACTTTCTTCCGTATTATCACATCATTACCGAATGCTCGCTAACAGCTGTAGATAACTTTGTTGAATCCTGAAATCAACTTATCGAGTTCGGTATTTTACCGAGCTGACGGTAATTGATTTCGATAAGTCTTGATGAATCGAGGCCAAAGTCGGTTGCTCTCCAGTGCTACCAGCTAATATTCCAAGGCACAGTGTTAAAGGGATACTGTAGGGGGTCGGGGGAAAATGAGCTGAACTTACCCGGGGCTTCTAATGGTCCCCCGCAGACATCTTGTGCCCGCGCAGCCGCTCACCGATGCTCCGGCCCCGCCTCCGGTTCATTTCTGGAATTTCTGACTTTAAAGTCAGAAAACCACTGCGCCTGCGTTGCCGTGTCCTCGATCCCGCTGATGTCATCAAGAGCGCACAGCGCAGGCCCAGTATGGTCTGTGTCTGCGCAGTACACTCCTGGTGACATCAGCGGGAGCGAGGACACGGCAACGCAGGCGCAGTGGTTTTCTGACTTTAAAGTCAGAGATTCCAGAAATGAACCGGAGGCGGGGCCGGAGCATCGGGGAGTGGCTGCGCCAACACAGGATGTCTGCGGGGGACCATTAGAAGCCCCGGGTAAGTTCAGCTCATTTTCCCCCGACCCCCCTACAGTATCCCTTTAAGTGACATTAACATGCGCCATTCTACCACAGAGTGAGCTTGGGTTGAATTTCCTGTTTCTATTGATATAAGACGATCTGGAGTGGTGGATTTTTCTGACAACTTAATGGTGTAGGATAGATTGTCGATTTCTATTTTGCATCTCTATTGTATTTCTGTTTGGTGTTAGTGTTACTATTGTAGTATTATAGAGCCAATCACATTTTTCTGAGTTTTCAGTAATTTTTTTTCATACTTGGAGAAAAATTTAATACATATATGTGATATATTGGTCAGATATAAAACAATTACATTAGTCCTTAGCTGCCTGAAACCTCTGTGATTGGAGAGGCCATCTGAAGTAGGCTAATAAAACCTCTGCTAAACTTTTAATATAAAAAGAAAAGGTAAAATTGACGTTTTTTTAATAACGAGACACATTCTTGGCATGCATTTTTAATGTGCCTTTGAGATGCCATGGGTGCTAAATATGGTGCTCTGTTCACTTTAAACAATACCAGTATTGTTTAAAAGGAAATAAATTTGACAGCCTACATATCTGTCTCACTATAGGTGTCCTTTAAAGTGCACTTGACGTGGGAGTGATGTGGAGGCTGTCATAATACCAGTTGCCTGCCAGCCCTGCTGATCTATTTGGCTGCAGTAGTGTCTGAAGTACACCAGAAACAAGCATACAACTAATCTTGTCAGTTCTTACAATATTGTCAGGAACACCTGATGCATGCTGGTTCACTGTCTATGGCTGAAAGTATAAGAGGCAGAGAATCAACAGGACAGCCAGGCAACTGGTTTAGTGTCTGTTCAGCAATCACTCATATCTTCTCAAAACAAGTTTTGCTGTACAGTATCTACATTGTTCATTTTTGCCTTAAAATCAGACTGTCTGAAGTTATTTGTGTTGCGGTTGTCTGTAGTTTTTGTAGTTTAATTGTGGAATGCACCAGATGCTTTGTAAACTTCCAACAGGTATTTCTTGTGTGCTTCTACATTTTTATAAATCTGCCACTTTGTCAAGGAATGGGTTAAGTGTAAAACACGAACTTAAATGCACTCATTTCCTTTGACCTGGCCTGTGTACCAATGGCGTGCTGCAGCTTAGATACACTCTTACACACCCACACACTGCTCCCATTCCTGCTGGCAGCCACACAGCGGGGGCAGGTGAGCTGATCTGCACAGAAGGGATGGGTTACAAGTGCAGGGGGGAAGGGGAAAGAGGTGTAAGAGCCTCAGGGACAGAAGTCCTGCCAGTACAGGGGACAGAGGTTGCACTTCATTATCTGGGACTGTGTAAGTAAACTACACTTTGTAAAGCTGAGAATTTTAACCTAAAGCTTGCTGTTGGTAAATTCACTTGATCTAGCCTTGCTGGCGCTAGCTATATTATGAGGCTACAGGGTTAAATAATTTTGTAATATGTTGTTAGCTATGAATTGGTAGTAGCATTTTTAGTAGAGAGACTGTATTACTGTTACATTTTTAATAGCCAGCTTATACCCCAGGGTACAATTGTACAGTTATAAGTGTTTCTGCTGGTTTCTCCTGTATTTGTAATTAATAGATATTTTCCTGTTAATAACAAAAGCACAAGTAACATTTCTGCTGATTTAACATACATTTTACTGTTGTGTTGTGCTATTAACAGATTTTCCTATAGGCAAATATTACAATTCTCCACATAAACTAGGCTAGGCACATGACTACGATAGGGATTACCGTAGATTGTTAGCCCCTTCGAAGGACAGTTAGTAATAGTCATTTCTCATTTCACCCTGTGAAGCACTGACGAAAATGACAGCATTTTATATGTACATGGTAATAAAATGAATGTTAATAGAATACAGCGATTTTTTTTATGTTGCAGAAAGTGAGTTAGCTCAGTGTTTTCTTACTTATCACGCCTGACCTGAACTTCGGTCCTGTGGTGTCCCACACCCTTGTCTGGTGACATTTTTGACAACTTTCAGAAGCAAACGAGTAAAGCCTTTTCCTTACTCTGAGTTGAGATGCAATGAACTTGCAGTTGTCAGCACCTGTTAATAAATGGATTGCCCTGCCTGTTTGAGACAGGGCTGCATGCCATGCTGTGCCAGGCAGTGTGTGTAGGAGGCAGACAGACCTACTGCATAAATTGGCTCTGCACTTCCATCTGCCATGAGTATAACATCCCCGGCAGTAGGAGGATACCTGTCACATCATGCCTGTTGCCCCCTCAGCTGCTGACGTTTTCAGCCAGGTAATTAGTGAAAGGGAAGGAATTTCAGAGAAGGCAGGAAGGAGTGCTTGTGACAGATGAAAGTCTTAGGGATTGTGCTGTGTCTGTGCGTGCCTCTACGGGGATGACAGGAAGACAGGCTGACTCACTCTTTACTATGCATGCACCCACGTGTTAATTGGCCAAATACTTAATCGTACAAACTGAACACGTAACCACTCCAGTAATATAAACCTGTACTACTGAGGAGGTAGACATCTGTTCCAAGCTGTGACTAGCACATTCTGAGGGTGAGTCAAGAAAGAACTGAGGACTTAGCTTTTAAAAGCATATATTCACTTCTTGTATTATTCCAAACCAGTATACCTGTCCTGTGTTTCCCCTACCCACAAAATAGGTATCACTTTTGCCGAGTGAAGCATTTTCATGATTGTCTGTTGCTGTGTCGTAACACTGTTCTGTCTCACAGGGCAGAGAATTACTGGTGGAGGGGTCAGAATAAGAGAACCTTGAAGGTTGGTCAGTTTCCAAGGAACACGGTGACATCTGTAGCTGGACTGTCTGCTCATGATATCAGCCGGCCTCTAAAGAACAGCTTCATCCACACAGGCCATGGAGATACCGTGCCTGCTCACTGCTGGGGCTTCCCTGACAGGATTGACGAGTAAGTTCCAGTCCCTCCTGTATGAATGCTCTGAAGCTGTTCCTCTTACGTGTGCATGGTGTTCTGTTCTTGGCTGGTGTATTATATATTTTTATTGTAAAATGTGATGTAGTTGGTCTTTCAATTTCATTCTGTAATTTTCAATAAGGACTTTTTTTTAAAGCATATTTACCACATGGCTGTTGATTGTTTACTTTTGAGTTGATTTAATTAAAGGAAGCTAGCTTTGTGATGCATACATCACAAGCATGTAATTATTTCCAGAATGAATATACCGGTATTGCCATGGCATGTTGTAAAGTACATAGAACTATGAACTTTTTTCCTTGCCCCTAAAACCCCTTTCAGTTTAATGCCCTTATTATACTCAGTCTGCTGCCAGTTTGGACAGATGCCAGTTGACTTGTCACAAGGTATTTGGCTTGTGGAAGGAACAAAACCCATGGAGACACCGCGTGTGCATGCAGAATCAGTGCAGACACTGTTCCTGGTAGAAATTGATTTAAAGGGAACCCGAGGTGAGAATAATATTGAGTAGGCCTGAACGATTTTAGGAAAAGATTGAATCGCACGATTTCTGTCAGAAATTGCGATTTCGATTCGATCCACGATTTTCTTCAAATGAAGCTTTAGAAGGCTGTAAGCCTCATTCAGAATTCTACTGTGCAAAGGAGGCGGGCGCTGAACTGTGATCCTGTAATTCCATTTCCTAAGCCTGATTGCCTGCCACACTATTTTTAACTGACAGGCCCAGCTAGCAATGGATGGAGAGGGAAAACAAGTGTGTGGAGGCTCTGAGGTAAAATAAAGTAAAGCTTTACTTGCCGGTGCACCGGCTTCTTCAAGCCACTGAAAGTCTACCTGAGGCAGCTCTGATGTTCCACTGTCCTGCAGAGGGAAACGAGTGAGAGCCTGTGGGCGGGGTCTGATGCCCGGCGCCCGCCCAGCTGATGACACGCTAGGCAGAGTAAGAAGAGGAAGAAGCCAAAAGAGCTGATGACGGAGGAGAGGCGACGCACAGCGCAGGAAAACAAGAGCCTGTGGGCGGAGTCAGATGCCCGGCACCCGCCCAGCTGATGACATGCTAGGCAGAGAAAGAAGCCAAAAGAGCTGATGACGGAGGAGGAGAGGCGGCGCACAGCGGGAGAATGAAATTTGCAGGCGAACCGCCGGGAATGAGAGCCGCTAAGCTGCCGCGACCACAGAGCGGCGAGGGGGAGTGCAGAGCGGGATATCGTAAAAAATCGCCACTCTGACGATCACGGAATGGCCGTATCCGTGATCGCGATTTCGGTTTAAAAACGATAAATCATTCAGGCCTAATATTGAGGCTGCCAAATGTATCTCCTTTTAAGCAAAACCAGTTGCCTGGCTGCCATGCTGGTCCTCTGCCTCTAATTCTTTCAACCATAGACCCTGAACAAGCATGCAGGTCAGGGGTTTCTGACAATATTGTCAGAACTGACAAGATTAGCTGCATGCTTGTTTCTGGTGTAATTCAGTTCACTACTGCAGCCAAATAGATCAGCAGGGCTGTCAGGCAACTAGTATTGTTTAAAAGGAAATAAATATGGGAGCCTCCATATCACTCTCACCTTGGGTTCACTTTAAGGACTGAAGAGCTCCAAGGCAAGAGTGGTGACAACTTAGACACCATGCTGTAAATTCTACACCCATGCTGTAATATATGCCTCACTGAGATTATGTGCTCTTCATTACTTAATTGTAGACCTTGGGTATTTTCCATGATATATTTTACTATATAACATGTTAAAGAGGAACTTAAGCCAAGAATGGAACTTCATCAAAGTCAGTAGCTGATAACCCCTTTCCCACAAGAAATCTTTACTTTTTCTCGAATAGATCATCAGGGGGGTCTGTATGGCTCGTTTTGTGGTAAAACCCCTCCCACAGTGTGATGTCATGACCATGGTCCTGACAGTTTGCTGTCTGGGAACTTTGTTGCATTATGGGAAAGAACGTTTTTTTCCAACTACCAACTATTCAGAGGACTATGTTACATAGTTAATTGGGTTGAAAAAAAGACATACATACATCGCTGGAATGAAATATTCTACATTGATGTGAAAGCAGCTATGCATTATACTTCCAAGACATCAGTGTCCTTCAAAAATATTGAATGCTTAAATTCAGGAGCCTAAAGATAGTGTGAGTTGGTTTTGGTGTGGTTAGGATTGGCTGATTGATCCAGGTGTCAGCTATTTGGCAGTCCACATGTACTTCAGCTGCTATCATCTGTATTTTGGGACTTCTTCACAGTTGGGCATTTAACCCTAATAGATCCTCCTTGATAGAAACCTCCTCCTAATCTGAAAACCTTCTTTCTGATACCTACCTTAACATCCTAACCTTGACAACCAAGGCTTTGTACACATCATAAGGTGGTTCTTGTGGTGAGTTAGGGCTGAGAATTTAGCATGTGTACAGTGGTAACGATACACCAGGGAAAGAACCGGACTGCTGAATCCTTTCATCTGAACACAGACCAAAGCCATTGTTCTCTTTCTTACTCCTCCCACTCCATCGTCCACCATGCCATTGTGCCTCCATCATTCTCCATAGCAAAAGAAACCGTCTTAAGCCTTCAGGCTAGCAACGCATCTGTACAGCACTTGGTCCCAAACTGTTGCCAAATGGATTGAGGCCCAATCCCTGCAAACAGTTTTCGTACAACGTATGTGTACAAGGCTTAATAGCTACTTAACACTACTTAAATGCTACACAGCAGAAAGTGCAGAATGGACACATAGTTTTAAATGGGTCTTTTCTCGTGTCCACAGCTGCAGCTCACTGCTGCTCAAATGTTTAATGGAGAGTGTATTCGTTGTCATTTAATCAAATGAATGGCACCTGAACTGTACATACTCTGGGTTGTGTTAAAATTTACGTAAGGCACAGGTATACTGCATTAACTGGTCATTAATCAAACCTCCTATGCCATGACTGTTTTTAATCAGTCCCTAACCCTAACCTATCTTTTGTCATTTTTTTTTATATCAGAACCTAATCCTTCCCCCCACTGTTTCCTCCTGTGTTCCCACCAGCCCAGCACCTCTGCTCCCAGCACATGCATGTGTCAATAGGATGGAGAAGATTTATAGTAACAGCCAGGATGGAGAAGGCTAAGTGTCAGTCAGGGTAGTTCTTGCATGTAGAAGAATATCGTTTTGCGGTAGTAAGCAGTGTTAGCTGCCTATTGCACTCTGGCCCACTCTCCTATGAATGATGTCGGCTCCAGCAGGGAGGGAAGGCGCCTGGGGAGTCACTACATGGGTGGCACTGTTTATCACTTCTTTGCCTAGTACTGAACATTATGTACCAGCAACACAGTGGGAAAAAATAAAGACTTTGCAAAGCAAATAGTTAAAAAATGGAAGATACTGTAGCTCAAGAAACGATTGATACTCTCTGTGTAATTTGTAGTTTGCTCCACCATGAGCCTGCAGGTCATCATCTTACTTTTGGAAGACATTAAAAAAAATGGAGAGCATAAACTGCCCTTATCTATATAAACACACCCACTAACAATATATATATATAGATATGTAGAGGAAGATACTGTTTGTCTGGTTAGTAGCAGCCACTATGTCTCACATGCAATGAGGTTCACAGACCGGAAACTTTAATGGCTTGTCATGGTCAGGATTTCTTGTGGGAAAGGGGGTATCGGCTACTGATTGGGATGAAGTTCAAATTTGGATTAAAATTCCTTCTTACATCCCTGTTTCCACTACCTACAGATCTTCAAGTGCACAGGAAAAATGCAGGGAAGTTTTCTGTGAGATTGTAATGCGATTTTTGGTGGGTCTCTTTCAGTTGCACTAAATAGGACACAAATGCATTTGCAGCAAGAATGCAGCATGTGGTTCTCCTGGCAATCATATCCCATTGTACTAGTAGTAATAGCAATATGGGCTTTCTGTGAAAAACCCAAAGTCATTGCGCTTCCCCAGCCAAACACATTCTGGAACATGAATAGGAACAAAATGCAGCCAGAGGCTCCTTAAGTACACAATTGTTTGCCATACAGTTTACCTGCTTATTCTGTTCCATCTCTATCTATATCAATTCCCATTTCATTACAGTAGTCATGTGAGTTTAACCTTTAATTACCAAGAAGTGAACATATGCTTCCAACTCTTATGTCTGTTTGTTAGCTTTATTAAAATATGAGAACACCATAAATGTGTGTGCATGCTTCTTACATATTCTACCTCTATGCTGGTGTAGATGACATAATTGCCATTATTCCATTGTTCCATGTATATATATATGTGTGCACAGTCTTTCTGTGATCAAAATACTTTTTGCTTTAACTTCAGGTAAGTTTTCTAATACTTCATAAAAATGGGTATTTATCGCTGGTGCGCTGGTTATCTACTGTAGTTTTGTTGTTATTATATCTGACTATACCCTTTAACTTGTTCACTAAAGCAAGTACAATACGATATGCTGGTCAGGTGCTCAGTAGCCGAATAACTCAGAAAACATTATTGCTGCCTTACAACCAGGCAACTTTTAGAAAGAGTTCCGCAATGTCTGCTGCCATGTAAGTGATGGTGGAGGGGATAGCAGCACAGGTTTTAAAGCTGCATACTGTGCAGAGTTACCACTTCAGCAGCACTAGCTGCTTTCACAAATAGCGCTCTGCTGAGCCATGAGTAATTCCAGTATTTGGGTGGACTCTCTGGTTTGGAAGTCCAGCTACATCTCTGCTTATCCATGGCTTGTCTGTTCTTGTCCTTCACATTAGTTAGGAGCAAAACTGTACCCATGTATGTTTGAGGAGGGAGCCACAGCAGAGAGGGTTGAGTTCCCTGCATAACTACCTCTCGCCATGGGGCTCCACATTGCGCTCCATCCTTTCGACACTTCCTGCTTCATGGCCGGTACTTCCACTGTGAAAGAGGAAGTGTTGGGAGGATGAAGTTGATCAAGAGTCATTCATGCAGGTAGCATAATCCTCCCTGCCTTGGCTCCCTCCTCAAACACATGTGGGTACAGTTTTGTTTCTTGCAGAGGACAATCAACTTAGCAGTAGTCAAGCTCACAGTTGAATTGTCATCTGACTATAGGAATTCACTGAGGCTCAAGAGAGTCTGTAATTGAAAGCAGCCTGTGCTGCTGCTGACATGACATTATGTTATCTACAACTGCATAGTATAAAGACCTACCACCTCTTAGCTACAGTGATGTGAAAAACTATTTGCCCCCTTCCTGATTTCTTATTCTTTTGCATGTTTGTCACACTTAAATGTTTCTGCTCATCAAAAACCGTTAACTATTAGTCAAAGATAACATAAATGAACACAAAATGCAGTTTTAAATTATGGTTTTTATTATTTAGTGAGAAAAAAAACCTCAAAACCTACATGGCCCTGTGTGAAAAAGAAATTGCCCCCTGAACCTAATAACTGGTTGGGCCACCCTTAGCAGCAATAACTGCAATCAAGCGTTTGTGATAACTTGCAACAAGTCTTTTACAGCGCTCTGGAGGAATTTTGGCCCACTCATCTTTGCAGAATTGTTGTAATTCAGCTTTATTTCAGGGTTTTCTAGCATGAACCGCCTTTTTAAGGTCATGCCACAACATCTCAATAGGATTCAGGTCAGGACTTTGACTAGGCCACTCCAAAGTCTTCATTTTGTTTTTCTTTAGCCATTCAGAGGTGGATTTGCTGGTGTGTTTTGGGTCATTGTCCTGCTGCAGCACCCAAGATCGCTTCAGCTTGAGTTGACGAACAGATGGCCGGACATTCTCCTTCAGGATTTTTTGGTAGACAGTAGAATTCATAGTTTCATCTATCACAGCAAGCCTTCCAGGTCCTGAAGCAGCAAAACAACCCCAGACCATCACACTACCTCCACCATATTTTACTGTTGGTATGATGTTCTTTTGCTAAAATGCTGTGTTACTTCTACGCCAGATGTAACGGGACACGCACCTTCCAAAAAGTTCAACTTTTGTCTCGTTGGTCCACAAGGTATTTTCCCAAAAGTCTTGGCAATCATTGTCATTGTCTTGGCAATCATTGGCAAGTCATTGTTTTTTTAGCAAAATTGAGACGAGCCTTAATGTTCTTTTTGCTTAAAAGTGGTTTGCGCCTTGGATATCTGCCATGCAGGCTGTTTTTGCCCAGTCTCTTTCTTATGGTGGAGTTGTGAACACTGACCTTAATTGAGGCAAGTGAGGCCTGCAGTTCTTTAGATGTTGTCCTGGGGTCTTTTGTGGCCTCTCGGATGAGTTTTCTCTACGCTCTTGGGGTAATTTTGGTCGGCCGGCCACTCCTGGGAAGGTTCATCACTGTTCCATGTTTTTGCCATTTGTGGATAATGGCTCTCACTGTGGTTCGCTGAAGTCCCAAAGCTTTAGTAATGGCTTTATAACCTTTACCAGACTAATAGATCTCAATTACTTTTGTTCTCATTTGTTCCTGAATTTCTTTGGATCTTGGCATGTTGTCCAGCTTTTGAGGTGCTTTTGGTCTACTTCTCTGTGTCAGATAGCTCCTATTTAAGTGATTTCTTGATTGAAACAGGTGTGGCAGTAATCAGGCCTGGGGGTGACTACAGAAATTGAACTCAGGTGTGATAAACCACAGTTAAGTTATTTTTTAACAAGGGGGGGCAATCACTTTTTCACACAGCTTTATATGCAACTGTAACTATATTCTTGCAGTCTGTCAATAGTTAACTGTAAGTGAATTATGGGGTCATAATTCATATGCACAGCTCATTAAAATATAATATGTAGGAGTGAACAGAGGCGCTAAAAGTATAAGATTAGATTAAATGAGCTTAAAAACCAACTTAAATGCCAGAGGCGCTTAATTTGAATCCTTGTGCAGATTGTTTGATACTTCTCCCTATATTGCCTGATGAAGCGGGGTTGAACCTGCGAAACGCATTGCATTTCTTTTTGGAGTTCCTAATAAATGTGTTTGACTGTCTGAATCGCAGTCGTTGTCGTGTCTGCTTGAGGGAGGTAAGACCCCCACTTCCTCCTTCAATTTTGCCATTTAAGTTGGTTTTTAAGCTCATTTAATCTAATCTTATACTTTTGGCGCCTCTGTTCATTGTATACAATTTTCAGTCCACCCTTGGTGGAGGGTTGCTACACTTTCTTCCTGTCTACAGAGAGCGACTTCTTAAAGGGACTCCGAGCAGTGCAGAAACTATGGAAAGATGCATATCACTTTAAAGCTCTCTTTCTCCTCTTTCCAATGATATATAAACCACCACCCTATGCCTTTTAGTTTTCGCTATTTTCGCGATTGAAATTGCCGCGGCCACGACTTCGATCGCGAAAATAGAGAAAACTAAAAGGCATAGGGCGACAATTTAGGTGTCGTCAGAAAGAGGAGAAAGAGAGCTTTAAAATGATATCCATCTTTCCATAGTTATATTGTATTACACAGGGCGACTTTTTCTCAAAGTCAACAGCTCCATTCAGCAGAAAAAGTCGTCCTGTGTAATACAATGTAACTATGGAAAGATGGATATAATTTTAAAGCTCTCTTTCTCCTCTTTCTGACAATACCTAAATCGTCACCCTACGCCTTTTAGTTTTCTATATTTTCGCGATCGAAGTCGCGGCTGCGACAATTTCCATTGCGAAAATAGCGAAAACTAAAAGGCGTAGAGTGGCGGTTTATATACCATTGGAAAGAGGAGAAAGAGAGCTTTAAAATGATATGCATCTTTCCATAGTTTCTGCACTGCTCAGAGTCCCTTTAATTCTGAGTGGGGTCAGGACAATCTCCCCATCTGCCTTTACAGTGGTTGCCTGCTGGTGACCCTGACTTGTGAGTATTTAGCAATACAAACTTATTGCCACCTTGTCCAGTACGAATTACACTATTGGGGCTCTTGGTGTTCCCTGTTTTTATAATATGTAGGAGATTTAATTTTATTTCGTATTATGGTTAGAAAGGATACCTAGCTTACATGCTAACCATTTTCTTATTTTTACTGACAATGTGAGATATAGCTCATGAATTATGAAAAGGCATCATTATGCTTCATCTGTTCTCTGCTTCCCCCTACAGGCTGTACTTGGGAAATCCCATGGACCCACCTGATGTGTTAGGCCTAGATCAAGGAATCACTAGACCTACTCAGCTTCCCGGGAGGGCAAAAAGTGAGGACATTTGTTGTTTTTTTGTTGATGTTTGTTTGTTGTTGTTTTTTACAATTTACTAAAGTACTCTAGGAAGCATTGGTGTTAGTTGTAAAACCCGAATATCATATAAAACGTATATAGATATTTATGTGTGCATTAGTTTCATGTACAGAAAAATGATTAACCATGAAAATGTATCATACCCAGGTGACTGATATTATAGTAACAACAGAACATATATAATATATTGTTTGGCATGCAGTAACACACAGAACTACGTTTTCACTCTAATGAAGTGTAAGATTTTGGGCTGTGGTCCAAGCCAGGCTGTAAACACAACTTAAGGCCTCTTGCACACTGCATGCATTTCAGATTCCGATTCCGCTTTTTAATCTGTTTTTACATCCGATTCCGATTCAGATTTTTAATCTTAACTGCATGCTGCGTTTTTTGATCCGTTTTTCTGTTGAATGTATTCAAGGAAAATCGGAAACGGAATCGGAATCGGAATCGGAAACGGAATCGGAATCGGAATCGGAAAACGGATTTGCAGTGTGCAGGGAGCCTCAAGCACGAGATGCTATTTATATCAGACCTTCATCCTGAGCTATTTTAGTTAAACTACTCTTATTGAGATAAGCAGTGCGTAGGATGCGCTGAACATTTCACGACTTGTATTCAGCAGATGTGTACAGAAATAAAGGGATTTCATAGCGATATCTAAGGGTATCTGCAATACATGATGGCAAGGTTCCATTAATACTTTTGGAAATGATATAGCATTTAACTGTTTAAAACATATTTCTCAGTAATATGGGTGCTGGTTACCCAGTTTCATTCTGATGACCTGGAGGCACCAGATTAGAGGTAGTGGACTGCAAGATGCCTAAAAGCACTTCACTTAGACGCACTGCAAAGCTCAGCATTGTCTTGTGAAAAGAGAAGCCAGTTACAAGTGATTGTTTTCCCTTTCCTGGATGGCTTCTTAATTAAGGACCCTGCATAAATAAGGCTTGTTAATTCTGCATGGATTCCTGGCTCATAAGGGAACAGTTTGCATGGTTCTGCCCACTAGGTTGAAGTGGTATATTCTGTAGGGTTTGTGACTGTGGTCAACTGTTTTAAGACTACATAGCTGTCATTTTCAGCACTACAGGTAAGGCTGGTTGCACACCTGGGGCTTGATTCACTAAGACAAATAGCATGACTTATCAAAGATAACACGCCTTATCAAAGTTAACACGCCTTATCAGAGTAGCATATCGAGCGCTCCGAACCCGCAGGGGCCCAGGGCAGGACGGGTGGAGCTCTCGTCATTGCCAATTAGCAGGCATAAGTTTGTAGCGTTCGCTATGATACTCTGATAAGGCGTGTTATCTCTGATAAGGCGTATTACCTTGGATAAGGCATGCTATTTGTCTTAGTGAATCAAGCCCCTGGTATTGCGCCATTTGCAAGTGGCAGAAGTGCCTACCGCAGTGCATTGCACCACACCATTGCAGGCAGATTTGTCACTGCGACAGCAGGAAAATCTTCATTCCCCCAAACGTGTGCGCAATTGACGTCAGAAGCACTCATGACTAACCCATCAGTCAATGTCTGCAGTGAAGAAAAGAAGTGTGGCACTTCCCCTTTAATTCAAGCAATCATCATGTGCAGAGGTATATAGAGATTGACAGTATTTTCCCCACAACAGCCAAAATCTCTAAACCTGTTGCTGGCTGTGTGCTCCGTGTATATTTTGAAGGAAGAGATCAAAGGTATGCAAACATGGAGAAGGTGATATGTGCACCATCCGTCCAATAGCAAATCGGGTTTGTTGCAACAATCCGGTTACATGTGAGACATGTTGAGATAAACATGCAGAGCATGCTGTACCTGTTACTACCAAGCTGCAGGTGTGGAGGTAAAGGGCTGAGGTGGGCCAAGCGACAACCGTTTTGCGTCCTGCTGGACGCTTGGTCACGCTGCGTTCCACTTTTGTAAGAGTTCTGTAAATTGTAAAGAAGAAATGTTTTTTTTTAAGGTTATTATGCTGTCCCTTATCTTTTAGAGAAGAGAGGAAGTTCTAAGTTTAGGTCCGCTTTAAGTTGGATCCTAGTGTTCCTGTTATGTGTTCTGCCATTTAAAACCCCCCAAAAATGATATTGCAGGTCATGTCCCCCTCAAGACGCTTTAGCATTTAAAGTGCACCTGAAGTGAGAGTTATATGAAGGCTGCCATATTTATTTCAAAGTATAGGTGGCAGAGGAGCAGCAGATCAGTCAGGCAATTGGATTTGTTTTTAGTTACCGTAAGTAAATGTGTCAGCCTCCATATCCCTCTCACTTCAGGTTACCTAATGCTAGGAATACATGGTTTGTTTCTGATGATGCCATAGATAATTTCCAACATTTCTGATCTCCCGTTCGATCGTTTTGCCGCACGATAACTGATATATAATAACTGCCAGAAACTGGCATATTTCAATTCTGACAAAATATTGTCAGAATTGGAAGGGATCACAGTAAGAAGAAAATGGTGTGCATCTGAGAGGAAATGACAGTGAGGTTAGTATGTAATATTCATTTGCAGCTGTGTCATGTGTTTATTTTAAATCATTTTACTTGCTTCAGGTTCCCTTTAAGTACCTTCTGCAGTAAACATATTGCTTACAGTTTTCCTGGAACCAGTTGTAACATCCATATAGACTGTTATACTGACCTTTAAAGAGAAACTCCAACCAAGAATTGAACTTTATCCCAATCAGTAGCTGATACCCCCTTTTACATGAGAAATAGAATGATTTTCACAAACAGACCATCAGGGGGCGCTGTGTGACTAATTTTGTGCTGAAACCCCTCCCACAAGAGGCTCTGAATACCGCGGTACTCTGGGCAAACTGCCACAATGTAACAATGTTCACACAGGAAATGGCTGTTTAAAGCTGTCTGTAACAGCCAGAGCAGCTAGAAACAGCTACATAACTTGCCCACAGTAACAATGTCACCATGTAATACATGTCAGAATGTGAATCTGGGAGAGGAAAGATTTTACAATGAGCAAACACTGACTAAATCATTTATACATAATTATTGTAAAAATGAAGCACTTTTTTTATTAAATTATTTTCACTGGAGTTCCTCTTTAAGGCAACTGAGCACCAGGATTTTTTTTTTATATATATGAACATCCTCATATGGAGTTTGCAGTTGAAGAGGGCGGGGTTGGAGTGATCAGCAATACTTACCTATCTCGCTGCTATGGGATCTACCATCTTTTCCATGGAGGGCATGCACTGTGCTTTTCAATTTCTTGGCTGAGTCGTGCACGCCCCAAAGCATGCTGGGAGATGTAGTCCGTGGAGACAAGTACAGAAACAGCTGCGATTAGCGGCTATAAGTGATAAAGTAGGCGCCAAAGGAGTGCGATAAAATAGCCAGCGGCCCCAGTGCCGGCTATTTTACCCAGAGCCTCCATCTCTTGAATTACCACTTATAACTGCTAATCATAGCTATTAACATAAAGGAGCCTATGCCGGTGCCCAAAGTACATTTCCGCTAACAAACCTCTCCTCTTCTCTCTAGTCAGATTACAGAAACGAATTGACATAGCTATTGTAAACCCACTGATGGGGTTGAGGAGTGGATAATGCATTATTACAGCTTGTGCATGGGTGCACCTAGCCATGCAAGCAGTCCCTGAGCATTACTATTTTAAGAACCTTTAGGCCCCGTTCACACTTGCGTTTCTCTGCTAAACGGACCGGATGACCTGACCGGATCCGGATCAGAACCGTACGGTTCTGATCCGATCTGGATCCGGTCAGGTTGCATCAGGTGTACATCAGGCTGCGATCCGGATCCGTTTGGCAAAAGAGAGTACAAATAAATAAAAATTTTGGGGTCTGGGAGGTCATCAGATGGTGCACCTGTGGAATCTGGTTCTCCGCTGTTTAGGCCTCACCTCCACCTCCGATATACTGCCAAACAGCTCCAGCACGTTAAAGTCACTGCTGCTCCACTCCAAGATGCTTCCCATGTGTCCCCATCCAAAATCGCCACTAGAATACGCATAGGAAGTGGGGTAGAACGTCAGGTGTTTGTAGCCAGTGTGTTCTGTGCTTCCGTTTCCCATTGCTTTCTATTTCTGGATGGTGCAGTCAGGCTCCGGTCCGGGTGCGTGGGCCGGATGATCCGGACCGAAAAATAGCGCATGTTGGAAAAGTGTCCGGAGTCCGGATCCGGTCCGGCTCCAGAGTGTACGGAACGGACGCGTGTGAACGTCCGCATAGCCTTTGCATTGCTATGCGGAACGTACGTTCCGTTTGTACAGTATACGGTCCGGATCCGGCCCGGCGAATCCGGACAAGGAACGCTAATGTGAAGCGGGCCTAAAAGTTCACTAGTTGAGTACAGTGATTGTCATCTGCATCTGACTATCTACTTGTGACACAAAAGCGTAATAACAATAAAAAATGCTCATAGACTTTTAAATGTTCAAATAAATGTAAATACAGTTTACTAAAAGCAGTACTATTATTTTTATTACAACAGAACCAATTAGGAAGGTAAAATATGTTGTGGGCGGTACATACCAATAAACCTCAAAAGAGACAATATTTATAAAGAACTATCAAAATTTTATTTGTGAAAAAAGATCATATTTAAAATTGCATGAACTATATTGCTGACAACCTACCCTGCAACTCATCACCCCAGCAGCCCCTGCGAGCCAAAAACCCCACTCACACAACACACATCAGACATTCAGCAGATAATCAAGGCCTTGATCAAACCACACTATTGGGCTGAGAAGCACAGGAGGACATCTCAACAGGCGAATCTCTGCCACAGCTTTGCAGAATTGTATGCAATTAATGCAGTTGGATGAATCCAGAGCTTAACTCATGTGGCACAAAACTGTTGATAGAAAGTCCAGGCACTGTAAGGCTAGGCTGCATGCATCCTTACATGTAGAAGGCTCCAATATACATATGTAGAGCACCTTGCTATAATGGTTTCAATGTCCCAGCAGACTCAGAAAGCAAGCAGCCCTGCCAGCAGCAATAGCAAAGGTGAGCAAACAGGCCTGTATTAAGGAAAGTTCAATGCAGCAAGCATGAGGAGCACATAGAAGCAAGCAGAGTGGATGTCCAAACAAGTGCCTCACTTGTAGAGCCAGAGATATGTACAACAGCGAAAGAGAGTGAGCCAGCAAGATCGCTTGAAGCATGGAAAGTTCATATGGGAATGCTCACCCCTAGGTCTGCCGATGTCTGGTAAAGTTCATCCTCACATGGATGGAGGCGAGATGGGGGATCCCCATAAGTTCAGGAATCGTGCTGATGGTCAGGAGTGGTGCAGGCAGGAGTAGTCAGGCAGCCCAGCAAGCACGCGATGACGCCACACACAGCCTCGACATGTTTCACGAGCGTCTGCTCGTTTCCTCAGGAGGCGTGGCTCATCGCTCAACATCCGCATCATCCTTTCATCCTCTCATCCATCCAATCCGGGTGTAAGGAGCAAACCCCGCCCATCCGCCCTGTCCCTGGCCAGCGGCCGCGCGCACCCCCACCCCACACACTCCAACCCCGCCCACATCAATACGGCAGGCCGGGGAGGAGAGAGGAGAGGCGCGCGCAGCCGCCGATGACACCCGCAAAGCCCCGCAGCTCGAAGGCAAACAAAACGCCATAAGAGACAGCGGAGAGAGCGGGTACCAAAACCCGACGAGAGGGCAGACCGGCAAGGGGTCACACCAAGCCCAGCACAGTATTCAGGTGTATATTACACAGTTTGCTTAGCAATTTAACATTACCCTTATTAAGACCAGGCTATAACACTGAACCCAGTAAACGGAGCCTGGCTTGCATAAGCCAAGGCAAAACCCTATGAAGGGCAAGCTTATTGTAATGGATACTTATCAAAGCCTATAGGGCTGCAACCGTGGGCACGAGACAGCAAGACACACCAGAGCCGCGGCAGAGACAGGTAGATACCCTGAGCACACAGAAAAGGAGAGGGAAGGGGGAAAATTTGATTAAACTGGCAAGAAGGCGGCAAAGCCCTCCACCTCATTCAAACCTGGGGGGCAGGTGGCTTTCAAAGTGAAAATCCAGCGGCACTCCTTCTGGAGCAACAATCTATCCGGGTTACCACCCCTAATTGATGTATGAATACGGTCTAAACCGATAAATTTAAGTCCACTAAGATCACCATTGTGATGCTGCCTGAAATGAACCCCGACAGGGGCAGTGGAACTCACACTTCTAATACTTTTGACATGCTCAGAAATACGTTCCTTAAGCTCACGTGTTGTTTTACCAACATAAAATGCCCCGCAGGGGCACGTGAGCAGATACACGACAAATTTTGTGGCACAATTGACATAATGTGAAAGACTCCACTGCCTCCCGTCGGGGAGCAGAACAGATGCACCCACATGCATGAACCTACAAAATGTGCACCCGCCACATGTGTAAGTCCCCAGGACTCGACAATGCGGTCTAGGAGTGCCCAATCCCTCAAAATGGCCCCTAACTAGGGTATCCCTTAATGAGGGCGCTCTCCTAAATGTGATGTTGGGCCTTGGTGGAACGAACAAAGACAACCGCGAATCATTGACCAGAATGTACCAGTATTTGTCTAAGGCACGCTTAATTTCATCATGTTCGACACAGTATCGAGTGCAAAATCTCGTTTGGCGCCTAGAGGACATAACCACTCTATTAGGATTCAATAATTTGCCACGATCACTGTTGAGGGCTCTACTATAAGCCCTCTTTAGTATTGAATCATCATACCCCCGTGCCTGAAAGCGAGTACGCAATTCACTCGCCTCATGCATGAAGGATTCTTGAGTGCTGCAATTGCGGCGGACTCTTAAATATTGGCCCGTAGGGATACCTTTGATTGTATGCCGAGGATGACAACTATCTGCCTGTAGCAGTGCATTAGTGGAGGTGTCCTTCCTGTACAGACGGGTACTTACTTGGCCTGAAGCATCACACATTACCTGAAGATCTAAGAACGGGATCACAGAATGGTGGCAATTCATAGTGAATTTTAGGTTACGGCAATTGCTGTTTAACTGCTCAAAGTTATAGTATTATTTTTATTAAGCTCCAACATCCATACTTAGTTCAAAACAAAAAGTGGGGCACATGGATACATGAGAAGTTCAAAACACTACAATCAGGACATCCAGCAATACAAATACATACATACTTATTGTATGGCTTGAGACATGACTAAAATTACGGTAGCAAAAGAAGACACAACAGGAGGAGGGGCCCCTGACCTAACTTACAATCTAGAGGGTAGTAGGTGGGAGACACTAGGGAAGGAGACTCAGGTGTTAGCGAATAAGGCAGTAAGCCTCCACCGTGACCTACAGCAAATTAAAGGCTTGTCTGAAAAGGTGTGTTTTATAAGACTAATGGCAGTATAGGAAAGATGTGTGCCTGTCATAAGCTGAAAGTAATGCATTTTTCCCGATAAGCAGTTCTTAGCTGTTGTAACTTTTCAGGCTAATGAAATGTTTTGTTTTTGTCACTGTTGGAAAACCAGGGTGGTAGTAAAAGCAAACATATTTGTACCCTTGGACTCATTTGCTGAGATTGGTGCTTGATATTGTTGATAATTTTAATATGCCTGTAGAGTGTTTTTTTAGAGTTAGTGCCAGCACATTCCTTTTATATATGTCACGTGAAACACAGCCAGAAATTCTACTATTATACTTTGGCGTTTTTTACAAATAGGGATGCTTTACCACTATTACCAGTATTAATAATCCATTTTCTGACATTGCAAATTGTGGGCAAATAGGTATAGATGTGATATCTGGTCAGTAGATGTCCATAACCATAACAGATACGTGGTTGCATGCCTTATTGCTGCACACTGTGATCATATTTGTGATGGACCCATCTATGTTCATCCTTATTACATCCAATCCTAAATAGTATCATCTCTACTAACAGCCTTTCTTTGCCCCCCCTACCCCCCTCCCCCCCATCTTGCTTTAATAATTATGCTTCTGTGATTTCTCTTTGCTATTCTAAATACTCAATTCTTATTTACATATTCTTGTCTTTCCTGACAACTCCTCCCTTTTTATTCTCAATGCTGCGTGGCCTTTCTTCTTACAGGGGAGCGTCCGCCTCGCCCTCCTCAGCCGGCTGCTTTGGTTAAGAGTAAGTTTCTGGGCACCCTCCTTCATCCACCATGCTCCTGTCCACTCTGTACTTTTCTAGTCCCTCTCTCTCAAGGTACAGAGTGCATGAGTGTAGTGCAATAACGGCTTACTAATACTTTACCTAACACGTGTGTGCTGGATCCAGCAATTCACACCTGCACTAACCAGATTTATGATGAAAAGGTAATATACATTATATAACCACATCTACCTGTATAAATATTACTTGCACTTTTCTTTCATGCCCATCTTATGGCTTTTTTGTATTCAATATTAATACTTTGGAAAGAGGAAACGCCTATTATTGGGTATGGTTAAGCACAGCAAGATTATATAAACTCCTACACTGATGTCGACTGAAAAATTATCCATATTTAAAAAAAAAAAACGTTGCATATGTAATGGACAGGTTTTAACATCTATTCAATAAAAAGTAAAATTATAATATACCTCTGTCCCAGAGAGAGAACTCTGTTTCTATGTACAATAATCATTTATGTAGATTGCATGTTTGCTGTTGGTTGTTGTGAGGTGCAGTGCTGTGTCATTTGTCATCCTGGTGCAGTAATGAGTTACCAGGTCTGGCCTTTGAATAATACAGGTAAGTTCCAGCCAACAGTCATTCCACATTAGGGAGAATGCAAAGCAGTTCTAAAAATGTAAGGCATAAAATGCATTTGTTTAATCTCCTTGGTCAAAAAATACCAGTAATTAAGCCCCTGCAATCTTAGTGTGTCATGTCACCTTAGTGTACATTTTTATGCTAGGTGCATGTTAAAAATTAGCATTTTCTTCCAGGCAGAACTCAGCATTTTGCTGTCTTTGAGGATTACTCTAATGTCTCTGGAGCTGTCAGACAAGTAGTCTGTCTTTCAGATTGTGGTGTTTAGAAGACAACATACATCACATTAATAACAATAGTGAGGCTGATGAGACATTTCAGCAACCAAAGGAGGTCATCAGACCTTTTCACGGGTGTTACCAGTCATCGACTGGGCATAACCACGGACGGAGTGAAGGATAACAGTGAGGATGTTGGTTCCAGGGAGTTTGGGTGTGTAGATCACTAAGAGGTATGTATCATGTCCCTTGTCTAGTGAAGCAATAAATAGTGATTAGAAAGAGGTACCCCGATGAAGATATCAAGATACAGACCAAGAGTATTACAAGCTCTTTTCTACCACTTCTAATCAGTACTTATTGCTTCACTAGACAACGGACATGATACCTACCTCTTAGTGATCTAGACACCCAAATTTGCTGGAACCAACATCCTCACTGTTACCCTTCACTCTGTCCGTGGTTATGCCCAGTCAATGACTGATAACACCCGTGAAAAGGTCTGATGACCTCCTTTGGTTGCTTAAATGTCTCATCAGCCTCACTATTGTTATTAATGTGATGTATGTTGTCTTTTAAATGTCACAGTAATTGTAAACACTAACAGATTCCTCTAATCACAAAAACTGTCTTTCAGACTCAGAGTTTAAATACCTGTTCCAGGCAAAAATGTTTTCCTAAATCTGTGTAGGCACTAGTTACAGAGTATGTAGCTTGAAAATGGACCAATCAAATTCCAGTTGGACAAAATTCGATCGATTCAATTTCAAGCTTCATACATTTGCATATAGAATTTGCATAATCCTGCATCATCTCATAATTATTTGCATCTCATTGACCATCCCTACTCGGTAGTAGCCAGACACACAAAGCCTGAAGACTGAACCAATTTTGGGCATGTGATCATAATTTTAAGATAATATTTTTAGCTGATGAAAAAGATCTGCTTTAAAGAGAGACTGAAGCGAAAAAAAATTATGATTTAATGAATTGGTTGTGTAGTACGGATAATTGCTAGAACATTAGTAGCAAATAAAACTTTTTTTATAACATTGCATTATTCTCTAATATTTGCAGTTTACACACTACTCAGCATTCTAAATGATTTTACAGACCAGCCTACTGAACTTTTAAACCCCTTCTCTGAAGAGAAAAAGAAAATACAGTGCCAGACACTTGAGATAACAATCTTCACAAGACCGAGCTCTCTCCAACTTTGAGAGGCCTGGAGCTCAATGACTTTTTTGCATAGATAACAACTGGAGTTTCTTAACTCTTCCTGTACTGGAAACAATATTAGACTTATGTCTCTGCTTCTAATGCTTTTTTTTCTTAGCTGTACTACACATACAAATCGTTATATCATAATTTTGTTTTTCGCTTCAGTGTCTTTTTAAGGTCTGGAAGCTTACTAGAGAGATTATTTGAACAATACGAATTTTATTCAGGTTATGCATTTTGGGAAAAAAGACATAAACCTTGAAAGTTATTCACAAGCAATGTCAAATACAATGAAAGTTCATGGAGTTCTTCTGTAACCCTTTACCATACACCATGTCAGACTGCCAGCCGGCACTGGGCGCTAATATGAGTAGGTACAGACCCCAGCACAGCAGGAAGGCATCATCCATGTCCCCCACACACCGTGCATAGAAAAGATGTGTGTATGTGTGTGTGGAGGGGGGGGGGGGGGGGGCGTTATGGATGATTCTTAAATTGGTTTGGAAAGATTAAATGCCTTGGTACTAGCAGAATCCCATTATATAGTTGTCTCTCCACAACTTGTGTTGAACACATGCTGTAAGGCACATTGGTCATATCAGCACAGAGGGCTAGCAGAAGATCATGTGTAGAAGCAAATAGGTCATATTGTTATCCTCTGTTCTGAGATGTTTTCTGTTTAGTTGATGCACTGGAACTCGATGTGATACAAATTCCGTTACAGCAGTCCGAGTAGCACAACATTATCCTTGCAAATATTCAGAAAAGTCTTCTGTTTTTTTATGTATTCTTCATTAATTGTGAACCCATACAGTTGTTCTAGGATGGCGCATATTAAGTACTGTAGAACATTAGCCTAAAGCAAACCTAAACTAGTTTCCTTCACTTGATATCACCTTTGCCAAGTTCTACATAACTAAATAACATTGTTTCCTTAATGCACACTGACATCATACCTAGCTGGCTGGAGATGTATTTGTCTCAACGTCATATGGGGCTGTTTATGAAAATGACTATTTTTTTCGCTCTTCTCCCCCAATAGTATGTGGGGAAAGTCTGTGCATCTTATGGACCGAATAATACTCTATTCAGACTGGTGCCAGGTTTCCCCCAAGCTGTCTCTCCACCATTCCCTGCAGGTCGAACAGGTTCACCATATTTTTTTTCTTCTGGTCAGGTGCGTCCTGTGGTGCAAAAAATAAGGTAATCCTGGATGAGAAACCAACAGGAAAAGCTTGTACATTATTTAAAAAGGCATCCAAAGTTCAGGTTTGCTTTAACAAAAGATAAATAAAAAAGCCCCCTTCCATGTAACACTGTTATCGGTACCAATATTTATACACCTGTCTTTTAAAATGACATAGTTATAAATTTATTAAACTTAAAGCACCTCTCCAGTTAAAAAAGTAAGCAGTTAAAATCTGACAGAACCAACAGGTTTTGGACTAGTCCTTCTACTTATGGGGGATTCTCAGGGATTTCTTTGTTTTCTTAAGCATTTCCTGAATGGCACATCTGTACATAGGTTAACAGTGTTCCTTTTTTGTGGGGGTATGGGTGGTGTCAAAGTGAAATTACTCACCCAGCATTCTAGTAGCATGTATTCTATTTGAGTTTAAGAACAGTGCCGATTTGCATGCGATTATACAAATTGTCATACTGCTGATGCATTGATTATTGAAGTACCTTTTTATATTTTCTTGAGTACTTAGACTACTTTCAATAACTCGTAGAATAAAACGATTTGACTTTAACACTCTGCTTCTGCTGTATCTTAGAATCCAGTTACAGTCCTGTTGACGGAGAGGACGACCCTCTTTCATCAGGAATCAAAAGGCTTTCTCTGAAAAAGGCATCGACATCCAAAGGTCTGAGATTAGTTAAGCCTTCTGCACGCATAGCTGGCACTAAAGTATCTGACCGGCATCTGCTTGGTATTAAGAGCAGCAGCTTTTCCTCAGGAGATGTGGCTTTGATAGACTTTGGTGAAGACATCAGTCCAGTAAGCCCAGGCTTTATTTCTTGTGTACCTGAACATACTGCTCCTTCTTTAGCTAAACTAGCAATGGATGCCTTTTCTTTGCTTGATAAAACTCCTCCCCAAAGTCCCTCACGCTCGCTTCCTCGTCCTCTTCATCCAACCCCTGTGGTGGACTGGGACACCAAACCTCTTCCTGCTCCTCCAGCTTATGATGAGGTAGCACAGGATGAAGATGATTTTGAAGTATGCACTATAAACAGTCCTGATGTTCTTCTGGCCCAAAGAGAGAAATTAACAATGAGCCATCTTCAGAGGGCTAGAGAAAAAGGAGACCCTAACTATGGTTATGTACAGGAAACAGAAAATACGTCAATTCAAATCAGAGTGGAGGATAATCTGTTCCTTCCTCCAAAAGATTTAAAACAGCCTAGCCTTTCTCAAACATCTGAAATATTTGAGGAACTTCAGCAGGAATGTATGAAAAGGCTTAATGTTCCGCAGTCATCCTCACTGGCATCAACTCCTAGCCCGAGTTCTTCTACCACCACTTTCTATGTTTCTGCATCAGAGGACAAACCTCAGATACCTCCACGGATTCCTATACCTCCCAGACCAGTTAGACGCAATGAGCATGAACGCTGGTCTGGAGAACTATCTCCAGCTTTTGGAGCAGATGAAATGGGTAGACCACCTTTACTGCCCCCAAGGGACCCATTGTCTCAACCCACATCTCGGACTCCTAGCCCTATGGTGGGTTCTCCCCAGCAGAGATCTAATCTGTGCTCTCCTTTGTGTATAGGCCTTTCCACATCTCCAGGGAAACCTATGCCCACCACCCAGAGTTTTGCTTCAGACCCTAAATATGCTACACCCAAGGTTATTCAAGCTCAAGGTAAAGATTCTTCTAAAGGTCCTTGCATCTTGCCTATTGTAAAAGATGGTAAAAAGGTTAGCAATACACATTACTATCTTCTACCTGAACGACCTTCATATTTGGACAGATATGAGAAATTTCTTAAGGAGGCCCGAAGTCCAGAGGAAACTTCAGCAAACAGAAGCATCACTACTGCTACTGTTAGACCAATGGTTCAGCAAACAGACTGTAAAGCCAACTTTTCCTCTAACAATAGTAACTTCTCCAAAAGCGCTGTGAAGACCTCTTGTAGTTTGCAAAAAAATGTTTACGAAGGCCCAGACAGTTTCAGGCCCCCAGATAAAATACGAATGGTGAGTAACTTTTAACACTGTGTCATTTGTTAAAAGATTGAACTAATGGTGTTTATAGTAACCTTGGTAATGTTGAATGTACCTTAGAACCTTTATTTTGTGGCTGGTCCATCTTGTTGCAGTTACTGTGGTAATTCTTGGTAAATGCATTTATGTGTTGTGTTAAAATTGAATACATCACACATAGGTTGAAATGGCCCTTCTACATGCTGAGCAGTTGTGTGTTGAAACAGATTTCTCCATGTGTGGTCTCTTTATGTGTTGTACTGTTCTCATTGACCTGGTGATTCGGAGAGAGGAGATATAAGTACATTATATATACAGCATGTAGCTTTATGTTTCTATGGAGTTGATTAACATAGTACTGTTAATATCGCCATATACAGATAGCCCATTGCTGCCCCACACTGCACTACACTACACTACACTATTCCTTGCTGCTCCCACCAACAATAGACTACACTGCCACTTCACTAAGTCAATTCTTACCGCTCCTCTCCCTCTCACTCCGGTCCTGCTTCTATACGTGTTCCTCACCTCTTCTCTGGCATCGCTTGATATACCGATACACTATGGCCGCCTGCTGCAATACAACTCCGGTTCTCCTTCCTGGTCGGCTCGTACTTCCATATTAGTGGTTCCCCTATACTGCGTGACCCTAGCGGCGCATGTGCACCACACGTTATGCATGGCGCTGATGTATGTGCAATGAACTATTTAAAACGCCAGTGCAAGCACAGTTTTATATGCATTTCATGGAACATGATTTAAATTAATTATGCATAAGGACAACATCTAGAGTTAGCAAAGAGGGCGTATAAGAAAATCACAGATAAAATAGAGTAGGATTAAACAATAACAATAACTAGATTGTGGTATACCCTTAAGTCGTTGGCTCTGAGCCCATTAGTAAGGGAAGAACACCTTGCAGCAAATCTAACCGGCTTTGTGTAACACAGTGACCTTTCCATGTATTGCTTAACAAAAAGTAGCATATACACTTTGCCCAGAGCTATGCATAGTCTTGTAGGAGGTTTTCCTCAGGGTCAGAAGGTGTTCAATATCTTGTTTACATATTGCTGAATCTGGAAAATGTGTTCAGTTGTTTTCATAAACATTGTAAAAATTGCTATACAACAGCAACAAGGTGCTGTCAAACGCTTGGTGCTGTTATAACCAGCTAATTAATGTTTTCCTCAGATAAAGATACATTATTACAGAATGTGCTCCTTTATAAAACACAGTATTTACCAAGTTACCCCCTATTGTGGGGGGCAGCATCTGGACTAGGTCTTGACCCCTATACATTTGTTAAAGAGGATCTGTTAGGTATAAGGTCTCAGAGAAAAAAAACACATATAGCTAAATATTGGCTGTACTTACATTACATATGCATTTCACTGTCCACGTTTGGATTTCACAGAATTTTTATATAGTATTTGCAGAGAATGATGCTCCTGACAGCTCATGGCAGGTTCCATGTTTATCTGTCTCCTATGAAGCCAATTGTGATGTCATGTCCTCCCTGCTTCCTGATGATTCGACTCACAAAAAAGATCCTAATGGTTCATGATCCGGACAACACTACTGTGCAGTGAATATTAATTAGCCATGTGGCTAGGAACAATAGCGGACTCATGCAGTATACTCTAACGGAACATATGCCGTGATTTTTCAGTGCTGTGAACTGGGCTGAGTTACAAGCTGCTGTAACTTGAGCCTGTAACTTCTCACTAGCAGCCGAGGGGAGGACCCAAGGTGGGAAGAAGCAGCCCCAGAGTGCTTTGCAGTATGTTTTGCGGCCTCTCGTAGTTTTAAGAGCTTGGGAATAACAGCCTTGCTGTCCAGCACACATCAAAAGTAAGAGAGATTTTTAACTTCAGTATTGCCTTTTTGGCTTCCTTCTAAACTGTTTAACACAGGAGAATAGAGGTTTAAATTAGCTTTTGCAGCCTGACAGTTACTCTTTAACAACTATGTCATAATTGTGTTTCAGTACTTTCCAAACATCTCCTTATGCTATTAACCTCCTGAGCGGTATGGACGAGCTCAGCTCGTCCATTACCGCCGGAGGGTGCCGCTCAGGCCCTGCTGGGCCGATTTTCGCCAAATTAAAAGCAGTGCTACCTGATCGCCGCCGCGCTGCGGCGATCCGCCACGAGCAGCGGCGAAAGAGGGTCCCCCAAGCCGCCCGAGCCCTGCGCAGCCGGACCAATCAGTTCCGGCCAGCGCTAAGGGCTGGATCGGAGGCGGCTGACGTCAGGACGTCGGCTGACGTCCATGACGTCACTCCACTCGTCGCCATGGCGACGAGAAAAGCAAAACAAGGAGGGCCGCTCATCGCGTTAATGAATGAAAAGACACATATCCAGGAACTGAAGCCATTAGAAGTACCCTCTGCGGGTATGTGTACTGCATATTGAGTACTGAGATCATAGCGGATATACACTGACCAGCCAAAATGTTAACACTGTCACCAAGACATTATCAACAGATGCTGTGATTTTTGAGGTGGGGCCTATGTTGTTTCTCAGCATATTCCCAAAATGCATGATAGTTTTGAGATCTGAGGTATTTTGGTACAAAGAAAATGTGATTCTCCAGACCAAGTGCCTTCTTCCATGGTGAGGTTCTGATGCTCATGTGCAAAATGTAAGCACTGAAGTCAGTGGAAAAGAGTAATCATGGACACAGTAACTAGTCTGCAGCCTCATTAAAGTGTACCCGACGTGCAGTAAAATAAAACTAATTATACACCTAAAAAAGAGAGAAGCCTCTGGATCCTTTAGAGCAGCCTTTCTCAACCTTTTTACCTTGGAGGAACCCTGTAAATAACTTTTGGCTCTCAAGGAACCCCTGCAAACAAATTTTTGGTCTCGAGGAACCCCTACATTTATTTTTCAGGAGGCATGGTCTTTAAATAGGTTAGGCTGCTAATTTCAATTTTCACTACCCCCATTACACTGACACTCATTATGCTGTCTCCTGACCCCCCAATTTAGTGCTTCTTGTTACAGTACCACCTATTATAGTGTGCTTTATTATACTTCCCCCACGATGGGGTAAAATGCCAAGGAACCCCTGCAGAGTCCAGGGAACCCTGGTTGAGAAAGCCTGCTTTAGAGGCTTCTTAACATCTTCCTGGCTCCCTCCATTGCCGCACACAGGCCCTTGCTGCATGGCTGTCAAGAGCTTGCCGGATATGTTATTGTGGCAGCGCTCCTCTTCATGCACAAGCACGCAGCTGTACCACATTCACCTGAAAGCAGCACGTCCACGCTTGTTCATGAAGAAGAGCATGGACAGAAACTTCCAGAGGGACCCGGGCAGCAGCTGTGATCTACAGGAGGATCCAGAGGCTTCCTTCTTCTTAGATAAGTTCTGGATAAGAATCTATTTTTTTTTTACTTTACTCTATTTCAGGTTCTCTTTCAAGTGTACCTGAGATGAGGGTAAAAATGTATACATGCCTGGGGCTCCCTCAGCCCCCTTGAGGCTGATTACTCCCTCATCATCTTCCCAGGCAGCCTTGATCCTCCACTAGTCAGCCTGGTAAGTCTGCCAGTCAGTGCAGGTGCAGTCTGGCCATGCCATAAGGCTCTCATGGTTGGGACGAGAGCGCAATGGGGCAGCCACGTGTGGCCGATCCATGCATGCTCAGTATGCCTCGACTGGAGGAATTACCAAAGCAGCTAGCAGAGTATCCAGACAGCCCAGGAGGACAGCGAGGGGGCGATCAGCCTGAAGGGGGCTGTGTTAGGCCCCAGGTACATATACAATTGTGTATTACTCCATTTTACATTTTCTTCAAGTATTTAAGCAATATATGCTACAGTATCTCTTCTGTGGGACTCGGGTAGCTTTCACTCCTTATGTGTATCAATGAGCCTTTGGCACCCATGTATCCCTGTCACCAGTTTGGTAAGTACTCACTACTGCCTTCCAGTAACACTCCAGTAACACTTGTAAGGGTTATTCGCCTTCTTCTGGATGAACAGGGATATGTGAGGGAGCACACTGAGGTTGTACTTTGTTTTCTGGTTGAACTCGATGGATGGATGTCTTTTTTTAAACCCAAATAACTATGTAACTACACAAGGGATGCTCTGACCCTGTTGTCCAAACATTACAACTATGTCTCTTGCCAAAGTCACTTATATAATTAGGCCTGCTCATTTTCTTGCTGCCAAATTTATCTTACACCAACATGCCTTCAATATTAACACAGTCTGAATGTTCATATGTGTAAATATTGGCTCAAAATACTATATTGTTTGTCTTGTAACCAACCATATGTAGAGTCTCATTACAGTTATCTCTGATATATATGGAGTGGCACAATGTATAAATGAGGACACAAGGGTCTTTATTCGGAAGCAGGAAATTTGGGCGCATGAGGCAGGTGGACAAAAAGGGCGCCGCCATTGACTCCCATATTAAATATTATTTAACAGGTGCTGAACAGAAAAAAGGGCGCCCATGATAACTTATGTTTTCTAACTGCATCCGTGATAATGTTTCCCAACTTCGCCGGCGTCCAGTAACGTTTACACATAAAATAATACTTATATAATAGTTTTGAGTTAAATCCTAATGTAATATTTAAATAATCACTTTTCATAAATCATTATTTTCAACATGTAAAGCCGTCAACAAATAAATCGTAATATACTTTTTTTTTTTATTAACACTCTGTAAAACATTATCACCAAAAACACTCAAAGCCCCCCTCCGCAGTGATTTCCGCCCTTCCCTCCCTCTCCCTCTCACTGTGCTTCAGGCTTCAGCCTATCAGATGCCGGCGATCCACGGCCAATTAGAGGCCGGGGATCACCGATCTCCTTTACGGCGCTGCTGCGCCGTAATTAAATTAAACTGACTTTTCATACATTTGACCGCAGCGAGACGGCTGGAAAATACATTAATCTTAACAGGAATCATTTCATTTCTAACAATGGCCGCAGCGCAGCGGCCACTTCGCACATTGGCCAGCCAGAACCCGAAGTGGCCAGCCAGAACGCGAAGTGGACAAACTTCGGGTTCTGTCCATTACACAAGAAAAAAGGCTTAGCGTGCACCTTCCGTCCATAAAGGTGGTTTATTGGCACAGCAGACAATCTTTCAATAGTGCAAGTGTTCTTAATAAAGCATACATGAATAAACTTGTGATGGCTCAGTAGTCAGCTTAATCTTACGTGACCTACGATGACAGGGTAACTGGTGCTGGAGGTGGGTGCCCGGTTAAGAGTGGTGGAGCGACGGCCGTTTCGCGTCTATGCGACGCCTGGTCACGCGAACCACTTTGAACATCGGAAGTGGACGTCACGGCCTATAGCGGGGACAAGCTCCGCCCTTTCCGCTGACGTCGCTTCCTGGAGACTAGTGTGTGGAGCGCAAGCATTCTGTGGCCAGCCATACTAGCGGAAGTTCCCCGCAAGGAAGTACAGTGTAATTTTCACATGGTACACCAGGTTAAAAAATGCCCAGATGCATGAAGCGCCCGTCATGCTACAAAATTTTGAACAGTTACACATGCGGAAAAACGTTTTCCATAGAAAGGCAACAAAAACCCAGTTATGGCTTACCACATAAGCCTGCGCTCCACACGTTGTGCAAGTGGTGTCTTAAAGTGACTGTGCAATTTAAAACTCGTTGCTGGGGGATACGAGCTTTACCAGATACATTTATAGTGGACATATCCTAGGGCAGTGTTTCTCAACATTTTATTGGTATGTACCCCTTTTAAAACCCTGTACTCACCGAGTACCCCCTAGAATAGTAAACATTATCACAAGTACCCCTTACAAAATATATATTTAATCATAGTACATGATAATTGGTTCTAAACAATTTCCAAGCATTTACTATTGCTTTTAATTAGCTAAAATACTAACTTGGTGTTGTTTAAATAAGATTTATCTTTTTCTAAAACTGTAAATTTGATATTCTTGGTTAAGTATATCAAGCCCAAGTACCCCCTGGAACCAACAGAAGTACCCCCTGGGGTACGCGTACCACACGTTGAGAACCTAGGTCCTAGGGCATCTAGCTACATGAGGTAAGATGATACAAAATAAGATATCGTAGTGTACAAGTGACTGTTACATTGTTACAAAAGTCACATTCACTTTTCTCTTGGTGGATATCTATTAACAGGTATACAGATACTGGGAATTGGGTCTTGGTTATATATAGATATATGTCCTTCCCCTCTCTCCCCACTAAACTAAGAATCAGTGCATGATAACTCTTATTAGAGAACTAAAGCACCTGAGAAACAAGGTGATGTTTCACTCGGCAAGTTTAGGGGTGTGTCGATAGTTATTGGCTCAAATATTATAAGGGAACTCGCCCTACTCTTATTTTAAAGGGTCCCTTAATCTTTAAGGATTTTTAAGTATCCACGTCACATACACCAGCTTCCGTATTCCATATTGAAACATATATAGTTTAAAATCGAATCAAGTGGAAAGATACATACAATTACATACGAGTATAATGGTCGAATGGGTATACATGCTTATTATGGGTCGGGCATACAGGATAGCTCTATCCTATCATTGAGGCCTAATGGGCCTAAAGCTGTCAACAAATAAATCGTAATATACTTTTTTTTTTATTAACATTCTGTAAAACATTATCACCAAAAACACTCAAAGCCCCCCTCCGCAGTGATTTCTGCCCTTCCCTCCCTCTCACTGTGCTTCACGCTTCAGCCTATCAGATGCCGGCGATCCACGGCCAATTAGAGGCCGGGGATCACCGATCTTTACGGCGCTGCTGCGCCGTAATTAAATTAAACTGACTTTTCATACATTTGACCGCAGCGAGACGGCCGGAAAATACATTAATCTTAACAGGAATCATTTCATTTCTAACACTGGCCGCAGCGCAGCGGCCACTTCGCACATTGGCCAGCCAGAACCCGAAGTGGCCAGCCAGAACGCGAAGTGGACAAACTTCGGGTTCTGTCCATTACACAAGAAAAAAGGCTTAGCGTGCACCTTCCGTCCATAAAGGTGGTTTATTGGCACAGCAGACAATCTTTCAATAGTGCAAGTGTTCTTAATAAAGCATACATGAATAAACTTGTGATGGCTCAGTAGTCAGCTTAATCTTACGTGACCTACGATGACAGGGTAACTGGTGCTGGAGGTGGGTGCCCGGTTAAGAGTGGTGGAGCGACGGCCGTTTCGCGTCTATGCGACGCCTGGTCACGCGAACCACTTTGAACATCGGAAGTGGACGTCACGGCCTATAGCGGGGACAAGCTCCGCCCTTTCCGCTGACGTCGCTTCCTGGAGACTAGTGTGTGGAGCGCAAGCATTCTGTGGCCAGCCATACTAGCGGAAGTTCCCCGCAAGGAAGTACAGTGTAATTTTCACATGGTACACCAGGTTAAAAAATGCCCAGATACATGGAGCGCCCGTCATGCTACAAAATTTTGAACAGTTACACATGCGGAAAAACGTTTTCCATAGAAAGGCAACAAAAACCCAGTAATGGTCGAATGGGTATACATGCTTATTATGGGTCGAGCATACAGGATAGCTCTATCCTATCATTGAGGCCTAATGGGCCTAAAGCCGTCAACAAATAAATCGTAATATACTTTTTTTTTTATTAACATTCTGTAAAACATTATCACCAAAAACACTCAAAGCCCCCCTCCGCAGTGATTTCTGCCCTTCCCTCCCTCTCACTGTGCTTCAGGCTTCAGCCTATCAGATGCCGGCGATCCACGGCCAATTAGAGGCCGGGGATCACCGATCTCCTTTACGGCGCTGCTGCGCCGTAATTAAATTAAACTGACTTTTCATACATTTGACCACAGCGAGACGGCCGGAAAATACATTAATCTTAATAGTAATCATTTCATTTCTAACACTGGCCGCAGCGCAGCGGCCATTTCGCACATTGGCCAGCCAGAACCCGAAGTGGCCAGCCAAAACGCGAAGTGGACAAACTTCGGGTTCTGGCCGTAACATATATACCACTCGTAGACAGATGCCATTACAACAGGATGATATTATTCACTTCTCCTGTCAGTGGTTTTAATACTGTGGCTTCGATTTATAATTGCAGGCTATGGAAAGGCAAAAATGTAAAGAGCAAGCTGTAATGATACTATGGTCCCTTCATTAGCTAGCAACTCCTGGCAGTGTTTGATAAAGGGACAACAGAATACGAAAAGCTTATAATTATGATTTCTTTTCTTTTTAACAATAACTACAAAACATTTGTAAAACACTTTTCTCCCATAGGACCCAAAAAGCATACTTGGCTCAGATCAGTACATAGTGATGAGTACAGAGAGAAAGCTATGTGATCAAAAATGCCAGACTAAACAGTTGTTTTTTCAGTTTTGATTTAAACATGTCCAGGGTTGGAGCTGTCTTGATTAAGTTTAGCAAAGCATTCCACAGGGTAGGGGCAGCATGTCAGAAAGCTCTGTCTCCAAAGGTTTTTAGTTGAACTCGGGGGGTGGTCAAGTTATTGTATCCTTTAAAGTTAACAAATCCTTCAGGTATCCAGGGCCCTGGTCGTGTAGGCTTTTGAATGTTAGCATGCCAATTTTGAAAAGGATACTGCATTTTATGGGTAGCTAGTTTAGTAAGCAAAGGATTGGTGTTATTTGGCAATGGCAGGGTTGGCTTGTTAACAGTCTTGCGGTTGCATTCTGTACTAGCTCCAGGCGGTGTTGGAAGGCCTGCATAGAAGGCATTGCAATAGTCCAGGCGTGATGCAATGAAGACGTGAACAATAGGAACCCACAGAAATAATGCCAGCCATTATATTTGGCTGTTTGCTTCTGTAGGTTCCCTGGCAGACAGTGGCTGTCAGAAAAGTTAAGGAGAAAACAGGTGCCATCCATAGTGCCAGCCTATGGCTTCCTACTCCATGCTTCCCACTGTTGGTGAAGCTTTTGCAAAACAGAGGGTAGATGGATAATATGTGCATGTGTGACCTCCCTTTGCTTTTTAAAGCATTTAATTAAAAGTGTTAAAATCCCCCTTTGATTTTGAGTCTGTTCCCATTGGACATAATATTTCCCATTTCCTGACCTGGTGATGAAGAGGAAACAAGGAAATTCCTTGGTGTGGTCACCGACAGGAGTGTCCCCTCTGCACACAGTTTAGAGATGATAATACATGGAGTTACAGTATGTCTCTATGGAACATGGAATTCAATAGACAGTAGAATCACTGTTTGGGATTATTGTAAACATCGCTTATCTGATATATTGTATATCCAGACGTATACCGCTGTCATTTGTTATTGCGCTTTTGATCTTTGCATTGCTTTATCGGGTTAATGAATTATTTATTTTTTTACTTTTTTTTTGCAGGTTCAGGACATGGTTCATGGAGTCACCACAGAAGAGTGTCAAGCAGCATTGCAGAACCATGGCTGGAATGTCCAAAAAGCTATCCAGTACCTCAAAGTATGAGCTTTTACCTTTGTTGTGCTACACTGATACTCCTATTCTGACTTTGGTTGTGTAAACTCAGCCACCAGATGGCAGTGTTGTCTATCAACATATGTCTACACAGAATAACATAGAGGAATTGCTCCATCTTGTGGTTCATTAAAGAATTGTGCACAGTAATGATCATCGCAAGATTTTTTTTGTGTGGGTTTGCCCTTGTTGGCTCAGAAACTTGGAATATGGCATAGAGTGCAATCACACTATTATTCCATATACAGTATTACTTTATCTAACATTGAATGATTGCTGTAGGCTGCTGCTTTATTCTGGGTACATTGGTGGTTTTGTTAATTTTGCCTGCTAATTCAGTTATATCACCTCCTATCACTGCAGGTTGAGCAGCTGTTTTGCCTCGGGTTGAAGAGTCGAGTGGAGTGCCACAAAGTGCTGGAAACATTTGACTGGAATTTAGAGACTGCTAGCTCCCACCTTCTAGAACCATACAGTGGCTCACAGCAGAAGTAAGTCATTTGCTGTTTGCTTGTATTGAAACCCTGGTTGCTGTACACACACGTGACAAGGACCTCTGAGCTCCCTGTAGTGTATGTGCAGTGCTGCCATTAAGTACTTACACCCTTCACAGCCTTCCTTCAGCTTTCTTTTATTTTAGATTGTTTGTGTTCTTGCACCTAAAGGACTCTTGAGGTGAAAAATAAAAGGAGGAGGGGACATCCTAGGCTGTGACATCACTGGGAGGACAGGCTACATTCAATATACAGCAATATATAGGTATAGGAAGTGTTTCTGATGTTGAAAACGGAAACATTTCTGTAAAAGTGGGTTTCCTGAATAAATTATTGTTTTCAACTGTATGTCATTACAGTGCCTTTTTAATATACCCCAATGTAGTTATTCACTATCAGTGTAACTACTTTTGAACAGCTTATACTGGAGTTGACGTACTGGTCTTATGGGTAAAATAAATGAGACAAGTACTTTCTTGATACAAATTGCATTACCAAAGCATTGAAAACATAACCCCATAAAACATTGGTTTAGGTCAGGATAAAATGCTCTATCCATACAAATGCACTCATTGCACATATACTTAAGCTATCATATGTCCATGGCGAAAATGAGCATTTGAAACTAGCGAGGATGTTATCAGTTTGCTGTTTCCTTCCTCTTATAATCCTGAAACATGCTACTGAATGTCCTTATTTGTCTAGACTAATTCGAGAAGATCAACCATCTGTTAATAAAGGGACACACAAATCCATTGTAAATTACTTGCCACATACATCAGTATTGATGCTGGTTATTAGGGCAAGCAATAGTTTACTTGACTGCCAATGCTGACATCTCATATCTCAGTTCTCTGATGTGCATCATTATTCTAGGTCAAAATAGTTATGCCAGTTTCTGGCACTCATGGACCAGTGGATACACCATACAAAGGTACTACAGCAGAGCAGTTGCAACGTCACTCTAGTTTCCACTGCTTTTCAGCCCAATGGGGTGACCCTGCTTGAAAGCAGCAGATATAAATAAAAATCATGATTTAACTTGCAAAAGCTGGCTGCATTATTACTAAAGGATTTTCTCTCCAGATGCCTTCTGAGTTTCCAGTGGGCCTGCAGAGCAGCTCATTCATTAGCAGGTGACACAAAATGCATCTGGCTTTCAGACACAAATACACTCTACCTGCGAGGAAGGCTGTGGAGAAAGTATTTGTATGTTCCAGCCCCTTCCATAGCTACTTGGTGGGCAACTCAAGTGGCAGGTTATCATTTTTACCTGTGCTATGCTGCGCTTACAGCACTGCAGCACCTGTAAAGCCCTTCTGCACTTCAGCAGGCTCAGCCCCGGACACCTCAGTGCGCCTGTTCTCCCTCTACTGTACTGCACATGTACATGACTCTGACATGCTCAGTTACAGTGAGTGTGCACACATCTTTAGTCTCTTCAAACACCACACTGAGTTATTGTTGCATTATCAGAATTATATCCTCTGGATCAAGGACCACTACAGGTCCAAAACATGTTAGCTGAGTGTTTCTGTGGCTGCTCTGGAATAAGTCCCAAATAAACTGTTGGAGCGACTTTGAAGCGGACCAAATCTTTTTTTTGTTCTACTTTGACCTGTGGAGTGGTTGCCCAGGTCCAGCTCAGTCACCACCACAAGTGTAGCGGTATATCCATCTTTTCCACCACATTATAAAAATGTCAACGTTCTTCTCGCAAAACTATAGTGTTTAAAGATAGGGAAATATGGGGCCTGATGCAGGAAATGCCCGTGAATTTGCCAAGTGAAATGATGGCAAGCAATAGGTGAACTACAGAACCCAGAATCCTTATTTATCTAAGCTAGCTAACTAAACTATACATAATATATACAAATACGTAATTAAAGATACAACCACACAGTACAGAAATAGGCAGGCAGGGAGCAGAGTTCTAGGCAGGATGCTAAGATCAACAACAGTTAAACAACAGATAACCAGGATTAGATACAGGAATCAAGGATGTCCAGGCATACTGCAGTTTAGAACCAAATAGCTAAATGACCTCGCACTAGAATGCAGATGAAACCTTTAAGTAGCTTAACTACACCTGCAGGGTAATAGAAGTACTGACAGTAAGGCCTCGTTCACATCAGGGACGTTTCTGTGCACTTTTCACAGCGCACTGCCCTGTGCGTTCAGCAACGTATTGATTTTCCGATGTGATTAAATGTAGCTGGTTCACATCTATACGCTGCGCTGAGCATCGTTACAAAAACGTAGGGTTGCATGCATTTCTGAGTTGAGCTGTAAAGCGCACTTCAATGCAAGTGAATGGGTGCGCTTTTTTAGCGCATAGAAGTGCGTACAAGCACATAGAAGTGCATGCGTTTTTTTTACCCCTAATTGGGAAAAAAAAACATTTACATATAAAAACAAAGCTTTATTGACAACTGCTACAAGAAGCAAAACATGCTTTAAAGAAGCGCCGCACAATGTACAGAAATGCGCACTAAAGCGCACACAAGCGTTTTACCGCGTGCTTTCATACTTTTCTCGGCGCAGCAGATGTGAACGAGGCCTAAGTTCACGTGGCTCCAAACTAGACCCATAGGAGAGGCAGAGAATAACCATTGGGTAAAGCCTGGAGCCCGGCCCGACCCCCCCCCCCCCCCCCCCCCCCCGTCCCCGTCCCTTTCCAGCAGACAAATCAAGAAAAGGCACTGTTCCTGACATGTTGGAAGTCCTGTAATTCAGTAACTGAGCCACACTAGGCCCCCAAAGTAAGCTGGATGACCACTCTTTTTCTTTTTACTTCCAAAGCTTCTTCTAGGACCCAGTCAACATGTGTATTGGGGAAATAGCCCACACCCCTTCTATGTCATGCAATGTCACAAGGTCCTGGTTACTTTTCACTGTGAATGAACTCACTTATTGGCAGAAGGTACCTGAGAAGACTCAAAAATTCAGACCTGCTTTGTCATTCAACCTACAGGGTTTTTTTAATTGTTGAAGAAAATCTCTTTGAACTGTCACTGGACTGGGCATCGAGGAATAAGAATAACTTTTGTAAATTACACTTTTTACAAAATTGTCCCTCACAAATGATCAGCTGAAAAAGTTTCTCTCTATTCAGCTGTTCAAATTATAGTTTTTGTAGGAGTCTGAAACATTTAGAGAGTGAGATAAAGAAAATTGAATCAGGTAATTTTTGTGCTGTGGTAGTTTGGGCTCCTCTATAGGTTCCCATGTTAAAATCTGGGATTAGTCGCTACTGTGTTTCCCCTAAAGTAAGACATCCCCTGAGAATAAGCCCTAGCAGGAGTTCCTAGCATGCTTGAAATATAAGACATCCCCCGAATGTAAGCCCTAGCAGCAGCCAACATGACACCAGCAAGTCACATTCAATACAAAGCCTTGATACAGGAGAGCAGCAGTATAATGTGAGTTCCTGTATATGTGTCAGGCAATTTGTGTTCTTTGTTGGAGCCAGCCCTTCTGATCTGTCATGATAAGCATCAGCAGAACTTCACCTTTTCCCAGGACACACAGCTTATCCTATCATAGCTATGGGGAGCCTGACAGAGTTCTCTGCCTGCAAGAAATAGACTCTTACTCACATGATCAGCAGAATCAGTTTCTTGCAAGTGAGAGCCAATATCTGCAAACCACAGGCTGTGTGTATGCTGCTTGCGGTTCAGCAGGGCATGCAGTATATACATTTTGTATAGGAAAACTACCATTTTTTTCCCAAAAAATAAGACCTCCTCCGAAAATAAGCCCTAGCACATCTTTTGGAGCAAAAATTAATATAAGACAGTGCCTTAATTTCGGGGAACCACGTTATAAGTAGAAATTTGGGTGCCATAGGTGCCCCATAAAAAAAGCAGGTACCGGGGCTGTCCGTTATACAAATACTGGGCGAAAAGCTTTTTTATCTTCCACTTATAGCTGTTAATCGTGGCTTTTAACATGAGCGCCTATGAAAGTTCCCAAACTATCATGGTGGATACCTAGTGGCAAAATGCAGGGAAGGGGGGGGGGGTTAGGGTTGGGCATCGGTTGGGGTTGAGCATTTTACAACAGGTGATTGGTTAGGGTTAGACATCAGTTGGGGGGATGGATGGTTGGGGTTGAGCATTTTTCAACCAGGGATCAGTTAGGGCTAGGCATCAGTTGGGGGTCGGTTAGGATTAGGGATTGGTAGAGGAGGGGCTCATATCAAAATAGGGTTAGGGGTTAGGTTTAGTGTTAGGAAAATTTTACCAATATTCCACTAGAGGCTTTAGCCGCGGCACCCTTTTTAAATGTACGCAAAGAAAATACTGCTATCTTTCAAGACAATCGAATTTATATATGTGTATTATTGTTATTTATATATGTGTATTATTGTTAGCAATATAGATCT
Source organism: Hyperolius riggenbachi (assembly GCF_040937935.1). Lineage (NCBI taxonomy): Eukaryota > Metazoa > Chordata > Amphibia > Anura > Hyperoliidae > Hyperolius > Hyperolius riggenbachi. The sequence continues at coordinate 202,191,778 of NC_090649.1, forward strand.
GTTGACGGTCGGCACCACCCATGATCAAGCTCTTTAATAAAACACAGCTCTTTATTCAAAAATCATTAACTGTTTCTAATCCACTCTAGCAATTACCCACGTCCCCCCAGCACTCACTTTTTTTCTGCTGTACGGATGAGGGGGATGTGGTTGATAGCTGGGTGTTTACAGTGGGGATCTCATAGGGTTTCTACCTCCACGCACAGTGCAAGTAGGTGACCTGGTATCAGCAGGAGGGGGCCAGCCTCACACGCTGTAACCCCACCCCATTGCACGCATTGGCGTAATTATGATATTGTGGAAGGGTGCCTAGGAAGATCAGAGTGAAGGATTTTGTCCAACACTTTGATCCATATAGCCTGGCGTTGTGCCGGACTAGATTCAGCAATGGTGTCCGTACCGACGATCCCAAATGTGCCAAAGTCATATTGATAAATAATGTAAAAGTAGGTATCCTGAATAATTTACTGCATTCTACTATATACAAGTGCCTTATTAAGATTATTTTAATTTTTTTGCTCAAGACTTCTTGGCTGTCGTGTGCTGCAGTATTTGTCTTACCATATATTTTTCTTGCATTTACAGACGATGATGCAGCGCCACTAGAGAGATGACTTACTTGCACAACATAGATCTACCTGGACTAATCAGTTCCATAGATTCTTCGGCTAAGGGGGCATTGCCAAGCAGTTCTATTATCGGAACTTGCCCATTCAGGGCTTCTTCATCCCCCACTGAGTGAATTGTTAAACCGACCCAGTGTTCTGCTACATGGACATGTGTTATTGTTGCGTTCTCTCTTTTAATGTGCTTTTCTTTTCCTCTATCCCCATGGTTATATGGGAATCTCATTGTTTTTATATAAAAAAAAGATGTGTAATTTTAATATATAAAAATATCTATATATATGAATATATATATATAAATATAAAGTTTATTTGACGAAAAATGAGACTTATGACTATTTTTTATTCTTGGTGTTGGATATTTTTTATTTTGATACAATTATTTAAGAAGTAATGAGCACTTCCAGACGTCGGACTCCTATGCTAATGGGTTTGGGAATGTATTAAAGAAAGAAGGAATACAGAGTTTCCAGTATTTTGAGTTGAGTATAGATTTAGCAAACTTTTCATTTTCACCTTGATAGGACTGTGGCTTCCTGTCACATGTTTGTGATGTGCAAACAGACTTTTTTTATCTCCTGTATATTGTTATGTAAGTGTGACAGCCAAAAGGAAGGGTAGAGTTGTAACTTTCTGACAAACTGGTCTTGCTACTCACAGACTCAAGTTAAAACTTATATAATAATCTGAGCCACTGGGATTAATCTAGCAGAGTAGACTGCAGGAAAGTAGGTAGTTTCATTACTATTTACATTACTAAAGGCGCGTGCACACGCCATACCGCCGCAAACGACGGGTCCGTCAGACTCTCCCGATGCAAAGTAAATGGTGGGGAGAGGCACACCTTTCCGTCGTGTTTGAGTGCATAACCACAGATGTCTAGCCACATCCAATAAACAGTCCAATGGTAGAAAAGATTTTGGTTAGCACTCCAGCTTCTCAGTGAGCAATAAGTTTTATTCTCCGATTACATGTCAACACTTAAGTTAACAATTGTTTTGGGGCCATCAATGGTCCCCTTCTTCAGAACAGTGCAGACAAAACGGTTTTGTCTGCACTGTTCTGAAGAAGGGGACCATTGATGGCCCCGAAACAATTGTTAACTTAAGTGTTGACATGTAATCGGAGAATAAAACTTATTGCTCACTGAGAAGCTGGAGTGCTAACCAAAATCTTTTCTACCATTAGACTCTCCCGATGGACGGACGTTCAGCCGACAGTAGCACGTGTGTACGCGCTGTCGGCAGACTGACAAGGCTGTTTCTGAACGATCCGCTCGTTCAGCCGACAGTAGCACGTGTGTACGCGCTGTCGGCAGACTGATAAGGCTGTTTCTGAACGATCCGCTCGTTCAGCCTACAGTAGCACGTGTGTACGCGCTGTCGGCAGACTGATAAGGCTGTTTCTGAACGATCCGCTCGTTCAGCCGACAGTAGCACGTGTGTACGCGCTGTTGGCAGACTGATAAGGCTGTTTCTGAACGATCCGCTCGTTCAGCCGACAGTAGCACGTGTGTACGTGCTGTCGGCAGACTGATAAGGCTGTTTCTGAACAATCCGCTCGTTCAGCCGACAGCAGCATGTGTGTACGCGCTGTCGGCAGACTGATAAGGCTGTTTCTGAACGATCCGCTCGTTCAGCCGACAGCAGCATGTGTGTACGCGCTGTCGGCAGACTGATAAGGCTGTTTCTGAACGATCCGCTCCTTCAGCCGACAGTAGCACGTGTGTACGCGCTGTCGGCAGACTGATAAGGCTGTTTCTGAACAATCCGCTCGTTCAGCCGACAGCAGCACGTGTGTACGCGCTGTCGGCAGACTGATAAGGCTGTTTCTGAACGATCCGCTCGTTCAGCCGACAGCAGCATGTGTGTACGCGCTGTCGGCAGACTGATAAGGCTGTTTCTGAATGATCCGCTCGTTCAGCCGACAGCAGCATGTGTGTACGCGCTGTTGGCAGACTGATAAGGCTGTTTCTGAACGATCCGCTCGTTCAGCCGACAGTAGCACGTGTGTACGCGCTGTCGGCAGACTGACAAGGCTGTTTCTGAACGATCCGCTCGTTCAGCCGACAGCAGCATGTGTGTACGCGCTGTTGGCAGACTGATAAGGCTGTTTCTGAACGATCCGCTCGTTCAGCCGACAGTAGCACGTGTGTACGCGCTGTCGGCAGACTGATAAGGCTGTTTCTGAACGATCTGCTCGTTCAGCCTACAGTAGCACGTGTGTACGCGCTGTCGGCAGACTGATAAGGCTGTTTCTGAACGATCCGCTCGTTCAGCCGACAGTAGCACGTGTGTACGCGCTGTTGGCAGACTGATAAGGCTGTTTCTGAACGATCCGCTCGTTCAGCCGACAGTAGCACGTGTGTACGTGCTGTCGGCAGACTGATAAGGCTGTTTCTGAACAATCCGCTCGTTCAGCCGACAGCAGCATGTGTGTACGCGCTGTCGGCAGACTGATAAGGCTGTTTCTGAACGATCCGCTCGTTCAGCCGACAGCAGCACGTGTGTACGCGCTGTCGGCAGACTGATAAGGCTGTTTCTGAACGATCCGCTCCTTCAGCCGACAGTAGCACGTGTGTACGCGCTGTCGGCAGACTGATAAGGCTGTTTCTGAACAATCCGCTCGTTCAGCCGACAGCAGCACGTGTGTACGCGCTGTCGGCAGACTGATAAGGCTGTTTCTGAACGATCCGCTCGTTCAGCCGACAGCAGCATGTGTGTACGCGCTGTCGGCAGACTGATAAGGCTGTTTCTGAATGATCCGCTCGTTCAGCCGACAGTAGCACGTGTGTACGCTGTGTCGGCAGACTGATAAGGCTGTTTCTGAACAATCCGCTCGTTCAGCCGACAGTAGCATGTGTGTACGCGCTGTCGGCAGACTGATAAGGCTGTTTCTGAACGATCCGCTCCTTCAGCCGACAGTAGCACGTGTGTACGCGCTACTACTATTGGCTGATGGCGCGTACACACGTGCTACTGTTGGCTGAACGTCCGCCCAGCGGGAGGGTTTGACTGACCCGTCGTTTGCGGTGGTATGCCGTGTGTACGCGCCTTAATGCCTGTTTATCTGAACAAGGAGATTGGAGATTTACATCACTTCCTGTCTTGAGGATATCTGTCTCTGGGGCAGGAAATGTAAGCAATGCTGACCAAGTGTCACAAAGCAATAGCATAGCATGATCACTGAACATTGGCAATAAATAACCTAGGGCACACATTCAGGCCGATGGATTTCATCTAAGGAGGACTGCCCTCCATTCAGCTCTGCAAAGTTGGGCCAAGACCTGGCAAATACAGTAGCAATAAAAAGTATGTGAACCATTTGGAATTATATGGACTTCTGCACAAATTGGTCATAAACTGTGATCTGACCTTCATCTAAGTCACAACAATAGACAATCACTGTCTGCTTAAACTAATACCACACGAATAATTAAATGTTTCCATGTTTTTATTGAACACACAGTGTAAACATTCACAGAGCAGGTGAAAAGGTATGTGAACCCCTAGACTAATGACATCTCCAAGAGCTAATTGGAGTGAGGTGTTAGCCAGCTGGAGTCCAATCAATGAGATGGGAGATGTTGGTTACATTGCCCTGCCCTATAAAAAACACACCAGTTTTAGGTTTGCTTTTCCCAAGAAGCAATGCCTGATGTGAATGATGCCTCGCACAAAAAGAATTTTTGACTTGTATAAAGCTGGAGAGGGTTATGCTGTTTATCAGTCCACAGTAAGACAAATTGGCTCATATGCAATTCCACTTTTTTCCTACCTTTTCTCCTAGGAGATAATTTTTCATCTGCTATTTTAAATAATTTTCTAACACTTTTCAACTGAAAAAGTACTGAGAAGTAAGTGCAAAAGTACTATCAAAATTATTTTGAGTATTTTATTGCTTGCTGCTGGCTTAAAAGGCATTTTATCTGCAAATGGAAAAATTATCACCTAGGTGAAAAAAGTAAATTGCATATGGCCCATTGTCTATAAATGGATAAAGTTCAGCACTGCTGCTTCTCTCCCTAGGAGTGGCCATCCAGTAAAGATGACTGCGAGTGCACAGAATGCTCAATGAGGTGAAGAAGAATCTTAGAGTGTCTACCCTAAACACCCACTAATTACCCATCAATCACCCCCTATCACCACCTATCACTGTTACCCATCAGATCAGACCCTAATCTGCCCCTTGCGGGCACCCAATCACCCACCTACATGCTTAGATTGCCCTCAGACCCCCCCCCCTTATCAATTCGCCAGTGCAATATTTACTTCTGTTGTTCCCTGTAATAACCCACTGATTACCTGTCAATCACCTATCAATCACCCCCTGTCACTGCCACCCATCAATCACCCCCTGGCACTGCCACCCATCAATCAGCCCCTAACCTGCCCCTTGCGGGCAATCTGATCACCCACTCACACCAATAGATCGCCCGCAGATCCGACATCCGATCACCTCCCAAGTGCAGTGTTTACATTTGTTCTCTACCCTAAACACCCACTAATCACCCATCAATCACCCCCTATCACCACCTGTCACTGTTACCCATCAGGTCAGGCCCTAATCTGCCCCTTGCGGGCACCCAATCACCCCCCTACACGCTCAGATTGCCCTCAGACCCCCCCCCCCCTTATCAATTCGCCAGTGCAACCCATCAATCACCCCCTGTCACTGCCACCCATCAATCAGACAAAAAAATAAAATCTTCTATGAACTCACCATACTCCTAACGGAATACCTTGGGGTTTCTTCTTTCTAAAATTGGGTCATTAGTGGGGTTCCTATACTGCCCTGGCATTTTAGGGGCCCTAAACCGTGAGGAGTAGTCTTGAAACAAAAACGACCTGTGAAATCCTAAAGGTACTCATTGGACTTTGGGCCCCTTAGCGCAGTTAGGGTGCAAAAAAGTGCCACACATGTGGTATCGCCGTACCCAGGAGAAGTAGTATAATGTGTTTTGGGGTGTATTTTTACACATACCCATGCTGAGTGGGAGAAATCTCTCTGTAAATGGACAATTGTGTGTAAAAAAAAAACAATTGTCATTTACAGAGATATTTCTCCCACCCAGCATGGGTATGTGTAAAAATACACCCCAAAACACATTATACTACTTCTGAGTACGGCAATACCACATGTGTGGCACTTTTTTGCAGCCTAACTGCGCTAAGGGGCCCAAAGTCCAATGAGCACCTTTAGGCTTTACAGGGGTGCTTACAATTTAGCACCCCCCAAAATGTCAGGACAGTAAACACACCCCACAAATGACCCCATTTTGGAAAGTAGACACTTCAAGGTATTCAGAGAGGGGCATAGTGAGTCCGTGGCAGATTTCATTTTTTTTTTTGTCGCAAGTTAGAAGAGATGGAAACTTTTTTTTTTTTGTCACAAAGTCTCATTTTCCGGGATCTTTTGAAAAGGGCGCCCGAGCTGCCTGTATGAAAAGGGCGCCGCCATAGACATCAATGTTATTTCTGGAAATATGGGCTACAAGGTGTAGAAAAGGGCGCCTGAGTTTTGATAGAGGCTACAAGCGGGCTCCCCTTTGTAGCCCATATTTTTTCGGCTACAGTAGGGCGCCCCTTTGTAGCCCATATTTTTTCGGCTACAAGGTTTTCGGCTACAGTAGGGCGCCCCTTTGTAGCCCACATTTTTTCGGCTACAAGGTTTTCGGCTACAGCAAGGTGCCCCTTTGTAGCCCATATTATTGTCTTTTTTTTTGTAGCCTATGTTTTTATATGGGCTACAAGTGCTGGAAGTCGAATTATTTCATTCCCCCACTATCCATGGCGGCCTGGAGGGGGAATAGTAATTTACACATCCCGGAGTTTTTTTGTAGCCTATGTTTTTATATGGGCTACAAGTGCTGGAAGCCGAATTATTTCATTCCCCCACTATCCATGGCGACCTGGAGGGGGAATAGTAATTTACACATCCCGGAGTTTTTTTTGTAGCCTATGTTTTTATATGGGCTACAAGTGCTGGAAGCCGAATTATTTCATTCCCCCACTATCCATGGCGACCTGGAGGGGGAATAGTAATTTACACATCCCGGAGTTTTTTTTGTAGCCTATGTTTTTATATGGGCTACAAGTGCTGGAAGTCGAATTATTTCATTCCCCCACTATCCATGGCGCCTTGGAGGGGGAATAGTAATTTACACATCCCGGAGTTTTTTTGTAGCCGAAGTTTTTATATTGGCTACATCAGGCGCCTTTTTTTGTAGCCGAAGTTTTTATATGGGCTACATCGGGCGCCTTTTTTTGTAGCCGAAGTTTTTATATGGGCTATACCAGGCGCCTTTTTTGTAGCCGAAGTTTATATGGGCTACACCAGGCGCCTTTTTTGTAGCCGAAGTTGGTATATGTGGGCTCCACCAGGCGCCCTTTTTTACCGGCGCCCTTTTCATGTAGACCCCATTTTCCGCTTACTTGTGACAAAAAATAATATCTTCTATGAACTCACTATGCCTCTCAGTGAATACTTTGGGATGTCTTCTTTCCAAAATGGGGTCATTTGGGGGGTATTTATACTATCCTGGAATTCTAGCCCCTCATGAAACATGTGGTCAGAAAAGGCAGAGATGCTGGAAAATTCACTTTTTGCACCATAGTTTGTAAACGCTATAACTTTTACCCAAACCAATAAATAAAGGCTGAATGGGTTTTTTTCAATCAAAAACATATTTGTCCACATTTTTCGCGCTGCATGTATACAGAAATTTTACTTTATTTGAAAAATGTCAGCACAGAAAGTTAAAAAAAACATTTTTTTGACAAAATTCATGTCTTTTTTGATGAATATAATAAAAAGTAAAAATCGCAGCAGCAATCAAATAGCACCAAAAGAAAGCTTTATTAGTGACAAGAAAAGGAGCCAAAATTCATTTAGGTGGTAGGTTGTATAAGCGAGCAATAAACCGTGAAAGCTGCAGTGGTCTGAATGGAAAAAAGTGCCTGGTCCTTAAGGGGGGTAAAGCCCACGGTCCTCAAGTGGTTAAGGCCATCTGTCCACCAGCTGAAGCTCAGCAGAAGATGGGTGTTGCAACAGGACAACGACCCAAAGCATAGAAGTAAATCAACAATAGAATGGCTTAAACAGATGAAAATACGCCTTCTTGAGTGGCCCAGTCAGAGTCCTGGCCTCAACCCAATTCAGATGCAATAGCATGACCTCAAGAAAGCGGTTTACACCAGACATCCCAAGTATATTGCTGAACTAAAACAGTTCTGTAAAGAGGAATGGTCAAAAATTACGCGTGAGCGTTGTGCACGTCTGATCTGCAACCACAGGAAATGTTTGGTTTAAGTTGTTGCTGCCAAGGTTCAACAAGTTATTAAATCCAAGGGTTTACATACCTTTTTTTCACTAGCACTGTGAATGTTTACATGGTGTGTTCAATAAAAACATGGAAACATTTAATTATTTGTGTGGTATTAGTTTAAGCAGACTGTGATTGTCTATTGTTATGACTTAGATGAAGATCAGATCACATTTTATGACCAATTTGTGCAGAAATCCATGTAATTCCAAAGGGTTGACATACTTTTTATTGCAACTGTATATCTTATATATATATTTTATTTGGTGTTCTATTTGCTCCAGGTTTGCTTTCAAGCTTGTGATGAGTTGTCAAGTATCATTGAAGTGAGCCATATTTGTCCATATTTTGCCTACACTGTTCTCAAATTTAGAAGTGTATATGAATTGCCCCATTTGTTTGCACAAAGAGTACCTGAACGGTGGCCTATCTCATGCTGTTGAATGACAAGGTTCAACTGCCTGTGAACTGATTGTTTTAGTTTTTTTTTCCTAAGGCATTTAGTTTTAAAATAAATGTTAATATTTTACTAAGCTTATCAACAATTTGCATTAGCATACACATATGCGAAACAACAGCCTACTGTAGATAGTAACACAAAAGGAAAACAATTTTAATGTTTAACTCTATTATGCGTGTAAAGATAAAAGCAGTGTTAATCTGCTTTAGTGAATTTACTTGTATTTGTTTAGGGAACTACAGCTCCAATGAGCCCCAGGGGTTCCTCTAATTTGGCTTAAACCTACCTGCCAGTCTTCCCCTTACTTTACAGGACAATTCTCCACTGGTGCAGAGACCAGAGTATGTACAGTATTTTGGCTACATGCGGGTACTAACATCTGACTCCATGACCCGACCTGGAAAATAACTGTAGCCAGTAGCCATTGTTGTCTTCTAATGTTGAATTCAACAGAGCATTACACAAGAGATGCACAAAAGAACAGCATTGTCGCACACCTTCTCTGTTGATGTCTGAATCAGCTGAGCGCACCATTGTTCACTAGCCAATCAGTCTTAAGGAAGCTTAACAACACAAGTATAGTTATCTATTGGATATGCAGTAAATGTGTTTATAAAAAAGGGGGTGCCAGGGAAATGTGGGCGCTTGGGGAAGCTGCTATTGCTTTACCTAAACTTTCTCTCACACTAACCCTCCCTCTAGCTACTCCTAAAACTAACCTACCACTATCTATGCTTAACATTATTCCCCCCTTAATGCTAACCTACCACTATCTAAGCCTAAATCTGCTAACCTGCTGCTATCTAAGCCTAACCCTAACTTACTCCATCTAAAACCTAACAGTAACCCAGTCTCTGCTACTGAGACTGTAATTTACCCCTTCCGCTGCTATCTACAATGTCATCTCAGCTGCTTTTGGTCCCTTCTTCACCTCGGTGCTTCCGCTACACCTGTTGCCTCTCACACCCAAATTGTCCACTTGGCGCCGCTATAGCCACAATTACTATTGCGGTCTATGCGACGCCCACGTCTCTTTTCAACCATTAGTGCAAAATTTCCAGATGGCAGCAAATAGCTTCTTCAGTCAATTTGTTAAGATGCCACAAAGACTATTTGTTAAGATGCCACAAATACCTTAATTACCATTAAAGGTGCAAATAATTCTGGATTGCATGCAGATTTCATGCGAAATTGTATGGAACTTGGAATTGGACCAATAAAAATCAACAGATGTTGCATTTGATTGTTCGAAATTCCAAGTTGCATGCAGTTTGCATGCAAGTGGGGAATATTTGCATCTCTTTTATCATCTCTATTTATCTCAGGATTTTTACCATAAACTTTGAATTTCTGGTAATAGGTTCCTTACATCTCCACCACACGCCATATGGCAAGAGAAAATTTCATCTACCCACAAAACAAGTGCTACCATGCCAACTTTTAAATGACAGTAAATGAATGCTACCGAAACACAAAAATATGTCTTTCTTATCTCACAATGCTTTAACTCTATGACTGTACAGGCCTCAATTCACGGAGCATTATCAAACGTTTATCAAACACTTTATCAAACGTTTGATAATTTACCTGATGGGTAAATTCTCATTTTAACCACTTGCCGACCGCATGCTTATACCGCGTGTCGGCAAAGTGGCAGCTGCAGGACCAGCGACGCAGTTCTGCGTCGCCAGCTGCAGGCTGATTAATCAGGAAGCAGCTGCTCGCGCGAGCGGCTGCTTCCTGTCAATTCACGGCGGGGGGCTCCGTGAATAGCCTGCTGGCCGCCGATGGCGGTTCGCAGGCTAAATGTAAACACAAGCAGAAATAATCCGCTTTGTTTACATTGTACGGCGCTGCTGCGCAACAGCGCCGTAAGGCAGATCGGCGATCCCCGGCCAATCAGCGGCCGGGGATCGCCGCCATGTGACAGGGGACGTCCTGTCACTGGCTGCACAGGACGGATAGCATCCTGTGCAGCCCGGATCACCAGGGGGGAAAGGTAGGAGAGGGAGGGGGGGAATTTCGCCGCGGAGGAGGGCTTTGAGGTGCCCCCCCCCCCGCATCATGCCTGCAGGCAGGAGCGATAAGACCCCCCCTGCACATCATCCCCATAGGGGGGAAAAAGGGGGGGGGGCGATCTGATTGCTCTGCGTGCACCCTGATCTGTGCTGGGGGCTGCAGAGCCCACCCAGCACAGATCCCAACAAACAGCGCTGGTCCTTAACCTCCTTGCCGGTTATCCCGAGCTCAGCTCGGGGTAACCTGCGCAGGAGGATATCTCAGGCCCCGCTGGGCCGATTTGCATAATTTTTTTTTTGTTACAAGCAGCTAGCACTTTGCTAGCTGCTTGTAACTTCCGATCGCCGCCGATCCGCCGCAATCCGCCGCGCCGAGTCGCTCCCCCCCGCCCCAGAGCCCTGCGCTGCCTGGCCAATCAGTGCCAGGCAGCGTTGAGGGGCGGATCGGGATTCCCTATGACGTCCCGACGTCCATGACGTCGGTGACGTCATCCCGCCCCGTCGCCATGGCGACGGGGGAAGCCCTGCAGGAAATCCCGTTCTCAACGGGATTCCCTGCATACTCTGATCGCCGAAGGCGATCGGAGTGGGTGGGGGGATGCCGCCGCTTAGCGGCTATCATGTAGCGAGCCCTTGGCTCGCTACATGATTTAAAAAAAAAAATTAAAAAAATGTGCGGCGCTGCCTCCTTGCCGGATTTTTTAGACCGGCAAGGAGGTTAGGGGGGGGGGTAAAGGGTGGGTCCTCAAGTGGTTAAATTCACTAAGGTGTTATATATTTATTGAATGTCTTACCGATAAAACGTTCAACAAATATATAACACCTTAGTGAATTCAAAATGAGATTTTACCCATGAAGTAAATTATCAAACGTTTGATAAAGTGTTTGATAAACGTTTGATAATGCTCCGTGAATTGAGGCCTTAGTACTCTAAAACGGGTCAGGAACCTGTTTGGCTGAGGGAGCCATAAACACCACATATTTTAAAACGTAATTCTGTGAGAGCCATACAATATGTGTCAAACTGGGACAGTGCGCATGCGCAGCAGAGGGCCATGTTGCCCCGTTGCCAAGGTTGATGTGTATACATTTAACCCGCCAGGCAGCGAAAGTATCAGACACATCTTTAGCTTCTCTTGGGTTTCAGCAACATCAGCAATTTCCACGAGAGCCAGAGAGGAGAAATACCGACTAACAGCTTATACGATTAGCTAGCTGACTTGGAGGTTTGTTCACTTTGTAGGACGAGATCCCTGCACTTTGGCCCAATAGGCTGCCTGTCAAGTGGGACAACCAAAGTGCGGGGATCTCGACCTACAAAGTCACTGGACCTGACAGGATCCAGAGTGGGACAATTGGAGCAGCTGTTCGTTTTGTGGTAGCGCGAGTAAGTTAGTAGTGCACGCTACAGCAGTAGCGTGCCTACTTTGAAAATGTTAATTGCGCTGCCACACTAAGCTGCGCTGCTTGAGCAGTGTAGCTTAGTGAATCAACTGCTACTGATTTGTATGTGAGCCAGATGTAGCCATCAAAAGAGCCACATCTAGCTCCCGAGCCATAGGTTCTCTACCCCTGCTCTAAAAGAACTAGTGAACACAATAATAAATGCTGTCTTTTGCTGTTACTATTACCCTATTAGCGGCTCCTTGCCTAGTGCCAACTCAAAGGGGCAACCAAAGCTATATCCTCCGGTATAAAATCAGTCAGGGCAGGCAGTTAGTTGCACAGATATGGTTTTAGTAGTGACTCATGTGCCCAAACTTATTGCACTGCCATACCTGGTTTGAGGTTGAATTGTTTTGGTACAGGTGATAGCTTTGTTTTCAGTCACAGTTAAAGCAGCCCTGAACCATATATCCTTGAAGTGTACCAGAGCAAAAGCGCTGGTACAAAAGGAAATACTAAGAAGAAGGAAGCCTCTGGATCCTGTGTAGAGGCTTACCACGCTGTCCTCCTGTCCACTGTTGCCAATTGCGGGGACCCCCCCACCCCCAATGATTTCTGACAAGGGCTTGTTGGAAATCTGAACAGGGCCGTGCTCCTCTTCAAGCGAGTTCAGCCATGCCTGCACATTAAATTGGAGCCACTCGTGTACAAGTGGCTCCTTGCTACTGTGCTGATGCGGCCATGCTCACGGAAGGCCTTGTTTGTGCTTGAAGAGGAGCATGTCCCAGATCTTCTGAAGGGTCCCGACTAGCAGCGGAAGGAGCGAGGAGGACCCGGGAAGCCTCTATAGGATCCAGAAGCTTACTTACAGAATACTTCATAGATAAGTATTTCCTTTTTGACCTGACTCAGGAGAGGGAAGCCTTTGGACGATACAGAAACTTCCCATATCTTCTCACACTCCACTGTTCCAGTGAAGGGTCTCTTAGTGTATTTTGGCTGCTCTAGCAGCTATTGAAGAGCGCATCCCGATTGGGCATGCGCAAGCAGTTGAATAAAGCGCCTGTGTATGGAGGAAAAGAGCTGTGCATGAGCAGCTTCATTCTACTGGGCTTGCACAGACCTTACTCGCGCATGCCCAGTGTGGATGCACAAGTCCATGGCTAACTCCAGTTGAATAAGTTTAGAGGGACCCTTCTTCTCTGGAACGGTGAGGTGTACAGAGATATGGGAAACTTTTGAACTATCCAGAGGCTTTTTTTGCCAAGGTACATATGTAACTGTATTTTAGTGTACTTTAAGACAAAAAGAGGAAATTGCTGCAGGCTATAAGACAATCTTAGAATGCTGCTTTTAGCCATGTTGAGCGATTTCAATTGCTTTTGGCAAGTTACATTTAGTTCCACAGATGTAGAATACTTAGACTTTGCTAAGGCTTTTGACACTGTTCCCCACAATAGCCTGGTGCAGAAGCTGAGTATTAGGGATAAATGAGAACGCTCTTGCAAAAAGTGACAACGGGATATGCACAGTTAACTCACCTGGTTGCCACCTGCATTCCAGTCTTCCAGTTTATTACGGTTCTGATACAGTTCTGTATAAGAAGAAGAAACTTAACGTTTCGAAAGCTTGCAATAAATCTAGTACAGTTAGTCATTAAAGGTATCACCGGAATCATCGTTTGTTAATTTGATATTTGCATTTCTGCATTCCAGTGCATTCCATTGGTTCTCAATGCTAAAGTGTACGACGATGGAATGCATAGAAACGCATGTGGTAGCAAGGCGAGTTAACCCTGCGTATCCCGTTCCCGCCTCCCGCACTTTGCATGACTTTCTCGCTTCTTAAAAGAGCATCCTTGCTCATCCCTGCTGAGGATACAGGGACTAGGAAAAAATATGCATATGGGGATAGAGAACTGGTTAAGGGACAGAAGGCAAAGAGTGGTGGTAAATAGGTCATATTCAAAATGGGAATTGGGCAGTGTGATCATGCAGGTGGTCAGTACTAGGTCCAATCATTATCAATGTGTTTATTAATCTAGTAGAGTACTGAGTAATGTTGCCATCTTTGCAGATGATACAAAACGATACAGAATAAACAAACACTAAGCAGGGTAGTGACATTTTACAACAGGATCTCAATGCCGTGGCCATATGGGTATACAGATGATAGTTAATGTAGATAAATGTAAGGTAATGCACCTTGGATATGCCAGTGGTAGAGCAACATATAAGATCAATGGCTTACAGCTGAGAACATCAGACTTGGAGAAGGACTTTGGAATACTGGTTGATATGATAACAACCATATTCAATGCCTAGCAGCAGCAGCTAACGCAAATACAATTCTGGGATGCATAAAATGGCTAATAAATTATGAGAATGGCACAAATGCTGGTTTTCACTAAGTTTTCTGCTTCAGTTTTTATGCTGGCAATTTGCATACCCTCCCAAATGTTTTAAAGAGTAATCTGATGAATTGTAATGAACTTAATCCCCCCAAAAAACCCATTTCTACTGCATTTCAGCCCTGTCACAAAAGGACCTGTTAAAATGATTTCAGTAATCTTCTCACGTTAACACAGGTGAGAATGTTGATGATTACAAGGCTGGATATAATTCTGTGCTGATGCTGATTGAGTTAGAATAGCACACTGAATGCTTCAAAAAGATAGTGATGCTTGAAATCATTGTTCTTTCTCTGTTAACCATGGTTATCTGCAAGGAAATACATGCAGTAATTATTGCATTGCATAAAAAAGGGCTTCACAGGCATGGATATTGCTGTTGCCAAGGATGCAACGAAATCATCTGTTTATCAGATCATCAAGAACTTCAGGGAGAGAGGTTCATTTGTTGTGAAGAAGGCTTCAGGGCTCCCAAGAAAGTCCAGCAAGAGCCACGTCCATCTCCTAAAGATGATTCAGCTGTGGGATCGGGGTGCCACCAGTGCAGAGGTTGCTCAGGAATGGGGGTGGGCAGGTGTGAATGCATCTACATGCACAGTGGGTCGAAGATCACTTCACTTTTCACTGGCGTGCTAACACTTAGCACGCTTTTGTGAATCAAGTCCAAAGACTATTAATGCTGATAATACTGTACAAGTGTAATGATATGTTGCTGTAAATATTTGAATCATCCAGCTCCAAAATTAAGTGCTACAGGTTAACAAACAACAACAAAACATTTATATCGCGCTTTTCTCCTGGGGGACTCAAAGCGCCAGAGCTGCAGCCACTAGGACGCGCTCTATAGGCAGTAGCAGTGTTAGGGAGACTTGCCCAAGATCTCCTACTGAATAGGTCCAGGCTTACTGAACAGGCAGAGCCGAGATTCGAACCCAGGTCTCCTGTGTCAGAGGCAGAGCCCTTAACCAGTACACTTTTCAGCCACTGCTGAAGGCTGGGTCCACACTAGACACAGTTGCAGGACGGACACTGCAGTCCGGATTAGGGGAAGTACCGTACTGCAAACTGATGAAAGTGCATCAGTTTCCATTCAGTTTTTCCCTGACAGAAAACGTCTCCATCATTAGGAAGGAATGGGAGGATTTTTTTGGGCCAATCATAAAGCTCAGGCTATCCGTTTTCACATCAGTTTTTTGCCTGTGGAGCTGGAGATGCGTTTTCTCATTACTTTCACTACCCCTGCATGTATCAGTGGTCCTGATCCGTTGCGTGAAAATGCAGCAGATCCGGACCTTCCGTTCAGGTTTTGAAAACGGGTCCCCGCAAACGCAGACGGATCCGTTGTTTACTTGGGTGAGGCTGGCTGCTATTTTGAACATTAGTATCCGGGACTCCGTTTTTCATCAGGTTTGAAAAACACAGCCACGGATACGTTTCCGGACCTAGTGTGGACCAGGTCTAACCGTACTGTCACTTAACACCTATGGTATGACTACATGAAGTAATTTTTTGTGGGCTTTAATTTTATTATTTTAACATTAAAAAACATGCCACCTTCACCCCAATCCTTTTTCAGCCACTTAAAGCCAATGGGTACCGTTTCTAAAAACAAAAAGTCGGATACTCACCTAAGGAGAGGGAAGGCTCGGTCCTAATGAGCCTTCCCTCTCCTCTCCCGGTGCCCGGCCCCGCGCAGGATCCCCCGTGGCAGTATTCAACCAGTTCGGTCAAATACTGCCACTTCCGCATGCCTTCGGGAGCTTTCGGAAGCCTTCGGGAGCACTCGGGCTTTTTGTTTTAGAATCGGTAAACATTCACTTTAACCTCGTGCAGGCAGGTACTGGCCAGGAAGGCTGGAGCCATAAGCATGAGGCTTTGCTGCCTGAGTGAAACTAGCCCACTGCCTGATTTAGCTGCAAGGGAAAAATACAATTAACTAGGTAATTAACTAGACCATTAAACCCCTCATGCAGTACGTTTGCCATCTGATTAAATTATCATGTTATTGGTAACAAAGCTGGTAGAATACAGCATTCTCTTTAAATCATCCATCCATCATATTTATTAGGATGCTGCTATTAGGCAGTTTCTAAACCTAAAAAAAAATAATAATAATAATATTAATAATAATAATAAAAAAAACAGTGCAGACACCCTCACCAAGTTTTTTTTTTTTATACACTATTCTCTGCAAGATGGGGGTGGGGTCAGAGATATTATGAGAGCAACTTGTTGTGGAATTTGGAAACATTGTGTAATAAAAGGACCTTCCTCCACTTTAGTCCAGGTCATATGAGCTGCCCCACTATAGTTACTTCCAGGTTCTACTTTTTTACTTGAAAACTCTGGGCTGCATTACAGCATCATCAACTATAATGCCTCTGATTCAAGGGCGTGTGTGTGTTTGTGTGTGAGTATTATGCACTATACTGTGATATATTCTTTAGGGTTGTGAAGATGTTATTTTGCATTATGCTGCCATTGGTTCTGGGTGAAGGCGATATTATGTATTACACTTTCACTAATGGTGTGTGTTCGTGTTTACCCGCTTGTTTGTGGTGGTAATATAATAAATAATTAAGCTGCCACTGGTTCTGGTTGTTTATTTATGTTGTATTGTGGACATTACCTGCTTAAGGCTAATTTCACACCAGGACGTTGCGTTAGAGGGGGCGTTAAGGTCGCATAACGTCCCCCTAACTCAACGCCTGGTGGTGCTGGATCTGGACGTCAGAGTGAGCCGCGTTGTGCAGCTCACTCTGGCCAGTGATGCCGTGATGCGCACTCTTGTGCGCATGCGGCATCACGTGGTCCCGCCGGCCAATCGCCGCACAGAGCGGCTGCTCCAGGAAGTAAACACTGCACGTCATAACGTGCAGTGCATATTAATTAGCCATGTGCCTGGCCGCTCTCCGCTCCTCCCCAACATTACTGAGCATGTGCAAGCAGTCTAACGCGGCTCAGCCGCGTCCAAAGTACTGCATGCAGTACGTTGCCTTGTGACGCAGCGTTACAATGTAACGCAACGTCCGCACTGTGAACAGCCCCATTGATTTTTCATTACTGTGCGGTGGGCTGCGTTACAGGCTGCTCTAACGTGCGCCTGTAACGTCCCACTGGGAAACCAGCCTAAAGGAAAACTTAAGTCAAAAATAAAAATGATATTTACTCACCCGGGGCATCCCTCAGCCTCCCAAAGCTGGATGGTGCCCTCGCAGCCCCACTCCGATCGTCCTGTCCCCGTCGGCGGCTACTTCCGGGTTCGGCGACAGCCGCCGACAGGCTGGGAACGCGGCTGATTTTTAGCGTTCCCAGCCGCTATATCACCCTCTATGCTGCTGTAGCGTATATGTTATAGCAGCATATATGTTATACGCTATAGCAGCATAGAGGGTGATATAGCGGCTGGGAACGCGGAAAATCAGCCACGTTCCCAGCCTGTCGGCGGCTGTCGCCGAACCCGGAAGTAGCCGCCGGCGGGGACAGGACGATCGGAGCGGGGCTGCGAGGGCACCATCCAGCTTCGGGGGGCTGAGGGATGCTCCGGGTGAGTAAATATCATTTTTTATTTTTGACTTAAGTTTTCCTTTAATTTTGTTATTTTGAAAAATGCTGCTTAATATTGTCATTATATCATTTGTGTTTTTTGTTTACTTAGTTACATAATTTTTGTGACCTGCTGCCTAATTATGCTATTTTGCAGAAACGCCTGCACATTGTATTATTCACAAAAAGAAGGAAAAATATTGCAGGATATCTACCTCTTCAATTATCAACCGTCTCACCTATAAAAACTCATATAACTTGCCAAAACTATATAGGGAGCCAGCTATAAACAAGTACAAAATGTATTAATTTATCATGTTTTCTCAAAAATTGGCTGCAATACACATGATTAAAAACATTTAAAACTCATGAAATATAGCATATCTGCAATAGGGTTTTTACCCGGAACAATATAGGTGCATTTGATGAGTTTTAAATGTTTTTAATCATGTGTATTGCAGCCAATTTTTTCGAAATCATGATAAATTAATACATTTTGTACTTGTTTATAGCTGGCTCCCTATATAGTTTTGGTAAATTGTATTATTCGTTGCAAGATTTCTTATTATTACAGCTGTTCATTGTTACACCTGTAAGGCCTCTTGCACACTGCACGCGATTCCGATTCAGATTCCGCTTTTTAATCAGTTTTCACATCCGATTCAGATTCTGATTTGCAGTTTGCTCCCTGCACACTGCAAATCGGAATCTGAATCGGATGT
Source organism: Hyperolius riggenbachi (assembly GCF_040937935.1). Lineage (NCBI taxonomy): Eukaryota > Metazoa > Chordata > Amphibia > Anura > Hyperoliidae > Hyperolius > Hyperolius riggenbachi. Next base: position 202,210,270 of record NC_090649.1, read on the forward strand.
AAAAACTGATTAAAAAGCGGAATCTGAATCGGAATCGCGTGCAGTGTGCAAGAGGCCTTACATTGTGATTTTGCCTTGTAGGTGACCAGTTCATCCTAACTACAAGTTTCATATAAACATTTTGTTTCGGAAAACTAAAAGATTAAAGCGGACCCAAACCAAACATTTTTTTAATTAAAAATATTTAGTTGCAGCACTCTGACACATACAAAGATAAATAAACACTCCTTCAAGCCTAGGAGCATTTCAGTGCATGCTTTTCACCCTCCTCTTTGCATAACTAGGGTTATACAGGTGGCAGCCATTAGCAATTCCTCCTTTGCTGGACACCTCCTACTCCACCAGTCTGCCGGAAAAATCCCGGCAATTTGAAAGGAAGGGAGGGGTTCCTCCAATAAATGTAAAATATTTTATATTTGTCATCATGCAGCTGAAAAAATGCTGCTATTTATTATTATAATTTAGAAAATAGATTTTATTTCTGAAATCTTGTATTTTTAATTTGGGGCCACTTTAAGCTAAAAGTTTAGACTACTTGTCTCGTTAATCATGTAGCTCAAAAACAGTTCCTCTACTTGGACACATGAGGATGCTGTTGAGTTGAAAAAGTATACTTGTTCAAGTGGAATTTGAAGTTCAGTCTGCATGGTGCAGAGACCCGACCTGTTTTTTTTTTTTCTTTTTGGTGCTTTTAGTTTGACGGTATATAATGCAAACATTATTTCAGATGACCGTATTTTGGGGATGTGGGATAAAAATTGGAGTTCCCGGAGAAACCCACGCAGACATGTGGAGAACATACAAATTCAGTGCAGATAATGCCCTGGCTGGGATTTAAACCAGGGACCCAGCACTGCAAGGCAAGAGTTCTATCACTATGCCACCATGCTTATTGATTACTTTCTATTTATCTGCTTATAAAATATGGTGACTCTACAGTGTTTGTAACAGAAACTACTAGATAGGAGTGCCAGCCTCATGACAACAGTACTTCAGACAGAGTACAAACAGTAATGTTGCCAAGGTAACAAAGAAGTACAATTCCAGCTTAACTGGCTGCAACCTGAAAAGGAAAGATAATTTTCGGTAACATTTGATAATGATGATAGCCCTTGTCCATATCTATATTTTTTTTTCTAAATGGACCATTAATGCGAAAAAATTTAAATACAAGTAAACACATAGGCCTAGTGCACACCAAAAACCGCTAGCAGATCCGCAAAATGCTAGTAGATTTTGAAACGCCTTTTCTTCTTTTTCTGTAGCGTTTCAGCTAGCATTTTGCGAATTTGTGAAGCGTTTTTGGTGTAGTAGATTTCATGTATTGTTACAGTAAAGCTGTTACTGAACAGCTACTGTAACAAAAAACGCCTGGCAAACCACTCTGAAGTGCTGTTTTTCAGAGCGGTTTACGTTTTTCCTATACTTAATATTGAGGCAGAAACGCCTCCGCAATCCAAAATCTGCAGCAGCCCGGGAGTATGCGTTTCTGCAAAACGCCTCCCGCTCTGGTGTGCACCAGCCCATTGAAATACATTACCCTAGAGGATCCGCAGCCGCAAGCGGATCGCAAAACGCAGCCAAACCGCTCTGGTGTGCACTAGGCCACACAGATTAGTAGTACATTTCTTCCAGAGTAAAATAAACTATACATTACTCTTCTCCTATGTTCCTTTCACTTATGATAGGTAATATAATTTGTACAGAACTAACAGATCTTGGACTAGTTCATCTCTTTATGGGGGATTCTTAGTATCTCCTAAATTTTTTATTATATAATTTGCACTTTATTTTTGCAACTGGACTGTGCAACTACCACTTAGTAAGTGCTTTTGAAAATAAAAAAAAAACCCTGAAAATCCCTCATGAAGAGATGGGCTAGTCAAAAACCAATCAGATTTGACAGATTTTTACTGTACCTACTGTACCTACCTACTGTAAGTGACAGCAACATAGGAGAAAAGTAATTTATAGATCATTTTATTCTTGAAGAAAAAAGTAATTCTTATTTGTATGTGTTTACATGTATTTTACATTTTGACATGCCTATCGACCAATTTCTGTTCAAATTGTAGATAATAGGTATTCCAAAACTAGCTATATCTATAGATATACTTGATGACATTAATGGTACCCTTTATTACAATTATCAGTATAATTAATTGTTATAATACTTTGTTTGTGTGCTTCTTATCTCCAATGTCATTAGAATACTCTTTGCTGAAGGTTGGGGGAGGAGTCCTTTTTCTGTTTCCCTTTTCGAGTACAGGCAGACTTCAAATAATCATTGTAGACCCAAGTCAGGATAGGCACAATCTCCTCTCATGTTATACAAGTGATTGCTAAACAGTAACCTAATAACATTTTGGCCTTTTACCCTTGTTTGGAGCCACCACTTACTACTCCATATTTGATCCTATCTTTCTTCTGTTTTTTTTAATTTGAGGTTTCCTCATCTATAGAGTTTCTGCTGGTAGTACAGTGTAATGCTGGTTTCATAGGCACATAAAGCAAAGTAAACAAGCAGGTGTCTGCCATTAATCCTTTCAATGCATTATGTAGCCAAACTGAAAGCACTGCGTTTTCCTCAACAAAAGTGGAATGTTTTCTCCAGGTTCACAATTTCTATGTGTCAGAGACTGTACATTAAAGAGAGTGTTTATTTTATTCAGAACCATAGTTACTGGCTACATAATACCTTACTGTATGATAACAATCAATTTTCAAGGTGGAAAGACAACTTACAAGTCTTTCCAGAAAATGCTAGGTTGCTAGGTTATACAAATAATCATAACTTTTTTTTGTGGGAGGCCTCTGAATGTTCAGGGGCTTTGTGGATCTTCTTGCAGCCAGTGCATGGTTCCTCTTTACCTGCATGGGTAGCCCAGCACATGCAAGCGAAGCATGATTTGTTGTGATCCCATCTTTGTTTAGCACAGGGCTGTGACCATCAATTCAGAGCCTTACAAGTTCATCACTTGTTTACACTGATCATATGTTTCTCCATGACTTCTCATAATCAAGAAGTTAATGGGGGAAGCATTTCTCAAACACATTCTTCTTCAGGCATTGATCTCTACTGCTTCACCTGTACACCAGTTCGTTATCTTAAATATAAGTTAGGCACCCAAAAAGAATAAAATAATGCTCAATAATTACAATTTAAAAAAGGAGAGTAAGTAGGATATTGTACTATTGCTCTTAAAGAGAGTCTGAAGCCATAAACGAGGGTCCTTTCCCCTCCAAATCCCCCCTGTGCTGTCCGGGGAGCGCTTCCGTGTGAGGCGGGGCTATGAGCTGCAGCCCTGCCTCACACGCGTCTATCAGCGGCGGATCTCCGCCTCTCCCCCGCCCCTCTCAGTCTTCCTTCACTGAGAGGGGCGGGGAGAGGCGGAGATCAGCCGCTGATAGACGCGTGTGAGGCAGGGCTGCAGCTCATAGCCTTGCCTCACACGGAAGCGCACAGGGGTAGCAAAATCTACGACCAAGTTGGTCGTGATTTTGCAGGGGGGGATTTGGAGGGGAAAGGACCCTCGTTTAGCCGCGGGATATCGGCATTTTAGCAGGGGCACACATGCCACTGCTATATATAAGGAAAAAAGCCATTTTTATTATGGCTTCAGACTCTCTTTAAGCACTTTTTCACCTGATGAAGTGGGGATTCCCACAAAATGCATTGTGGTTTTTATTAAAATTTGTTTGCAGCTTTTCAGGATGTAAAAACCTTATATAATCTTGGTTTTATATGTTAATTGTATTTTTATGTTTGGGTGCCTCTTATCTTATAACTTTCACTATAAAAGTTCTACCCTTCCCATCCTTGAAAGGATTTATAGTTTTACTTTTACTAGAGTATGACCACTGGGAATCCAAGTAAGGAAGGAGCGATTTCTCCGGCCTAGCTTTGCTCTGTAAATATCAATTTCTAATCTCTCATACAAATTGGTATTGCAATTGAACCCTTCTAAGCCTCCGATTTTGCCCTTCTTTCTCCATTTTTTCTTTAGACTCTCTTTTGACCTTATTATTTTTGATGTTCATTTTACTGGAGTTTATTTTCTCCACTTTTCAGGGATTTATGCTCCCTCTTTTCTCCACCTTTTTCAGTCTACATCCCCAACCAAAATGTTTCATGTTTATAAATCTTTTGAAAAAAATGGTAATCAGATTCGGAGAAGTGAAAAAGAGAGACAAAAATGTAATTGCTACTTTTATAGATCAGCAACGACCAGCCTGCCATAAAAACCATTTCAGAGCATCCCACAGTTGTAGCACACACATTATTGCAACACACATGACAGTGATATCACATGCTGAATGTAGCATAAACACAGAGCTGGGACAAGGGCCTCCAGCACCCGAGGCTGAGACATCAAAGAGCGCCCCTCCATCCCTCCCACCCCAGCCATCACACACTGACTGATATTCAAATAAGATTCACCCCAGGGCCCCCAACACACCAACAACTTATTCGCTAGTTATCTGGCTTGCAGTCACTGCCATGTATCCTCTTTTCTTATTTCTCTTTGCTTCAAACACAATAGAGGAATGATAGCTGAGTGAGTTGAGCGCCCTGCGCCCGGAAGCTGAAGCCTCTCTCGCCTCGGCCTCGGCCTGGCCTTGCCTAAAGTGAAGCATGGGAAGGATGCTAGACAGCAGCAGGCTCCCTTAAAGTGTACCCGAGGAGAACATAAGGCAAAACCAGATACTTACCTAAGAAGATGGAAGTCTCTGGATCCTGCAGTGTGGGCCACCAAAAGAAATCTCACAAGAGCTTGTCACATTCTTGACCGTGATCTTATGCAAGAGGTTTTGGCACAAGGCACTCAATGCCAAAACTAGGCGCCACCATAGCAATAATGTTATACTGCATGGAACATGTAAGGCTAATCTGGGGTTCCGGCTATCGCCAGACCCTGAATTACATCTCCTTCTGAGTTGTGACAACTTGGAGGGGGGATAGTATTTTACTCCACTGGGGATTTGACTGGCAGCAGGCAGAGCCAAATGATGGGTCACCCTGCTTGCGTGAGGCGCAGCCACCCTTGCGTGGGTGCCGCATGGACATGCTCATGCATGCAGAGGAACGTGGTCACTATCTTCAGTAGGGTCCCAGGCGGTAAGGGTGGGGATTCAGAGGTTTCCCTCATTTTAGGTACATATCTGTTCTTTGTTTTCTTTTTACCTTAAGGTCACCTTGGGATCACTTTAAACATAATCATAACTCTGAAATTAAATGCTCCCCCAGGCAGTCAATGCAACATTTGTTTTGCCACAGAAATAACATGGCTCCATTGTATCCTTAGCAGCTAAGGCCATCAGCAGCCATCCAAGGAGCCCAGACATATACCCTCTGATGAAGGGAACCCCCAAAATGGCGCTGTCGACATATACCCTCTGACAAAGAGAACCCCCAAAATGGCGCTGTCAGGGTATTAACCCCTTAGGGATAACCTTGTTCACTGTAATCTATGTAATCATTTCAAAGTTGCTGCTGCGCTCTCCAGACCTGAAAAAGATAAATCTCCACATAGGGCAATATCGTTCAGTCTAAGTAGATCATCCCTCCACTTATTCCACCTGTCACATGTGAAGTGCTCTCCCAAATATCAATCAACTCCGTGTCCCTCGTCCCCTCTCACTAAATGCTCACCAGATTCTTGCCACCCCAGCTGTCAGGTGGATCATAGGCAGTACAGTTATATATCACTCCACTGGATTCTGCAAAGAGGGGAGAATCTCCACATAGGGTGATACAGTTCAAAAAAACTCAATATACTTCAAACATTAATTCCACCACGTGTCCTGCAAATCACTCTGTGTTAGTGCCAATCCGCCGTGCTACAAATCACACCGCTCACCAGATGCAGCCCAAATCTATATCCAGGTGGAATTTGCGCTGTATGTTGTAGGCAAACAAGTTTCACACTCCTGGATCCTTTTAGACAGGCCTTTTCAAGGACTTGTTATTTATTCCAATTTTTTAATTTCACTCAATAAAAACATAAGGGGAGCCCCTGATGAGTCTGGCAGTGAGGACGAAACGCGCGTAGGGCAGAGATGTGCGTCTGACGTCGCACGGAAGTAAGCGCACGGACTGGCCGGTCAGTATAGAAGCGTACCGATCTACACCCTGCGACCGAGGAAGGAGGCGAAACGGGAGAACGTGCATCTACCCAGGCGCATCCGGATATCAGCCGGCATCGAGACGGATGGGCATTGACAAGACCTAATGTTTGACATGCGCAGAACGCACCTGGAGGCGTAAGTGACACTGAGTTTGTGCGCATAGAAGCATCTTAAAACTGTATTACGCTATGTTGGTTTCTTTTATGTTTTTATTGAGTGAAATTAAAAAATTGAAGTGCATACCTTTCACTTCATCCCCCCGATATGGACAAAACGGACAAAACAGGTAGAGGCAGAGCTAGAGGCAGACCCAGAGGAAGGCTACCTGGCAGGTCTGTGCAAGGTCATGGTGGTGTGGTTTCGTGCGGCCCTGGACCAAAGTACAGTGCTCAGAAGAAGGCACGTCCCATCAACTCCTAAGATTGTCAGGACGTGGTTGACTATTTAACACAGAACACCTCATCTTCCGCAGCCACCAGCGCTACTCCAAGTACCACATCCAGTACATTTGACAGTTCGCAGAAGTTATTTGGTGGGGAAATCACTGATTCACAGCCATTATTGTTACAACCAGATGAAGGCGCTAAGCAAGTTACACCACCTCATATGTCTGAGTTAGGCAACACTATGGACGTAACGTGTGCTGAGGAGGAGGATGAAGTACCTTCTGTTGGTGCAGTTTTGGAGGTGTCTGTGGCAAACGAAGCTGGGCAGGATGGTTATGATGATGATCCCATGTATGTTCCCAATAGAGGAGATGAACAGGGGGACAGTTCAGAAGGGGAGTCAGAGACGAGTAGGAGGAGACGAGTTCCTGAAAGAAGCAGGGGGAGCCCGTCATCAGAAACAGCTGGTGGCAGTGTGCGGCGCCATGTATCGCCACCTATGTACAGCCAGCCAACATGCCCTTCAACGTCAGCTGCTGATGCCACCATAGTGCCATTACCCCAGGGGGGCTCAGCGTTTTGGAAATGTTTTAATGTGTCTGCCTCAGATCGGTGCAATGCCATCTGTTCTCTCTGCCTCCAAAAATTGAGCCGTGGAAAGGCCAACACCCATGTAGGGACAAGTGCCTTACGAACGCATATGGAGAAAAGGCACAAACTGCAATGGGAAGAGCACCTGAGCAAAAGCAGCAAACAAAAGAAAAGCCACCCTCCTACTATTCCTCCATCAGGTGCATCATCTTCAGCCACTTTCTCCCTTGCACCTTCACAGCCACTCTCCTCCACTCCGCCTCTGACCTTGAGCGGTTCCTGCTCCTCTGCCCACAGCAGCCAGGTGTCTGTGAAGGAAATCTTTGAGTGGAAGAAGCCAATTTCTGCCAGTCACCCCCTTGCCCGGTGTCTGACAGCTGGCTTGGTGGAACTGTTACCTCGCCAGCTGTTACTATACCAGCTGGTGGACTCTGAGGCCTTCCGTAAATTTGTGGCCATTGGGACACCGCAGTGGAAGATGCCAGGCCGCAATTATTTCTCTAAAAAAGGTGATACCAAAACTGTACTGTGAAGTTGAGAGGCAAGTGGTGTCATCTCTAGCACAAAGCGTTGGGTCAAGGGTCCACCTGACCATGGATGCCTGGTCTGCCAAGCACGGTCAGGGCAGGTACATTACTTACACAGCCCATTGGGTCAACCTGGTGACCGATAGCAAGCAGGGAGTACGCGGCTGTGCATCGGACCAACTTGTGACACCTTCACGGCTTCCAGACAGGCCCGCTGCCACCTCCTCTCCTCCTGCTACATCCTCTTCGCTGTCATCATCATCCTCCTCCTTGGCTGAGTGGCAGTTTAACTCTACTGGTGCTGCGATCTCCACTCCAGCTATACAGCTCCAGTTCCCCAGGCATGACAGTTACGACGGTGTCACACCATATTAGACATGTCTTGCCTCAAAGCGGAGAGTCACACTGGAGCAGCTTTCCTGGCTGCTCTTAACAAACAGGTGGATCAATGGCTGACCCTGCACCAGCTGGAGTTCGGCAACGTGGTGTGTGACAACGGCAGCAATCTCATTTCCGCTTTGAATTTGGGAAAGCTGACACATGTACCCTGCATGGCACATATGCTGAATCTAGTCATTCAAAGATTTGTGTCAAAGTACCCAGGCTTAGAGGACGTCCTGAAGCAGGCCAAGAAGTTGTGTGGGCATTTCAGGTGGTCTTACACGGCCATGGCACACTTTGCCGAGATTCAGCGGAGAAACAAGTTGCCGGTGAGACGCCACATTTGCGATAGCCCGACTTGCTGGAATTCGACCCTCCTTATGTTCTCTTGCCTGCTAGAACAGGAGAAAGCCGTCACCTAGTACCTCTACAATTTCAGTATAAAGACACATCTGGGGAGATGGGGATGTTCTGGCCCAACAACTGGACACTCATGCAAAATGCATGCAGGCTCATGCGGCTATTTGAGGAGGTGACCAACCTGGTAAGTCGCAGTGAAGTGCCTTCACTGCGACTTACCAGGTTGGTCACCTCCTCAAATAGTGACTTGATCAGTGACTTGATCCCGTACGCTTACTTCCTGGAGCGTGCCGTGCGTGGAGTGGTGGATCAAGCTGTGGAGGAGCGCGAAGAGGAACAGTTACCTGAGGACGTGTTGTGGGATCAATTCGCATCAGAACCAGATGTTTCCTCAACACCTACGGCAGCACAGAGAGGGGAGGAGGAGGAAGAGTCGTGTGGGGAAGAGGAGTCAGACTCGGATGATGAGGAAGAAGAACAACCGCAGCAGGCGCCGCAGAGGGCTTGTGCTGCTCAACGTTCCCGTGGCATTGTTTGTGGCTGGGGGGAAGAGGAGGACTTACCTGACGTCACTGAGGCAGAGCAAGAGGAGATGGATAGTACGTCTGAAACTAGCTTTGTGCTTCTTTCAAGCTGTCCAGCCTGTTGAGGGACCCCCGTATAAAAAAACTCAAGGGGAATGAGCTGTACTACTAGACCCTCGGTATAGGCACAAAGTGGCGAACATGTTACCAACTCACCTGAAGACAGAAAGGATGCAGCTCTTGCAGAACAAGCTGGCAACTATGCTTTACAATGCGTTTAAGGGTGATGTCACAGCACAATGCAATAAAGGTACCACTGCCAGTAATCCTTCTCCCATGTCCATGCAGGCAAGGACAGGACGCTCCAGCGATCTCATGGTGATGTCAGGCATGCGGACATTCTTTAGTCAACACCTCGCCTTAGCCCTTCCGGATCCACCCTCCACCAACGCCTGGACCGGCAGGTAGCCGACTACCTGGTCTTAAGTGTGGATGTAGACACTGTGAGCAGCAATGAACCCTTGGACTACTGGGTGTGCAGGCTTGACCTGTGGCCAGAGCTGTCCCAATTTGCCATCCAACTTCTGTCTTGCCCTGCCGCAAGCGTCCTATCAGAAAGGACCTTCAGCGCAGCTGGAGGCATTGTCACTAAGAAGAGAAGTCGCCTAAGTCACAAAAGTGTTCAGTACCTGACCTTTATCAAAATTAATGAGGCATGGATCCCGGGGGGCTACTGCCCGCCCGAAGACTAAGTCAGTCCCCACACACAGCATCTCTGCCTGCACACTGTGTGACTGCCTGCCCCAAGACTAAGTCGCTCCCCACACAGCACCTCTGCCCGCAGGCCACTTGACTGCCTTCTCCGCCACCACCAACAGGGTCCAGGATTTCAGGTGGATTCCGGAATTTTTAAGGCCGCTGCTAGCAGTGGCCGCTATAATAATTTTTCTGATGCGTGTACATGCCTGCCTAATTTTTCTGGCTGCACTGCAGCTGCAACAACAAAACAAAAGGCATGTGCCAATTCCCCTTCGTGAAAACCGCCATGGCCTGCACTCTCGCCATGGTGCGCACCAGTCCAGCATGGCCGTCACAATGCAAACAGCTGTTTGCGGTGCATTACACAGTGAGTTTGGTGTGTCAATGTGAAGCAGTACTCTAATTACACTCCCTGATTGATGTATACATATGCAAGATGTTTTAAAGCACTTTAGGCCTGCAATTTAGCATTCAATGTGATTTCTGCCGATAAAACGCTGCTTTGCGTCAAATACAGATTTTTCCCGGGACTTTTGGCGTTTATCGCACTCCACCATGCCCCCCTCCAAGTGTTAGACCCCTTGAAACATCTTTCCCATCACTTTTCTGGCCAGCATAAGTGTTTCTAGTTTTCAAGGTTCGCCTCCACATTGAAGTCTATTGCGGTTCGGAAAAGTTCGCGAACCGAAAATCAGAGGTTCGGGCCATCTCTACTGGCCAGAGCTAGCGGCCCTGTCACTCATTTTAACCATTTTACAGTATCTTCCATCTTTCATGGTGGCGTAATGGTTAGTGCACCCACCTTGCAGCACTCGGTCCCTGGTTTGAATCCCAGCCAGGTCAACATCTGCAAGGAGTTTGTATGTTCTCTCTGTGTCTGTGTGGGTTTCCTCCATGCACTCTGGTTTCCTCCCACATCCCCAAAACATACAGATCAGTTAATGGGCTTCCCCTAAATTATCCCTAGACTATGATACATACACTACACGATACATACATAGATATGTGACTTTTGTAGGGACTAGATTGTGAGCCCCCCTGTGGGACAATTAGTGACAAGACTATATACAGTAAACTGTACAGCGCTGCGTAATATGTTGGCGCTATATAAATACTTAAATACATTTTCTCTTATATGCACTGTGGAATACTGTACTTAAACTTTATTTTAAAAAAGTAATCTAGCTATATCTCTTTAAATTGGCTATACAGGGTTCAACATAATCATATCTATATATTACACTGCATACAAAAATTGAAAATATTTGCTTTTTAATTGAGAAAAAAAAAGTTTTTTCTGAATTTTTCTTTAAATATTTGATCGGCTGTGTAGGAAAAATCAGTTAGAAACCATGACAATTGAATGCTTTTTTTGATAGTTTTTTTTTAAATTGGGAAAAATAGAGCATACATGGAGGTTTACTAATAATCCCAAATGTCTTCTGCTTTAAGAAAGCAAACTCTTGTTTTGCATTACATTTGTGTAAAAGCGCTTTTTTGGTAATTTGTAGCCCCTTACACACTCTTAGGAGTTCTGGATCACCATGGGCTTTCTTGGTAGTCTATAACTCAAATTATTCAATCAAGTGGAAAAATTGATTGCATTTTTATGGTGGAAGTTTGGTGTGAAACATCTTATTGAATATCTGGAGGCAACCTCTGGCCTCCCTTATGTTTAGGAGGAACCCGATGGTGGTACAAGACATGTAAAATAGGATTGTAACACAGATGTATACAAGCGCTCACAATACAAAATAAAAAATAAACTAAAAACACAGGCTGAAAGACACCAGTCCAAAACGGTGGAGCGCTCCCTGCCTATTTGTGATTAGCTATAAGGATAAATTGCAATATTGGGTAAGCGCTCAAAATCAGTCTATGCATAAATGTTCATAAGACTATCCACAGCAGGTACAGCAGATATCAACAGGGCAATCATTGCCCGCCCCCCAACATAGAGAGACTCACCAGATTGTATGGCCAGAATGGGCCCGACTACGCTTTAGTCACTCATGAACGGACATCACTACGCAGCGCTTGGAGCGAGGCAGAAGTTACAGCAAGGAACTGCCCACGGAGACAACAGGAATTTGAGCCTGCTGAGCTGTGGAGGTTGCCTGGTAGGCCGAGGGGTGGCCTCAGAGGCGGGACAAGGTCCTCCAGCACCCAAGGCTGAGACTCCAAAGTGCGCCCCTCCATCCCACCCCAACCGTCACACATTGATTGCTATTAGAGTAAGAGGCTCCCCAAGGCCCCCAACACTTTAATCTCTAGTTATCTGGCTTGCAGTCACTGCCATGCATCCCCTTTTCTTATTTCTCTCTGCTTCAAACAAAATAGGAGAATGATAGCTGAGTGAGTTGTGCGCCGCCTCCTACACTGCACCCTGAGGCTGGAGCCTCTCTCGCCTCTGCCTCGGCCCAGCCCTGGGTGGCCTATACCCCTAAAGTGTAGTCGGGCCCATTCTGGCCATATAATCTGGTGAGTCTCTCTATGTTGGGGGGCGGGCAACGATTGCCCTGTTGATATCTGCTGTACCTGCTGTGGATTGTCTTATAAACATTTATGCATAGACTGATTTTGAGCGCTTACCCAATATTGCAATTTATGTAAAATAGGATGAAATGCTTTGAGTATTTCAGGAAACTTTCTGGGAACTTGTTTCTTCTGTTTGATGAGGTATGTACAAAAGAAATGTTCTAACTGCATATATAAACATTTTTAAGGCGTTTTCTCTAAATATGTGTTTTCTTAAAGTACACAGAGAAGCTCAGCTCCTTCCAATATTGGGCAATCTCTTTGTAAATGGCACTTCATAAAAGCATGAGTTGACAGGCTATACTTTTCCAGCTCAGTGCTTCTGTATAGTGGTTCTGGAATCCAGGGGAGGCTACGTAAATAATGTGTGACACACCCTAACCAGGATGCCAACATGACATGCAAGCGAAACAACGTCTATTATTGAGCCAGACTAGCAAATGTGTATCTGCCTTCCAACCAGAAACTCGCATGACAAGACATCTTTATGGCAAAAGATCATAGGTTTTCTGTATGAATGCATTGATGAATACAAAAAAATGTAACCGCTTTAAAAATAGTGAAAAAAAAAAATATATATATGCATAAAATGCCTTCCTCATCGGGGAAATTGATTAAAAGAATTCAATAGAAGACACCACATTTCAAGTGCTGGCATTTAGTAATGACCCTGCTGCCATGTATATTATTAATAAAACCTGATTTATTAAGCCAAAGGCTTTGCACACCTGTTGTGAACATGATGGTTGGGTGGTATGCCAATGAAAGAACCAATTCTTTTTTTCCTTCAGGCCTCTTTTCCACGAGCAGTTGATAGGCAGTGAAACACCTCTCAAACTTACAACTGCTTGCCTCTGCCTGATAACTGCTCACTGCTGCCTGGCAACTGCTTGCTGAGCACACAGTTCAACTGCCCATGAAAATAAGCGCTGAAATAGATTCAGTATTTTTGGTCTGTTTCTGATGCCATGACATAGATATATGACCAGGGACGCCTCTAGCCATTTTGTCATTCCTGACGAGATATCCTGTGGTGCCCCCCCCCTCCCCCCCGTGGTTGCTCCCCAGCCCCAAGCCACATACCCTCCCATCCCTGTGGTGAACCCAAACCCCCCAAAAATAATCGTAACGCAGCAGCATTTAACCAGAAAATACACTTATTGCGGCATGCACTCACACACACCACACACACACAGTACACACACACACACACACCATATACGCACACACACACAGCACACAACACACACACTATACACACACACACACACACTTCACACACTATACACACACACAGTACACACTATATATAGAGATGGCCTGAACAGTTCGCCGGCGAACAGGAACCGGCGAACTTCCGTGGTTTGCTATGGCGGAGAACCGCAAACTTTACCAGGTTCGCCCCGATAGTGCATCATGAGGGTCAACTTTGACCCTTTTAATCACAGTCAGCAGGCACATTGTAGCCAATCAGGGTACACTCCCTCCTGGAGCCCCCCCCCCCCCTATAAAAGGCAGGCAGCATCAGGCTTTTCACTCACTCATGTGCCTGTAGTAATTAGAGAAGGGAGAGCTGCTGCAGAGAGAGATATAGGGAAAGCTTAGTTAGGCTTTGCCCTCTTTTCAGAATTTGAACCCCAGTCGCCCAATGACCGAATGTAGCAGGTTTGAGGCCTCTGCCTTTAACCTCCCTGGCGGTAAGCCCAACCTCAGGTCGGGCTATGCCGCGCAGGAGGATTTCTCAGGCCCTGCAGGGCCGATTTGCATTTTTTTTTTGATACACGCAGCTAGCACTTTGCTAGCTGCGTGTACTTCCCGATCGCCGCCGCTCGGCGCCGATTCGCTGCTACCCGCAGCGCCACCGCCCCAGACCCCTTGCGCAGCCTGGCCTATCAGCGCCAGGCAGCGCTGAGGGGTGGATTGGGACTCCCGATGACGTCACAACATCGATGGCGGTCGTCGCCATGGCGATGGGGGAAGTCAAACAGGAAATCCCGTTCTGAACGGGATTTCCTGTTTGCGCTGATTGCCGGAGGCGATCGGAGAGGGTGGGGGGATGCCGCTGCACAGCGGCTATCATGTAGCTAGCGCTAGGCTAGCTACATGATTAAAAAACATTTTTTTAAAAATTAAAGTCCTGCGCTGCCCCCTGGCGGTTTTAATAGACCGCCAGGGAGGTTAATAGTGTGAGAATGGCAGCAATTTAAATATTCCTCTCGAAAATCAATAGGTGAACTTAGATTGGCTGTTGTAGGCTCCACCCACCTTCTTGAATATTAATAATTAGTCCTCCAGTGATCAACTGTGCAAAGTTTGAGACCCCTACCATTAAGAGTATAAGAATGGCTGCAATTTAAATTTTCCCATGGTTGTTGTTGGCTCCACCCACTTTTATAACCTTGATAGACAGACACCTAATTACAAAGTTTGTGAGCTTTGGAGTCCTTGGCATAGATAATGTGAGAATGAGGAGCAATTTTTTCAATTAAACAAATCTAATTGGCTGTTTTTGACTCTGCCTCTTTTCTGATTTGGAACCCCAGTCACCCAATGACCTAGTGTAGCTGATTTGAGGCCTCTGGCATTAACAGTGGAAGAATGGCTGCAGTTAACATGTTCCCATTTAAAATGAATGGCTGAAATTTTTGTTTCTGAATTTTTAACCTTGGCCACCAAGTGACCGACTGTGTCAAGTTTAGGAACTCAATATTTAGGACAATATTACTGTGAGAAAGGCAGCTTTCTAAATTTACCCATTAACGTCAATGGGTGAAATCTGATTGGCTGTTTGTAGTTCCGCCCAGGTATGCGGGGGATGGGGGGGGGGGGGGGCGTAAGACCCCCAGAACCTATCTTTCCAAGTAGTAAGTGATCTGTATACCAAGTTTAGTTGAAATTGGTCAAGGTGTTTTTGAGTGATCGCAGCGCATACACACACATAGACCCAGCATTGCTTGGGTAAGTATTGGTTGTTGTTCGGTCCCCTAGACACTTTTTCTAACCTTGATACACAGCCAGTCAATGACCAAGTTTGTGAGCTTTGGGGTCCTTGGCATCAATAATGTGAGATTTGAAGCAGTTTATTAATCAAACACATGTGATTGGCTGTGTGTGGCTTTGAGCCTTTTTCAGAATTATAGCCTCATTCACCCAATGACCAACTGTAGCAGGTTTGCGGCCTCTGCCATTAACCGTATAAGTATGGCAGTAGTTTAGATATCCCCTTTGAAAATCAGTAGGTGAACTTTGATTGTCTGTTGTAGGCAACAGTCCCTTCCCTGAATATTAATTCCAGTCACTCAGTGACCAACTGTGCCAAGTTAAAGACCCCTGAAATTAATAGTCTAAAGGTGGCCAAACACCATACAATTTTTTAAATATCTGTTCAATTTAAGAATTGCAATCAATTTTTCTGACTGATTGTAACTTTTCAAAAATATGACCAATGTACCACACACCTACGGTATGTTAAATTTTTCCCCAATTATGATAAAAATGATTGGAAACTCTGACAAAATTGCTTGGGTGTGTATATTAATAAATTGACAATCTAACACACACCATACAATCTTTAGAGAAATTGAAAAAAAATATCTAGCATTCCGGATAGATAAAAATTGAAAAAAAAACGGGAAATCTGATCGGATTTTTCAGTCGAATGAAAAAAAAAGCTTTCGATTTCTTCGGGAGATCCGATCGTTTTTATCGAATTGCCGTAAAATTGGATCATATTATTGTATCGTGTGTGTGGCCACCTTAATGGTGGCCACTAATGATCCAATCTTTTTCATCCAATCTTATTAAACCTATGTAGTAGAAGGGTAAACTGAGTGAATATATTGAATGGATACTTAAAGGTGGCCACACACCATACAATTTTTTAAATATCTGTTCAATTTAAGAATTGCAATCAATTTTTCTGACTGATTGTAACATTTCAAAAATCTGACCAATGTACCACACACCTATGTTAAATTTTTTCCTCAATTATGATGAAAATGATTGGAAATGATTGGTGTGTGTTGGCAATCCAACACACACCATACAATCTTTAGTAGAAAGATACAATCTTTAGTAGAAATTGAAGAGAAATATCTGGCATTCCGGATCGATTTAAATCGAAAAAAACGGGAAATCCGATCGGATTTTTCAGTCGAATGAAAAAAAAGCTTTAGATTTTTTCGAGAGATACGATCGTTTTTATCAAATTACTTTAAAATCTGATCATTTTATTGTATCGTGTGTGGCCACCTTAAAGGGGAGCTTCAGCCTAAACAAAAATACTGTCATCAAGTTACATTAGTTATGTTAATTAGAATAGATAGGTAATATAATCTCTTACCCACCCTGTTTTAAAAGAACAGGCAAATGTTTGTGAGTCATGGGGGCTGCCATCTTTGTCATGGGGGCAGCCATCTTTTTGGTTGAAAGCAGGTGACAAGGAGCAGGAGACACAGTTCCAACTGTCCTGTGTCCTGATTGCCCCTCCCAGCTGCACACGCTAGGCTTCAAATGTCAAATTCAAAATGTAAAAAAAAAAAATTGCACCAAAACGGCAGAACGAGAGCAACAACATCAGAAATCCCATCATGCTTTGCACAGCATCAGGGGGGAAAAGCCCGGGCAATTTTCTTCTGTGCAGCTAAAAATGAGCCTTGTATAAGAGAAACAGTTCTGATGCTGTGAAACTGTTAAAGAAACACCAGGCCTTTTCAGTGCTGCTGAGTCGATTTTTAGTCCGGAGGTTCACTTTAAGGCAGTCCATTATATTACATAGAAATGGTAAGATTGGAAGAAAAAGATTGGATCATTAGTGGCCACCATAAAAGAATGGCTGCAGTTTACAGTTTTTCATTCAAAATGATTGGCTGAAATGTGATTGGCTGTTTTATGCTCCGCCCACTTTTTCAGAATTTTTAACCTCGCCCACCAAGTGACCAACTGCGTCAAGTTTAAGTTCTGTGATAATGGCAACCTTCTAAATGTTCCCATTGACATGACTGGGGAAATTTGATTGACTGTTGTGGTTCCACCCAGGTGTGCAGAGGGGGCGTGAGCCTCCCAGAACCTTCAGAATCTTCCCAGGTAATAAGGGATCTGTATACCTATTTTTGTTGATATCCATCAAGGCGCTTTCAAGGGATCACGGCACATACACGCACGCTCACACGCACGCTCACACGCACACACACACCCCCATACATACACAGACACACAAACGTCCAATTTTATATACTATATATATAGGTTATGTTTACTGACATCAACTATCAGTAGCAAAATCACTATCGACACATACTCACCTACTGATGTCTTGCCAAGCTCTGTCGCAGGGATTGCATACTGATCCCTGCTAGGCAAGAGAGCAGCCACGCTGCTGTACATACTCGTCATCAGCATCAGGATGATGATGCGTATGTTGCTATGTGGGGAGGAAGGGAGGGTGGACAAGCTTAATTGACAGAGTGGTTTTCTGTGGGCCGAAGAGCGGCGAGTACTATGGCGTTGTGCAGTGCTCGGGCATCATTATAGATCCGACATGATAGATCTTTATTAATCTTTGTGCGCGTGACTGTATATCGGAAGGATCCATCATTTATTGTTCATTTCCTGCAATTGCGTTGTTCTGTGATTATGGGCTTTAAATATATAGACAGCTGCTAATACTGAAGGATCCAGAACATCTGTGGCAGAAGGCTGTCCTATCACAAGGATCCATCTGACTACAAACTATCAAAGGCAGTTTTGGACTTTAGATTTATTGGCAATTTATCTGTTTTACTGATCAGTAAGTTGTCAGTTGTCACCCATGTAGCGGCTAATCAAACTGCATCTATCCTGACTGCTACTCATTATTTCTGATCAAAAATACATGTTCCCGCCACCCAAAACTAGTGTTATCCTTTTGGGGACCGGCAGCTTAACCCCCCTTAAGGACCTAGCATTTTACCTGCAGGGGGGGGGGGGGGCACGTTTGGGGGGTCATGCAGCCGGATCCCCAGTTTAGATAGTTACGCATTTGTGTCTTCTGTGTGGCCATGTGTCCATAATACAGCCAGAAGCCTTTACTCACCTCCCTGGGTCCTGCTGTGAGCAGCTCTAGCCCCCTCCGCTCTGGCCGGCATCCCTGCTCGCACTGCCTCTCAGTTCCGGGTTGCCGCTTGATGACATCATCAAGCCGGGACCCGACATTAGAGTCAGAGCAGAGCTGCCGGCCAGAGCGGAGGCGCAACGATAGTTGTGGGAACTTCAGGGGGGAGCAGCGATAGTCGGGGGAACGTCAGGAAGGTGAGTGGATCCTCTTCTTCCCCGCCTACCGCAGCTGTTCTGTGGTGATCACTACGATCTGCCTATGACCGTAGTGATCACGTGAACAGGAGCCAATCGCAATGGTTCCTGATCACTGAGGGGAGATGTCAGCGGTCATGAGACAGCTTAATCTCCCCTCTCGGGTGCGAATGATCGCGGCGGGATGCTTCGTATACGAGGAGGTTGAAACTACTTTCAGTCAGAGCAGCAGCACCTCCTGCTAGACGTAGATTCAAACTACGTTGGTCTGCATTTGGTTAACGAGAAACCATGACCAAGATTAGAACTTCATCCCAATCAGTAGCTGATACCACCTTTCCCATGAGAAATCTTTTCATTTTCACAAACAGATCATCGGGCACTCTGTATGGCTGATATTGTGGGGAAACCCTACCCACAGTGTGATGTCAGGACCATGGTCCTGACAGTTTCCTGTTTGTGAACCTCATTGTGTTGTGGGAAGCAACAGTTGTTTACAGCTGGGTCCAACTGCCAAAAAAAGCAAGCAGCATCTCCTCCCAATGACATTACCTGCCAGCAGTAAAAATGTAACCATGTGGTAAATGTTATAATGTAAATCCGAGAGAGGAAAGATTTTACAATGAGAAAACACTGACTAAATCATTTATACGTAATAATTGTAAAAATGAAGTACTTTTTTATTACAGTATTTTCACTGGAGTTCCTCTTTAAGATAGTTTAGGCTAATTAGAGGTTGTTCTCTTTATTATGGAAATAAGAAAATGAAGCTTTCGCTGAATGTGCACTATTTATATCCATCATACTATTATTGTTATTATTATTATTTTATTTGAACTACATGCCAGATGACACTCAGTAAGTAGCTAAATCTTGATAAATTATAATGTTCTATATAGTTTATCAATCTTATAACTTTGCAATCAGACATTGAGGTTTGTTGACTTACATTAGAATACCAGTGAACAGACGTCTGCAGGTGTCTGGGATTTCCCAGTGCCACTAGTCTGAAATCATGCATTTCTGAAACACAAACACTTCTGTGTTAGGACTAGTTCCACCAGATTATTTACCTGATGCCTATCTCATTTGTCATCTGACGTACATTGTACATGCGTGACAAATTAAAGCTGGTTTTCTGTATAGGTCATCTCTTACTGTTAGAATGTAGAGATGCATCATTATGATCAAATCTTCCAGAGAACGATGCCGCAACATCGCTACCCAGTTGTAATTTTAATTTATTTTTTGGCCATAATTGATCAACACTATTGATCCTGCAAGCTGGAAAGATCTTGCTTAAAAGTACGCTATCAGGTTTGTTCCAGCAGAGGCATTCAATTTCGGAGACAGACCCCCGACTGGTCTCCTCCCATCTAAAATGTGCTCCTCTGGGTCATGCAGAGTGTTGGTAGTGGAGCGGACACTCACCTGTCTGCCAACTCGCTCCTCTTTGTGTCTTCTCTCCTTCGCCTCTATGGTGCCTGTGTTCCTTGTCCCGTTGACATGTACATGGTCACATAATGTATGTGCCACTGGTTCATGGGGTACTGGCAAGCCATCGGCATGGCACGGGACACAGGAGGAGCACGCTGGTAAACAGGTGAGCATACACTCCGCTACAAACACTCAACACAACCCCGGGGGAGCACATTACATGGGGGAGAACTGGAGGCGTGGCAGGCATTGCACCGCTCCACAGATATTTAGCAGATTCCGTGCTGACATCTATTATAGATCAGTGTATAGTGTGTGGCAGTAATAGATCCCTCCTTGATCAGATTTGATGCAAGAGGGGTCTGTCTGATGATCAAATCTTCTAACCATCTATAAGTGTGTGGCCACCTTAATTATGGTAAGTTCTGAGATTAAAAAAAAAAAAGATAAATCATACAAAAATAATCCAAAATAAGTATTATAAGTTAATTAAAAGTATTATGACTAGTTCACATAGCCCTTTTTTTGCATTTTTCCATAATAAAGAAGTGCATTAGAACTGACAGCCCATGTTAATCAATGGGCTCATTTACGTATAATGCATTTTCCATTTGTGTAAGAAAACATCTTGATGTTGTATGCTTCATTCTGCACATTACTCACATTTTGTATTAAATATAGGGATGGTCAGTGAGTTGCAAATAATTCAAAATTGATGCAGGATTTTACAAATTTTGAAAATTGAATTCTACCTTGGCATTGACCATCGCTAATTAAATATACTATGCATGCCCGAGAACATGTGCATTTTAATGTCACATGTTGAAAAATATGTACACATCATGATAACCAGCATAAAAATACCTACGGCAATGTGTGATGAGTATTTATACATAATTATGGAGTACTTGTAACAAATACATGAAGATAGATAGAATAGATAGAGTGATAGATAGTGCTAATAGTGCAATATGTCTATACACCAAGATAAATACTGTGTAAAATAATACACACATATATTTCAGGGACAGGGTGTGGAAAATGCAACCACCAATATGGCTTACAAAGGAAAAACTGCCTCTGCTTGGGTCTGTGATGTTCCATAGAGGTTTCACTCCAGGTTGATTGGATAGTTCCTAGGGAGAAGGGATACTTCAAAACATGCAACCTCCAAAGAGAGGTGGGATAAATATAAATGTAAAAGGTGGAGGCACAAAAAAGATGATATAAAACAAAACCATTTAAAAGGAGAGGTATGGTAAGCTTGCCTATCATGTGGTGAAGTAGCACATGTAGCAATCAAAAACTTAATTGACACTTTCAAGAGTTTAATGCACAAAAGGTCACAAATATTGACTTGTATGTTGATTGTGCTAGCTCACTTTGCATTTTGCACATTGATTAGATTAACCTCTAGCCGACCGTGTCACCCCGAAGGGCATGACCCTGGCGGCAGCCCCAGGACCGCCTAACGCCGAACGGCGTAAAGTCCTGGGGCGGGGATTTGCAGGCGATCGGGCACGCCAATGCGCATGCATCTCCGCTTGGATGACGGAGCTCTGCTCAGCCATCAGTCCCCCAGCTCCGAGTGCCGGTAGCGCTGTACTGGGGACAGCCATGTGACATGGCTGTCCCCCTGGGAGACACCAAAGCGATCAGCTGAAGCCTATGACAGCTGATCGCACTGGTTGGCTGGTGGGGGGAGGGCTGTATAATTTAAAAAAATATTTAAAAATATATTTATTAAAAAAATACATCAGAAAAATATTTATAAAAAAATAAACAAATATCCTGGAAGACGTCACAGCCCACCAACAGAGAGCTGTGTTCTCAGCAAGCAATTACCTGGCAGCCGTGAGCAATTACCAGGTAGCAGCAAGCAGTTGTGAGAGTTTGAGAGGCATTTCACGGCCTATCAATTGCACGTGGAAAAGAGGCCTAAGGGCCCTTTCACATGGGCAGTTGAACTGTGTGCGCACAAGCAGTTACCAAGCATCAGCGAGCAATTACTAGGCAGCAGCAAATAGTTGTGAGAGGTAGACAGTCTTTTCATTGCCTATCAACTGCCCGTGTGCTAGCATTTGTTAAAGTGTAACTGTCAGGCATAAAATTAATCTGGT
Source organism: Hyperolius riggenbachi (assembly GCF_040937935.1). Lineage (NCBI taxonomy): Eukaryota > Metazoa > Chordata > Amphibia > Anura > Hyperoliidae > Hyperolius > Hyperolius riggenbachi. The sequence continues at coordinate 202,232,310 of NC_090649.1, forward strand.
TAACAAGTAATAAGGATGCTAACCAGGCAATCCAAAAGTTAAAATTACTATTACTTTTCTTGTTGATAAATGATCATTTCCCAGTTTACCTGACTCTTATTTGGTACACACAAAATTTGGTACACAAAAAGGAAGTTGCAGGGCATGCTGGGTTGTGCTTTTTTGATTCTCTATTTCCCCTCAGACTTAACGAATGTAGCCTGATTGGCTGAAGCCTCTTTCCCTCCTGTTTTCCCCTCCCAAACCTCTGTTCCTCTCTGATTGCCAATATTTCTCAAGCTGCGATAATGCACTTTCTATAGTGAAGGGCAGGCAAATCAGACAGAGGAGAGTAGGGCAGGAAATAACATCAGAATTGGCTTCAAAATAGCCACACTTAAAATGGGAAATGCTATGAAGTATTTTTCTTTTTTGACTTTTTTTCTGGGATAGTAAGTATGGCTCCTCTTTAATGCATGTCATTGCTATCTACAACTACCCTGCAGTTCAAATCAGCACAGGAGTGATTTATTACCACTGACCTGTGTTGGAAGTTTCATGCCTGCCCTCATTGGACAGTGAGTATAAAAGCCTTCCTGTGTCACTTCCCATTTGCCTATGATAGTGTTAGCTTGGCTAATTGCTTGGTGCCCCGTGTCTTGATATCTGATCTAGTTGTGTCATTGCTTACCTTGATTTTGATCCTTAGCCTGTTCCTGGCCAAGTCTTGTTTGCTGCCTGGATTGACCCTTTGTCTGGATTTGACTATGAGATTGGATTGCCCTGTTACGTGTATTGTCTTCTGTGTATGATCCCTGCCTGACTTGTGGATACTGTTGCTATCTCTGCCTTTCCCTCTCATCAGCCTCTATACCTTGCGCATTAAGGCCTCAGTGTAACCGAAGTCAGGTAGACAGCGCTCTGTCTCCTGTTCAAGCGGGTATGCGCCACACAAGGTGAAGATTGCGGTGGTAGATTGGGGCATAGGGGCTGATACATTGGCAGAGAGTCTGACAGGCCTTACACAAGCCAACTTAGTGTGCCAAGTAAGCTAATTTCCCTGAATAGCATGATGTAGGAGTCACTTACTGAATTCCTTATTACTATTGTAGTAAACACTTCATCCACTTAAATGTACTTTTCTGTTTCTCAAGACTGATCTGAAGATTGTGCCTTCAAAGAGGGCGCCAGACAGTGAACATTCTGCTAAAAAATTTATATGATAATGTGCTCATGTAAAAAGCTGTTCACTTCATCCTGCTGTCAATTCTAGAAGCACTTTTTGTAAAAAAATAATAATAAAAAAAATAATAATAATTATACTGTTCTTAATTTTGTAACCACATTGGTGTTTGTACTATCCTCCAGCCATTACCTTCTTACCCTATTTTTCTCCACATATCATTGTTTCACTCCTGCACCTTTACTTATGAAAATTAAAATATGAATCAATGAAAATGTATTTATCAATCAATGTAAGGAAGTTGATGTAGCAGATATAATTGTGAGCCATGGCTGCATGAAATGCTTTTCAGACAAGAATAACTCTAAGGACCGGTTTTCTATGCATTGTAAAAGGAAAAACAAGGAAAACAAATGAAAAAATGCACCATTTCTCCAATTCCATCCCCTATAGTTTTAAATTAAAAATGCAACTGTAGATAAAACCCACACATTTTATTTGCTGTTTTGTGTTTTCTGTTTTTTTCACTGTACCCTATCAATAAATATAAGCCCTTATTTGCAAAAATAACAGCAATATACCCTCATGACATATCCCTTAGGTCCCTCATGACATATCCCTAAGGTACACTTCTGCTGCATTCCTTTAATTTGGCACGACTACGTCCTGTACATACGCAGAACGCTCCCGGCTGGGGGAGCGCGCTGCTGTGCCAATGCCTGTGCACTAATGCCCGACCCGGCCAACCCGGAAGAGATTGCCGGAGGCATTTAGGTAGGAGAGGAGGGGGACAGAGGAGAACGGGGGAGCGGTGAGCATCAGGACAGCTTGCAGTACATGCCTGCTCCTCCTGTTTTTCCTAGTTAGCTCAGCTCTGGTATCCTTTAAGTTCAATCTTCCACTATGGGCTCTATTCACAAAACCTATCACACATGAGTTATTTATCACTGAATCATCTGATTCATAAAAATAACCTTTCAGCACATTTGCAAGCAAAAGAATCACTCAAAGTAAGTTGTCCCTGATTAACTTTATTTCATTCTTTCTTTTCTTACCCTAATTATATTATATTTTTGCTCTTTGGAAAAAATGTAACATAGTAAAGGTGAAAACAAAGGAAAACAGGTGAAAAAGCTTTGTGAATCATGCACTATAGGCTCAATTCTGGTAGCCTTCAGTAAATAATTACCTCATGGAATTGGGTCTACCTCATGAGGGAAATCAACTTTTGAATTCTGGTAGTTTAAGTAAAGTTTTACCTCATGTAATTTCATGAGGTAATTCATGTGGTAATTTTCTACTAAAAATGGGTGGTATTTAGAAGTGAAATACCTCACACTTGAATTCTGTAGTGAAATAAGGTGCGTGTTTGCATGTCTTTTACCTCACATAATTAGACCTACCTCTACCACATGATAAATGCAGTGTTGTGACAGAATTGTGATATCTGTCACATAACATGGAGCCTTTTCAGCTTGTTCTTTGTTCTAAAAAAAGTGGGATCAGCGCATCACCAGGCCGCCTCTGAATGGCCTCAGCTCAGAGATGCGCTGAGCCCCCCCAGAAACTGCAAACGCACCTTGAACCCAAACAGAGGCTCTGCATATACACCAAAAGAAAAACTATTAAGTGGGAGCAGCTGACCAGAAATAAATCAATCAAACATAGCAAAGAAATGAACAGCGCTACTTAAAAACAGATGAGTGCTTACCTGCAAAAAAGTGCACACCCCACTCATGGGATTCAAATACACAATGAGCATACACATGACCTGTCTACCACTTGGAGGATGTTAGTTTCACTAACAATTTGCAATTTGTTAGGTACTTGTCCCTCCCACTGTCGAAGAAGTCTTTCCTCCATGGGAGGGGACCTAACACTAACTAAATTCTACCTATGCATATGCATAGCCTGGGCGCGCTACCAGTAAAATTGAGAATTGCGCAAAAAAAGTGGGATCAGCGCATCACCAGGCCGCCTCTGAATGGCCTCAGCTCAGAGATGCGCTGAGCCCCCCCAGAAACTGCAAACGCACCTTGAACCCAAACAGAGGCTCTGCATATACACCAAAAGAAAAACTATTAAGTGGGAGCAGCTGACCATAAATAAATCAATCAAACATAGCAAAGAAATGAACAGCGCTACTTAAAAACAGATGAGTGCTTACCTGCAAAAAAGTGCACACCCCACTCATGGGATTCAAATACACAATGAGCATACACATGACCTGTCTACCACTTGGAGGATGTTAGTTTCACTAACAATTTGCAATTTGTTAGGTACTTGTCCCTCCCACTGTCGAAGAAGTCTTTCCTCCATGGGAGGGGACCTAACACTAACTAAATTCTACCTATGCATATGCATAGCCTGGGCGCGCTACCAGTAAAATTGAGAATTGCGCAAAAAAAGTGGGATCAGCGCATCACCAGGCCGCCTCTGAATGGCCTCAGCTCAGAGATGCGCTGAGCCCCCCCAGAAACTGCAAACGCACCTTGAACCCAAACAGAGGCTCTGCATATACACCAAAAGAAAAACTATTAAGTGGGAGCAGCTGACCATAAATAAATCAATCAAACATAGCAAAGAAATGAACAGCGCTACTTAAAAACAGATGAGTGCTTACCTGCAAAAAAGTGCACACCCCACTCATGGGATTCAAATACACAATGAGCATACACATGACCTGTCTACCACTTGGAGGATGTTAGTTTCACTAACAATTTGCAATTTGTTAGGTACTTGTCCCTCCCCTTTAGTTAGTGTTAGGTCCCCTCCCATGGAGGAAAGACTTCTTCGACAGTGGGAGGGACAAGTACCTAACAAATTGCAAATTGTTAGTGAAACTAACATCCTCCAAGTGGTAGACAGGTCATGTGTATGCTCATTGTGTATTTGAATCCCATGAGTGGGGTGTGCACTTTTTTGCAGGTAAGCACTCATCTGTTTTTAAGTAGCGCTGTTCATTTCTTTGCTATGTTTGATTGATTTATTTCTGGTCAGCTGCTCCCACTTAATAGTTTTTCTTTTGGTGTATATGCAGAGCCTCTGTTTGGGTTCAAGGTGCGTTTGCAGTTTCTGGGGGGGCTCAGCGCATCTCTGAGCTGAGGCCATTCAGAGGCGGCCTGGTGATGCGCTGATCCCACTTTTTTTGCGCAATTCTCAATTTTACTGGTAGCGCGCCCAGGCTATGCATATGCATAGGTAGATTTTAGTTAGTGTTAGGTCCCCTCCCATGGAGGAAAGACTTCTTCGACAGTGGGAGGGACAAGTACCTAACAAATTGCAAATTGTTAGTGAAACTAACATCCTCCAAGTGGTAGACAGGTCATGTGTATGCTCATTGTGTATTTGAATCCCATGAGTGGGGTGTGCACTTTTTTGCAGGTAAGCACTCATCTGTTTTTAAGTAGCGCTGTTCATTTCTTTGCTATGTTCTTTGTTCTGACCCTCCCTCCCGACCCCAGCCTCTAAAAGTGCTCCGATCTACCACCCCCCACCCTGCCTCTAAAACAGTGCTGTCCAACTTTGCAGGCTCGGAGGGCCATTTTTTTTCCAGACCACATGGTAGAGGGTCGGCCGGCCACCACCCCAAGAAAAAAAAATAATGTGGTTGAGGGTGGGCCCCACGGGGCCCCTCTAGCCCAAGGGCTCTGATGCGGTCGCTACCTCTGCACCCCCTATTGCTACGCCACTGAGTGTCCCCAGCATTGCTAAGACAGGTATTAAGTGTCCCCAGCATTGCTAAGACAGGTATTACGTGTCCCCAGCAGTGGCGTACCTAGGGCATTTGACACTGGGTGCTGGGTATTAAATGACCCCCCCCCCTCCTCCCAAAAAAGGAAAGGAGTGTGTGGCGTGCTGAGCATGCCACGGCCGGTAATGCCAGGTATAGGTGCCCCCTGTATAGGTAGCCTAGAATAGTTGTCCCCATTATAGGTAGCCTAGAATAGTTGCCCCCATTATAGGTAGCCTAGAATACAGGGAGTGCAGAATTATTAGGCAAATGAGTATTTTGACCACATCATCCTCTTTATGCATGTTGTCTTATTACAAGCTGTATAGGCTAGAAAGCCTACTACCAATTAAGCATATTAGGTGATGTGCATCTTTGTAATGAGAAGGGGTGTGGTCTAATGACATCAACACCCTATATCAGCTGTGCATAATTATTAGGCAACTTCCTTTCCTTTGGCAAAATGGGTCAAAAGAAGGACTTGACAGGCTCAGAAAAGTCAAAAATAGTGAGATATCTTGCAAAGGGATGCAGCACTCTTAAAATTGCAAAGCTTCTGAAGCGTGATCATCGAACAATCAAGCGTTTCATTCAAAATAGTCAACAGGGTCGCAAGAAGCGTGTGGAAAAACCAAAGCGCAAAATAACTGCCCATGAACTGAGAAAAGTCAAGCGTGCAGCTGCCAAGATGCCACTTGCCACCAGTTTGGCCATATTTCAGAGCTGCAACATCACTGGAGTGCCCAAAAGCACAAGGTGTGCAATACTCAGAGACATGGCCAAGGTAAGAAAGGCTGAAAGACGACCACCACTGAACAAGACGCACAAGCTGAAATGTCAAGACTGGGCCAAGAAATATCTCAAGACTGATTTTTCTAAGGTTTTAAGGACTGATGAAATAAGAGTGAGTCTTGATGGGCCAGATGGATGGGCCCGTGGCTGGATTGGTAAAGGGCAGAAATCTCAAGTCCGACTGAGACGCCAGCAAGGTGGAGGTGGAGTACTGGTTTTGGCTGGTATCATCAAAGATGAGCTTGTGGGGCCTTTTCGGGTTGAGGATGGAGTCAAGCTCAACTCCCAGTCCTACTGCCAGTTTCTGGAAGACACCTTCTTCAAGCAGTGGTACAGGAAGAAGTCTGCATCCTTCAAGAAAAACATGATTTTCATGCAGGACAATGCTCCATCACACGCGTCCAAGTACTCCACAGCGTGGCTGGCAAGAAAGGGTATAAAAGAAGAAAAACTAATGACATGGCCTCCTTGTTCACCTGATCTGAACCCCATTGAGAACCTGTGGTCCATCATAAAATGTGAGATTTACAAGGAGGGAAAACAGTACACCTCTCAGACCAGTGTCTGGGAGGCTGTGGTTGCTGCTGCACGCAATGTTGATGGTGAACAGATCAAAACACTGACAGAATCCATGGATGGCAGGCTTTTGAGTGTCCTTGCAAAAAAGGGTGGCTATATTGGTCACTGATTTGTTTTTGTTTTGTTTTTGAATGTCAGAAATGTATATTTGTGAATGTTGAGATGTTATATTAGTTTCACTGGTAAAAATAAATAATTGAAATGGGTATATATTTGTTTTTTGTTAAGTTGCCTAATAATTATGCACAGTAATAGTCACCTGCACACACAGATACCCCCCTAAAATAGCTAAAACTAAAAACAAACTAAAAACTACTTTCAAAAATATTCAGCTTTGATATTAATGAGTTTTTTTGGGTTCATTGAGAACATGGTTGTTGTTCAATAATAAAATGATTCCTCAAAAATACTACTTGCCTAATAATTCTGCACTCCCTGTAGTTGCCCCCTGTTACGGACGGTTGCGGGGACGCAGGCGCGTCCTGGAACCGCCCGTGAAGAAAAGAACGATCGCACTCGATTCCTGCATCGATTGCGCCTCAGATCAATAGAACCAAGATTTGACGTGTAGTATCCCTATGCCTAGGAACAGCTGGGGGATCTGTCTTAGCTGAAGTGACAGCCTGGGGGGAAGGTGTTAATTAGCTTGGACATATTCCCTGTGGAAGGCACAATTTCCCTTTTGGTTCTGGGAACCAGGTGACACTTAGCTGATCTCATGGAGATGTTAATTAACCAAAGGATGCCTAGGTGCAGCCAAGCAGGCTACGAATCCACGGGAGGTCTTGACACTTTGCTCCCTAGTAAAGATCAAAGGAAAGTCAGCTGTTAGCAGCTAGAACACAACCTCAGTCTCATGGCATAATCCATAACTTCCCAGATCTGTCATATTTCTGGGGTTCCTGAGATGGCAGCTTCGCCAAACGTGGGGGAAGTGTAGCATGAGCCCCGGTGCTGGTTCTGAGGAAGTTTCAGAACATTCTGAGGTAAGGACTGCCAGTTAGGCAGTTTGAAAATGCCCTGATGATACCACAGGGGTCCCACCCCTCATGTCTGGTATCAGGGCGCTGGGTAAATCGAGACAGACCTGAAAATGTTAATAAATCTGCCCTGACCTGTACGGTTCTGTGAGATAGAGCCCATATATGGGTAGATATGATTTCTAGCCCCAGTACAAGGGGAGGGCTCATCTCATCTTTGAAGGGGGTGTATGGCTCCCCGCCCTCACTCCCTCCTACTAAAGCAGGGGCATAAGAATGGCTGAGGACCCAAACTCAGTGTCCTCCACACTGAAACATCTTGAATTCATCAGATGCCAGCTTGAGGATATGCTGGCATCCACCTGGTCTGAACTCTGGACTTTGAAACCAAGAACTTTATGATTCTTCCCACAATAAGGACATCTTTCCAGGAACTAAGTATTTTTCTCCCTTCTTTTATTTTTCATACTGGCTATTACTGTTTTAATAATTGTTGATTTTAATAATTGTCTGTATATATTAATTATTTATATTGCTGTGAATAAAAGACTTCCTCCAAGTCATTCACTGTTTCGCTACCCTGCTTATCAGCACACACAGAAATGATCCCGGGTCTCTGAAGATACGCTACTGTTTGTTTGTTGTTGGCTAGACAGAATATTGTGTGTTTAACCGTTTTATCCGCAGGATTAGTCAGTCAGTTAGTGGGCCCCACGGTCCCATGATAACCGCGGTGGTGGCAGTTTACTCTGAACCAGTGGGTGAAGTGGTAATCACCCGTGTCTCACAGGCTTCCTTCTGAGTTGTCTGCGGCTAATTCTTAATGGTTCCTGCGCATTGACTGCGACCAGAGTTCGCACGATCTGTGCGCTGGCACCGTTTAGAAGGCTAAGTGCGGTCAGCCACTAGGGCTCCTTGTGACAGTGTTAGGCAGCGGTTGGGACCTGTGTTGTGCTGAAAGTATGCTCGGAAAATTCCGCGGAATTATAAATTCCGTGATTCCGGCCGGAATTAGGTCAATTCCGATTCCGGTAGTCAAATCGGAATTCCTATACCTCTCAAACGGAATTCCGCGGAAATTTTATAATTCCGACGGAATTTTCCGGAATAACATAAAAAATCTCTCTCTTCCTCTTCCATCCATCCATCCATCCATCGCAGTAGGGAATTGCAGATTTTCAAAACAGCTTATATACCATAGCTGGGATTTGAACCCAGAACCTAGTGTGTAGTAGGTATCTGTCTTACCCTCTAGACCATGACCCACACTACATGCTAAAGCTGCCGGTAGCATAAACCATACTTCCATTATGATCAATTCGATAGAAAAAGTAGCATGATTAAGGATTTGTACTTTTTGAAAAGCATGGTCTAGAGGGTAAGACAGATACCTACTACACACTAGGTTCTGGGTTCAAATCCCAGCTATGGTATATAAATAAGCATGCTTTTCAAAAAGTACAAATCCTTAATCATGCTACTTTTTCTATCGAATTGATCATAATGGAAGTATGGTTTATGCTACCGGCAGCTTTAGCATGTAGTGTGGGTCATGGTCTAGAGGGTAAGACAGATACCTACTACACACTAGGTTCTGGGTTCAAATCCCAGCTATGGTATATAAATAAGCATGCTTTTCAAAAAGTACAAATCCTTAATCATGCTACTTTTTCTATCGAATTGATCATAATGGAAGTATGGTTTATGCTACCGGCAGCTTTAGCATGTAGTGTGGGTCATGGTCTAGAGGGTGAGACAGATACCTACTACACACTAGGTTCTGGGTTCAAATCCCAGCTATGGTATATAAATAAGCATGCTTTTCAAAAAGTACAAATCCTTAATCATGCTACTTTTTCTATCGAATTGATCATAATGGAAGTATGGTTTATGCTACCGGCAGCTTTAGCATGTAGTGTGGGTCATGGTCTAGAGGGTAAGACAGATACCTACTACACACTAGCTTCTGGGTTCAAATCCCAGCTATGGTATATAAATAAGCATGCTTTTCAAAAAGTACAAATCCTTAATCATGCTACTTTTTCTATCGAATTGATCATAATGGAAGTATGGTTTATGCTACCGGCAGCTTTAGCATGTAGTGTGGGTCATGGTCTAGAGGGTAAGACAGATACCTACTACACACTAGGTTCTGGGTTCAAATCCCAGCTATGGTATAAAAATAAGCATGCTTTTCAAAAAGTACAAATCCTTAATCATGCTACTTTTTCTATCGAATTGATCATAATGGAAGTATGGTTTATGCTACCGGCAGCTTTAGCATGTAGTGTGGGTCATGGTCTAGAGGGTAAGACAGATACCTACTACACACTAGCTTCTGGGTTCAAATCCCAGCTATGGTATATAAATAAGCATGCTTTTCAAAAAGTACAAATCCTTAATCATGCTACTTTTTCTATCGAATTGATCATAATGGAAGTATGGTTTATGCTACCGGCAGCTTTAGCATGTAGTGTGGGTCATGGTCTAGAGGGTAAGACAGATACCTACTACACACTAGCTTCTGGGTTCAAATCCCAGCTATGGTATATAAATAAGCATGCTTTTCAAAAAGTACAAATCCTTAATCATGCTACTTTTTCTATCGAATTGATCATAATGTAAGTATGGTTTATGCTACCGGCAGCTTTAGCATGTAGTGTGGGTCATGGTCTAGAGGGTAAGACAGATACCTACTACACACTAGGTTCTGGGTTCAAATCCCAGCTATGGTATATAAATAAGCATGCTTTTCAAAAAGTACAAATCCTTAATCATGCTACTTTTTCTATCGAATTGATCATAATGGAAGTATGGTTTATGCTACCGGCAGCTTTAGCATGTAGTGTGGGTCATGGTCTAGAGGGTAAGACAGATACCTACTACACACTAGGTTCTGGGTTCAAATCCCAGCTATGGTATATAAATAAGCATGCTTTTCAAAAAGTACAAATCCTTAATCATGCTACTTTTTCTATCGAATTGATCATAATGGAAGTATGGTTTATGCTACCGGCAGCTTTAGCATGTAGTGTGGGTCATGGTCTAGAGGGTAAGACAGATACCTACTACACACTAGCTTCTGGGTTCAAATCCCAGCTATGGTATATAAATAAGCATGCTTTTCAAAAAGTACAAATCCTTAATCATGCTACTTTTTCTATCGAATTGATCATAATGGAAGTATGGTTTATGCTACCGGCAGCTTTAGCATGTAGTGTGGGTCATGGTCTAGAGGGTAAGACAGATACCTACTACACACTAGGTTCTGGGTTCAAATCCCAGCTATGGTATATAAATAAGCATGCTTTTCAAAAAGTACAAATCCTTAATCATGCTACTTTTTCTATCGAATTGATCATAATGGAAGTATGGTTTATGCTACCGGCAGCTTTAGCATGTAGTGTGGGTCATGGTCTAGAGGGTAAGACAGATACCTACTACACACTAGGTTCTGGGTTCAAATCCCAGCTATGGTATATAAATAAGCATGCTTTTCAAAAAGTACAAATCCTTAATCATGCTACTTTTTCTATCGAATTGATCATAATGGAAGTATGGTTTATGCTACCGGCAGCTTTAGCATGTAGTGTGGGTCATGGTCTAGAGGGTGAGACAGATACCTACTACACACTAGGTTCTGGGTTCAAATCCCAGCTATGGTATATAAATAAGCATGCTTTTCAAAAAGTACAAATCCTTAATCATGCTACTTTTTCTATCGAATTGATCATAATGGAAGTATGGTTTATGCTACCGGCAGCTTTAGCATGTAGTGTGGGTCATGGTCTAGAGGGTAAGACAGATACCTACTACACACTAGCTTCTGGGTTCAAATCCCAGCTATGGTATATCAATAAGCATGCTTTTCAAAAAGTACAAATCCTTAATCATGCTACTTTTTCTATCGAATTGATCATAATGGAAGTATGGTTTATGCTACCGGCAGCTTTAGCATGTAGTGTGGGTCATGGTCTAGAGGGTAAGACAGATACCTACTACACACTAGGTTCTGGGTTCAAATCCCAGCTATGGTATAAAAATAAGCATGCTTTTCAAAAAGTACAAATCCTTAATCATGCTACTTTTTCTATCGAATTGATCATAATGGAAGTATGGTTTATGCTACCGGCAGCTTTAGCATGTAGTGTGGGTCATGGTCTAGAGGGTAAGACAGATACCTACTACACACTAGCTTCTGGGTTCAAATCCCAGCTATGGTATATAAATAAGCATGCTTTTCAAAAAGTACAAATCCTTAATCATGCTACTTTTTCTATCGAATTGATCATAATGGAAGTATGGTTTATGCTACCGGCAGCTTTAGCATGTAGTGTGGGTCATGGTCTAGAGGGTAAGACAGATACCTACTACACACTAGCTTCTGGGTTCAAATCCCAGCTATGGTATATAAATAAGCATGCTTTTCAAAAAGTACAAATCCTTAATCATGCTACTTTTTCTATCGAATTGATCATAATGGAAGTATGGTTTATGCTACCGGCAGCTTTAGCATGTAGTGTGGGTCATGGTCTAGAGGGTAAGACAGATACCTACTACACACTAGCTTCTGGGTTCAAATCCCAGCTATGGTATATAAATAAGCATGCTTTTCAAAAAGTACAAATCCTTAATCATGCTACTTTTTCTATCGAATTGATCATAATGGAAGTATGGTTTATGCTACCGGCAGCTTTAGCATGTAGTGTGGGTCATGGTCTAGAGGGTAAGACAGATACCTACTACACACTAGGTTCTGGGTTCAAATCCCAGCTATGGTATAAAAATAAGCATGCTTTTCAAAAAGTACAAATCCTTAATCATGCTACTTTTTCTATCGAATTGATCATAATGGAAGTATGGTTTATGCTACCGGCAGCTTTAGCATGTAGTGTGGGTCATGGTCTAGAGGGTAAGACAGATACCTACTACACACTAGCTTCTGGGTTCAAATCCCAGCTATGGTATATAAATAAGCATGCTTTTCAAAAAGTACAAATCCTTAATCATGCTACTTTTTCTATCGAATTGATCATAATGGAAGTATGGTTTATGCTACCGGCAGCTTTAGCATGTAGTGTGGGTCATGGTCTAGAGGGTAAGACAGATACCTACTACACACTAGCTTCTGGGTTCAAATCCCAGCTATGGTATATAAATAAGCATGCTTTTCAAAAAGTACAAATCCTTAATCATGCTACTTTTTCTATCGAATTGATCATAATGGAAGTATGGTTTATGCTACCGGCAGCTTTAGCATGTAGTGTGGGTCATGGTCTAGAGGGTAAGACAGATACCTACTACACACTAGGTTCTGGGTTCAAATCCCAGCTATGGTATAAAAATAAGCATGCTTTTCAAAAAGTACAAATCCTTAATCATGCTACTTTTTCTATCGAATTGATCATAATGGAAGTATGGTTTATGCTACCGGCAGCTTTAGCATGTAGTGTGGGTCATGGTCTAGAGGGTAAGACAGATACCTACTACACACTAGCTTCTGGGTTCAAATCCCAGCTATGGTATATAAATAAGCATGCTTTTCAAAAAGTACAAATCCTTAATCATGCTACTTTTTCTATCGAATTGATCATAATGGAAGTATGGTTTATGCTACCGGCAGCTTTAGCATGTAGTGTGGGTCATGGTCTAGAGGGTAAGACAGATACCTACTACACACTAGCTTCTGGGTTCAAATCCCAGCTATGGTATATAAATAAGCATGCTTTTCAAAAAGTACAAATCCTTAATCATGCTACTTTTTCTATCGAATTGATCATAATGGAAGTATGGTTTATGCTACCGGCAGCTTTAGCATGTAGTGTGGGTCATGGTCTAGAGGGTAAGACAGATACCTACTACACACTAGGTTCTGGGTTCAAATCCCAGCTATGGTATAAAAATAAGCATGCTTTTCAAAAAGTACAAATCCTTAATCATGCTACTTTTTCTATCGAATTGATCATAATGGAAGTATGGTTTATGCTACCGGCAGCTTTAGCATGTAGTGTGGGTCATGGTCTAGAGGGTAAGACAGATACCTACTACACACTAGCTTCTGGGTTCAAATCCCAGCTATGGTATATAAATAAGCATGCTTTTCAAAAAGTACAAATCCTTAATCATGCTACTTTTTCTATCGAATTGATCATAATGGAAGTATGGTTTATGCTACCGGCAGCTTTAGCATGTAGTGTGGGTCATGGTCTAGAGGGTAAGACAGATACCTACTACACACTAGCTTCTGGGTTCAAATCCCAGCTATGGTATATAAATAAGCATGCTTTTCAAAAAGTACAAATCCTTAATCATGCTACTTTTTCTATCGAATTGATCATAATGGAAGTATGGTTTATGCTACCGGCAGCTTTAGCATGTAGTGTGGGTCATGGTCTAGAGGGTAAGACAGATACCTACTACACACTAGCTTCTGGGTTCAAATCCCAGCTATGGTATATAAATAAGCATGCTTTTCAAAAAGTACAAATCCTTAATCATGCTACTTTTTCTATCGAATTGATCATAATGGAAGTATGGTTTATGCTACCGGCAGCTTTAGCATGTAGTGTGGGTCATGGTCTAGAGGGTAAGACAGATACCTACTACACACTAGGTTCTGGGTTCAAATCCCAGCTATGGTATAAAAATAAGCATGCTTTTCAAAAAGTACAAATCCTTAATCATGCTACTTTTTCTATCGAATTGATCATAATGGAAGTATGGTTTATGCTACCGGCAGCTTTAGCATGTAGTGTGGGTCATGGTCTAGAGGGTAAGACAGATACCTACTACACACTAGCTTCTGGGTTCAAATCCCAGCTATGGTATATAAATAAGCATGCTTTTCAAAAAGTACAAATCCTTAATCATGCTACTTTTTCTATCGAATTGATCATAATGGAAGTATGGTTTATGCTACCGGCAGCTTTAGCATGTAGTGTGGGTCATGGTCTAGAGGGTAAGACAGATACCTACTACACACTAGGTTCTGGGTTCAAATCCCAGCTATGGTATAAAAATAAGCATGCTTTTCAAAAAGTACAAATCCTTAATCATGCTACTTTTTCTATCGAATTGATCATAATGGAAGTATGGTTTATGCTACCGGCAGCTTTAGCATGTAGTGTGGGTCATGGTCTAGAGGGTAAGACAGATACCTACTACACACTAGCTTCTGGGTTCAAATCCCAGCTATGGTATATAAATAAGCATGCTTTTCAAAAAGTACAAATCCTTAATCATGCTACTTTTTCTATCGAATTGATCATAATGGAAGTATGGTTTATGCTACCGGCAGCTTTAGCATGTAGTGTGGGTCATGGTCTAGAGGGTAAGACAGATACCTACTACACACTAGGTTCTGGGTTCAAATCCCAGCTATGGTATAAAAATAAGCATGCTTTTCAAAAAGTACAAATCCTTAATCATGCTACTTTTTCTATCGAATTGATCATAATGGAAGTATGGTTTATGCTACCGGCAGCTTTAGCATGTAGTGTGGGTCATGGTCTAGAGGGTAAGACAGATACCTACTACACACTAGCTTCTGGGTTCAAATCCCAGCTATGGTATATAAATAAGCATGCTTTTCAAAAAGTACAAATCCTTAATCATGCTACTTTTTCTATCGAATTGATCATAATGGAAGTATGGTTTATGCTACCGGCAGCTTTAGCATGTAGTGTGGGTCATGGTCTAGAGGGTAAGACAGATACCTACTACACACTAGCTTCTGGGTTCAAATCCCAGCTATGGTATATAAATAAGCATGCTTTTCAAAAAGTACAAATCCTTAATCATGCTACTTTTTCTATCGAATTGATCATAATGGAAGTATGGTTTATGCTACCGGCAGCTTTAGCATGTAGTGTGGGTCATGGTCTAGAGGGTAAGACAGATACCTACTACACACTAGGTTCTGGGTTCAAATCCCAGCTATGGTATAAAAATAAGCATGCTTTTCAAAAAGTACAAATCCTTAATCATGCTACTTTTTCTATCGAATTGATCATAATGGAAGTATGGTTTATGCTACCGGCAGCTTTAGCATGTAGTGTGGGTCATGGTCTAGAGGGTAAGACAGATACCTACTACACACTAGCTTCTGGGTTCAAATCCCAGCTATGGTATATAAATAAGCATGCTTTTCAAAAAGTACAAATCCTTAATCATGCTACTTTTTCTATCGAATTGATCATAATGGAAGTATGGTTTATGCTACCGGCAGCTTTAGCATGAAGTGTGGGTCATGGTCTAGAGGGTAAGACAGATACCTACTACACACTAGGTTCTGGGTTCAAATCCCAGCTATGGTATATAAATAAGCATGCTTTTCAAAAAGTACAAATCCTTAATCATGCTACTTTTTCTATCGAATTGATCATAATGGAAGTATGGTTTATGCTACCGGCAGCTTTAGCATGTAGTGTGGGTCATGGTCTAGAGGGTAAGAAAGATACCTACTACACACTAGCTTCTGGGTTCAAATCCCAGCTATGGTATATAAATAAGCATGCTTTTCAAAAAGTACAAATCCTTAATCATGCTACTTTTTCTATCGAATTGATCATAATGGAAGTATGGTTTATGCTACCGGCAGCTTTAGCATGTAGTGTGGGTCATGGTCTAGAGGGTAAGACAGATACCTACTACACACTAGGTTCTGGGTTCAAATCCCAGCTATGGTATAAAAATAAGCATGCTTTTCAAAAAGTACAAATCCTTAATCATGCTACTTTTTCTATCGAATTGATCATAATGGAAGTATGGTTTATGCTACCGGCAGCTTTAGCATGTAGTGTGGGTCATGGTCTAGAGGGTAAGACAGATACCTACTACACACTAGCTTCTGGGTTCAAATCCCAGCTATGGTATATAAATAAGCATGCTTTTCAAAAAGTACAAATCCTTAATCATGCTACTTTTTCTATCGAATTGATCATAATGGAAGTATGGTTTATGCTACCGGCAGCTTTAGCATGTAGTGTGGGTCATGGTCTAGAGGGTAAGACAGATACCTACTACACACTAGGTTCTGGGTTCAAATCCCAGCTATGGTATAAAAATAAGCATGCTTTTCAAAAAGTACAAATCCTTAATCATGCTACTTTTTCTATCGAATTGATCATAATGGAAGTATGGTTTATGCTACCGGCAGCTTTAGCATGTAGTGTGGGTCATGGTCTAGAGGGTAAGACAGATACCTACTACACACTAGCTTCTGGGTTCAAATCCCAGCTATGGTATATAAATAAGCATGCTTTTCAAAAAGTACAAATCCTTAATCATGCTACTTTTTCTATCGAATTGATCATAATGGAAGTATGGTTTATGCTACCGGCAGCTTTAGCATGTAGTGTGGGTCATGGTCTAGAGGGTAAGACAGATACCTACTACACACTAGGTTCTGGGTTCAAATCCCAGCTATGGTATAAAAATAAGCATGCTTTTCAAAAAGTACAAATCCTTAATCATGCTACTTTTTCTATCAAATTGATCATAATGGAAGTATGGTTTATGCTACCGGCAGCTTTAGCATGTAGTGTGGGTCATGGTCTAGAGGGTAAGACAGATACCTACTACACACTAGCTTCTGGGTTCAAATCCCAGCTATGGTATATAAATAAGCATGCTTTTCAAAAAGTACAAATCCTTAATCATGCTACTTTTTCTATCGAATTGATCATAATGGAAGTATGGTTTATGCTACCGGCAGCTTTAGCATGTAGTGTGGGTCATGGTCTAGAGGGTAAGACAGATACCTACTACACACTAGCTTCTGGGTTCAAATCCCAGCTATGGTATATAAATAAGCATGCTTTTCAAAAAGTACAAATCCTTAATCATGCTACTTTTTCTATCGAATTGATCATAATGGAAGTATGGTTTATGCTACCGGCAGCTTTAGCATGTAGTGTGGGTCATGGTCTAGAGGGTAAGACAGATACCTACTACACACTAGGTTCTGGGTTCAAATCCCAGCTATGGTATAAAAATAAGCATGCTTTTCAAAAAGTACAAATCCTTAATCATGCTACTTTTTCTATCGAATTGATCATAATGGAAGTATGGTTTATGCTACCGGCAGCTTTAGCATGTAGTGTGGGTCATTGTCTAGAGGGTAAGACAGATACCTACTACACACTAGGTTCTGGGTTCAAATCCCAGCTATGGTATAAAAATAAGCATGCTTTTCAAAAAGTACAAATCCTTAATCATGCTACTTTTTCTATCGAATTGATCATAATGGAAGTATGGTTTATGCTACCGGCAGCTTTAGCATGTAGTGTGGGTCATGGTCTAGAGGGTAAGACAGATACCTACTACACACTAGCTTCTGGGTTCAAATCCCAGCTATGGTATATAAATAAGCATGCTTTTCAAAAAGTACAAATCCTTAATCATGCTACTTTTTCTATCGAATTGATCATAATGGAAGTATGGTTTATGCTACCGGCAGCTTTAGCATGTAGTGTGGGTCATGGTCTAGAGGGTAAGACAGATACCTACTACACACTAGCTTCTGGGTTCAAATCCCAGCTATGGTATATAAATAAGCATGCTTTTCAAAAAGTACAAATCCTTAATCATGCTACTTTTTCTATCGAATTGATCATAATGGAAGTATGGTTTATGCTACCGGCAGCTTTAGCATGTAGTGTGGGTCATGGTCTAGAGGGTAAGACAGATACCTACTACACACTAGGTTCTGGGTTCAAATCCCAGCTATGGTATAAAAATAAGCATGCTTTTCAAAAAGTACAAATCCTTAATCATGCTACTTTTTCTATCGAATTGATCATAATGGAAGTATGGTTTATGCTACCGGCAGCTTTAGCATGTAGTGTGGGTCATGGTCTAGAGGGTAAGACAGATACCTACTACACACTAGCTTCTGGGTTCAAATCCCAGCTATGGTATATAAATAAGCATGCTTTTCAAAAAGTACAAATCCTTAATCATGCTACTTTTTCTATCGAATTGATCATAATGGAAGTATGGTTTATGCTACCGGCAGCTTTAGCATGTAGTGTGGGTCATGGTCTAGAGGGTAAGACAGATACCTACTACACACTAGGTTCTGGGTTCAAATCCCAGCTATGGAATAAAAATAAGCATGCTTTTCAAAAAGTACAAATCCTTAATCATGCTACTTTTTCTATCGAATTGATCATAATGGAAGTATGGTTTATGCTACCGGCAGCTTTAGCATGTAGTGTGGGTCATGGTCTAGAGGGTAAGACAGATACCTACTACACACTAGCTTCTGGGTTCAAATCCCAGCTATGGTATAAAAATAAGCATGCTTTTCAAAAAGTACAAATCCTTAATCATGCTACTTTTTCTATCGAATTGATCATAATGGAAGTATGGTTTATGCTACCGGCAGCTTTAGCATGTAGTGTGGGTCATGGTCTAGAGGGTAAGACAGATACCTACTACACACTAGGTTCTGGGTTCAAATCCCAGCTATGGTATATAAATAAGCATGCTTTTCAAAAAGTACAAATCCTTAATCATGCTACTTTTTCTATCGAATTGATCATAATGGAAGTATGGTTTATGCTACCGGCAGCTTTAGCATGTAGTGTGGGTCATGGTCTAGAGGGTAAGACAGATACCTACTACACACTAGCTTCTGGGTTCAAATCCCAGCTATGGTATATAAATAAGCATGCTTTTCAAAAAGTACAAATCCTTAATCATGCTACTTTTTCTATCGAATTGATCATAATGGAAGTATGGTTTATGCTACCGGCAGCTTTAGCATGTAGTGTGGGTCATGGTCTAGAGGGTAAGACAGATACCTACTACACACTAGGTTCTGGGTTCAAATCCCAGCTATGGTATAAAAATAAGCATGCTTTTCAAAAAGTACAAATCCTTAATCATGCTACTTTTTCTATCGAATTGATCATAATGGAAGTATGGTTTATGCTACCGGCAGCTTTAGCATGTAGTGTGGGTCATGGTCTAGAGGGTAAGACAGATACCTACTACACACTAGCTTCTGGGTTCAAATCCCAGCTATGGTATATAAATAAGCATGCTTTTCAAAAAGTACAAATCCTTAATCATGCTACTTTTTCTATCGAATTGATCATAATGGAAGTATGGTTTA
This sequence comes from Hyperolius riggenbachi, assembly GCF_040937935.1. Lineage (NCBI taxonomy): Eukaryota > Metazoa > Chordata > Amphibia > Anura > Hyperoliidae > Hyperolius > Hyperolius riggenbachi. The sequence goes on from NC_090649.1 coordinate 202,251,677, forward strand.
TGCTACCGGCAGCTTTAGCATGTAGTGTGGGTCATGGTCTAGAGGGTAAGACAGATACCTACTACACACTAGGTTCTGGGTTCAAATCCCAGCTATGGTATAAAAATAAGCATGCTTTTCAAAAAGTACAAATCCTTAATCATGCTACTTTTTCTATCGAATTGATCATAATGGAAGTATGGTTTATGCTACCGGCAGCTTTAGCATGTAGTGTGGGTCATGGTCTAGAGGGTAAGACAGATACCTACTACACACTAGCTTCTGGGTTCAAATCCCAGCTATGGTATAAAAATAAGCATGCTTTTCAAAAAGTACAAATCCTTAATCATGCTACTTTTTCTATCGAATTGATCATAATGGAAGTATGGTTTATGCTACCGGCAGCTTTAGCATGTAGTGTGGGTCATGGTCTAGAGGGTAAGACAGATACCTACTACACACTAGGTTCTGGGTTCAAATCCCAGCTATGGTATAAAAATAAGCATGCTTTTCAAAAAGTACAAATCCTTAATCATGCTACTTTTTCTATCGAATTGATCATAATGGAAGTATGGTTTATGCTACCGGCAGCTTTAGCATGTAGTGTGGGTCATGGTCTAGAGGGTAAGACAGATACCTACTACACACTAGCTTCTGGGTTCAAATCCCAGCTATGGTATATAAATAAGCATGCTTTTCAAAAAGTACAAATCCTTAATCATGCTACTTTTTCTATCGAATTGATCATAATGGAAGTATGGTTTATGCTACCGGCAGCTTTAGCATGTAGTGTGGGTCATGGTCTAGAGGGTAAGACAGATACCTACTACACACTAGCTTCTGGGTTCAAATCCCAGCTATGGTATATAAATAAGCATGCTTTTCAAAAAGTACAAATCCTTAATCATGCTACTTTTTCTATCGAATTGATCATAATGGAAGTATGGTTTATGCTACCGGCAGCTTTAGCATGTAGTGTGGGTCATGGTCTAGAGGGTAAGACAGATACCTACTACACACTAGGTTCTGGGTTCAAATCCCAGCTATGGTATAAAAATAAGCATGCTTTTCAAAAAGTACAAATCCTTAATCATGCTACTTTTTCTATCGAATTGATCATAATGGAAGTATGGTTTATGCTACCGGCAGCTTTAGCATGTAGTGTGGGTCATGGTCTAGAGGGTAAGACAGATACCTACTACACACTAGCTTCTGGGTTCAAATCCCAGCTATGGTATATAAATAAGCATGCTTTTCAAAAAGTACAAATCCTTAATCATGCTACTTTTTCTATCGAATTGATCATAATGGAAGTATGGTTTATGCTACCGGCAGCTTTAGCATGTAGTGTGGGTCATGGTCTAGAGGGTAAGACAGATACCTACTACACACTAGGTTCTGGGTTCAAATCCCAGCTATGGTATAAAAATAAGCATGCTTTTCAAAAAGTACAAATCCTTAATCATGCTACTTTTTCTATCGAATTGATCATAATGGAAGTATGGTTTATGCTACCGGCAGCTTTAGCATGTAGTGTGGGTCATGGTCTAGAGGGTAAGACAGATACCTACTACACACTAGCTTCTGGGTTCAAATCCCAGCTATGGTATATAAATAAGCATGCTTTTCAAAAAGTACAAATCCTTAATCATGCTACTTTTTCTATCGAATTGATCATAATGGAAGTATGGTTTATGCTACCGGCAGCTTTAGCATGTAGTGTGGGTCATGGTCTAGAGGGTAAGACAGATACCTACTACACACTAGGTTCTGGGTTCAAATCCCAGCTATGGTATAAAAATAAGCATGCTTTTCAAAAAGTACAAATCCTTAATCATGCTACTTTTTCTATCGAATTGATCATAATGGAAGTATGGTTTATGCTACCGGCAGCTTTAGCATGTAGTGTGGGTCATGGTCTAGAGGGTAAGACAGATACCTACTACACACTAGCTTCTGGGTTCAAATCCCAGCTATGGTATAAAAATAAGCATGCTTTTCAAAAAGTACAAATCCTTAATCATGCTACTTTTTCTATCGAATTGATCATAATGGAAGTATGGTTTATGCTACCGGCAGCTTTAGCATGTAGTGTGGGTCATGGTCTAGAGGGTAAGACAGATACCTACTACACACTAGGTTCTGGGTTCAAATCCCAGCTATGGTATAAAAATAAGCATGCTTTTCAAAAAGTACAAATCCTTAATCATGCTACTTTTTCTATCGAATTGATCGTAATGGAAGTATGGTTTATGCTACCGGCAGCTTTAGCATGTAGTGTGGGTCATGGTCTAGAGGGTAAGACAGATACCTACTACACACTAGCTTCTGGGTTCAAATCCCAGCTATGGTATATAAATAAGCATGCTTTTCAAAAAGTACAAATCCTTAATCATGCTACTTTTTCTATCGAATTGATCATAATGGAAGTATGGTTTATGCTACCGGCAGCTTTAGCATGTAGTGTGGGTCATGGTCTAGAGGGTAAGACAGATACCTACTACACACTAGCTTCTGGGTTCAAATCCCAGCTATGGTATATAAATAAGCATGCTTTTCAAAAAGTACAAATCCTTAATCATGCTACTTTTTCTATCGAATTGATCATAATGGAAGTATGGTTTATGCTACCGGCAGCTTTAGCATGTAGTGTGGGTCATGGTCTAGAGGGTAAGACAGATACCTACTACACACTAGGTTCTGGGTTCAAATCCCAGCTATGGTATAAAAATAAGCATGCTTTTCAAAAAGTACAAATCCTTAATCATGCTACTTTTTCTATCGAATTGATCATAATGGAAGTATGGTTTATGCTACCGGCAGCTTTAGCATGTAGTGTGGGTCATGGTCTAGAGGGTAAGACAGATACCTACTACACACTAGGTTCTGGGTTCAAATCCCAGCTATGGTATAAAAATAAGCATGCTTTTCAAAAAGTACAAATCCTTAATCATGCTACTTTTTCTATCGAATTGATCATAATGGAAGTATGGTTTATGCTACCGGCAGCTTTAGCATGTAGTGTGGGTCATGGTCTAGAGGGTAAGACAGATACCTACTACACACTAGCTTCTGGGTTCAAATCCCAGCTATGGTATAAAAATAAGCATGCTTTTCAAAAAGTACAAATCCTTAATCATGCTACTTTTTCTATCGAATTGATCATAATGGAAGTATGGTTTATGCTACCGGCAGCTTTAGCATGTAGTGTGGGTCATGGTCTAGAGGGTAAGACAGATACCTACTACACACTAGGTTCTGGGTTCAAATCCCAGCTATGGTATAAAAATAAGCATGCTTTTCAAAAAGTACAAATCCTTAATCATGCTACTTTTTCTATCGAATTGATCATAATGGAAGTATGGTTTATGCTACCGGCAGCTTTAGTATGTAGTGTGGGTCATGGTCTAGAGGGTAAGACAGATACCTACTACACACTAGCTTCTGGGTTCAAATCCCAGCTATGGTATAAAAATAAGCATGCTTTTCAAAAAGTACAAATCCTTAATCATGCTACTTTTTCTATCGAATTGATCATAATGGAAGTATGGTTTATGCTACCGGCAGCTTTAGCATGTAGTGTGGGTCATGGTCTAGAGGGTAAGACAGATACCTACTACACACTAGGTTCTGGGTTCAAATCCCAGCTATGGTATAAAAATAAGCATGCTTTTCAAAAAGTACAAATCCTTAATCATGCTACTTTTTCTATCGAATTGATCATAATGGAAGTATGGTTTATGCTACCGGCAGCTTTAGCATGTAGTGTGGGTCATGGTCTAGAGGGTAAGACAGATACCTACTACACACTAGCTTCTGGGTTCAAATCCCAGCTATGGTATATAAATAAGCATGCTTTTCAAAAAGTACAAATCCTTAATCATGCTACTTTTTCTATCGAATTGATCATAATGGAAGTATGGTTTATGCTACCGGCAGCTTTAGCATGTAGTGTGGGTCATGGTCTAGAGGGTAAGACAGATACCTACTACACACTAGCTTCTGGGTTCAAATCCCAGCTATGGTATATAAATAAGCATGCTTTTCAAAAAGTACAAATCCTTAATCATGCTACTTTTTCTATCGAATTGATCATAATGGAAGTATGGTTTATGCTACCGGCAGCTTTAGCATGTAGTGTGGGTCATGGTCTAGAGGGTAAGACAGATACCTACTACACACTAGGTTCTGGGTTCAAATCCCAGCTATGGTATAAAAATAAGCATGCTTTTCAAAAAGTACAAATCCTTAATCATGCTACTTTTTCTATCGAATTGATCATAATGGAAGTATGGTTTATGCTACCGGCAGCTTTAGCATGTAGTGTGGGTCATGGTCTAGAGGGTAAGACAGATACCTACTACACACTAGCTTCTGGGTTCAAATCCCAGCTATGGTATATAAATAAGCATGCTTTTCAAAAAGTACAAATCCTTAATCATTCTACTTTTTCTATCGAATTGATCATAATGGAAGTATGGTTTATGCTACCGGCAGCTTTAGCATGTAGTGTGGGTCATGGTCTAGAGGGTAAGACAGATACCTACTACACACTAGGTTCTGGGTTCAAATCCCAGCTATGGTATAAAAATAAGCATGCTTTTCAAAAAGTACAAATCCTTAATCATGCTACTTTTTCTATCGAATTGATCATAATGGAAGTATGGTTTATGCTACCGGCAGCTTTAGCATGTAGTGTGGGTCATGGTCTAGAGGGTAAGACAGATACCTACTACACACTAGCTTCTGGGTTCAAATCCCAGCTATGGTATAAAAATAAGCATGCTTTTCAAAAAGTACAAATCCTTAATCATGCTACTTTTTCTATCGAATTGATCATAATGGAAGTATGGTTTATGCTACCGGCAGCTTTAGCATGTAGTGTGGGTCATTGTCTAGAGGGTAAGACAGATACCTACTACACACTAGGTTCTGGGTTCAAATCCCAGCTATGGTATAAAAATAAGCATGCTTTTCAAAAAGTACAAATCCTTAATCATGCTACTTTTTCTATCGAATTGATCATAATGGAAGTATGGTTTATGCTACCGGCAGCTTTAGCATGTAGTGTGGGTCATGGTCTAGAGGGTAAGACAGATACCTACTACACACTAGCTTCTGGGTTCAAATCCCAGCTATGGTATATAAATAAGCATGCTTTTCAAAAAGTACAAATCCTTAATCATGCTACTTTTTCTATCGAATTGATCATAATGGAAGTATGGTTTATGCTACCGGCAGCTTTAGCATGTAGTGTGGGTCATGGTCTAGAGGGTAAGACAGATACCTACTACACACTAGCTTCTGGGTTCAAATCCCAGCTATGGTATATAAATAAGCATGCTTTTCAAAAAGTACAAATCCTTAATCATGCTACTTTTTCTATCGAATTGATCATAATGGAAGTATGGTTTATGCTACCGGCAGCTTTAGCATGTAGTGTGGGTCATGGTCTAGAGGGTAAGACAGATACCTACTACACACTAGGTTCTGGGTTCAAATCCCAGCTATGGTATAAAAATAAGCATGCTTTTCAAAAAGTACAAATCCTTAATCATGCTACTTTTTCTATCGAATTGATCATAATGGAAGTATGGTTTATGCTACCGGCAGCTTTAGCATGTAGTGTGGGTCATGGTCTAGAGGGTAAGACAGATACCTACTACACACTAGCTTCTGGGTTCAAATCCCAGCTATGGTATATAAATAAGCATGCTTTTCAAAAAGTACAAATCCTTAATCATGCTACTTTTTCTATCGAATTGATCATAATGGAAGTATGGTTTATGCTACCGGCAGCTTTAGCATGTAGTGTGGGTCATGGTCTAGAGGGTAAGACAGATACCTACTACACACTAGGTTCTGGGTTCAAATCCCAGCTATGGTATAAAAATAAGCATGCTTTTCAAAAAGTACAAATCCTTAATCATGCTACTTTTTCTATCGAATTGATCATAATGGAAGTATGGTTTATGCTACCGGCAGCTTTAGCATGTAGTGTGGGTCATGGTCTAGAGGGTAAGACAGATACCTACTACACACTAGCTTCTGGGTTCAAATCCCAGCTATGGTATAAAAATAAGCATGCTTTTCAAAAAGTACAAATCCTTAATCATGCTACTTTTTCTATCGAATTGATCATAATGGAAGTATGGTTTATGCTACCGGCAGCTTTAGCATGTAGTGTGGGTCATGGTCTAGAGGGTAAGACAGATACCTACTACACACTAGCTTCTGGGTTCAAATCCCAGCTATGGTATAAAAATAAGCATGCTTTTCAAAAAGTACAAATCCTTAATCATGCTACTTTTTCTATCGAATTGATCATAATGGAAGTATGGTTTATGCTACCGGCAGCTTTAGCATGTAGTGTGGGTCATGGTCTAGAGGGTAAGACAGATACCTACTACACACTAGGTTCTGGGTTCAAATCCCAGCTATGGTATAAAAATAAGCATGCTTTTCAAAAAGTACAAATCCTTAATCATGCTACTTTTTCTATCGAATTGATCGTAATGGAAGTATGGTTTATGCTACCGGCAGCTTTAGCATGTAGTGTGGGTCATGGTCTAGAGGGTAAGACAGATACCTACTACACACTAGCTTCTGGGTTCAAATCCCAGCTATGGTATATAAATAAGCATGCTTTTCAAAAAGTACAAATCCTTAATCATGCTACTTTTTCTATCGAATTGATCATAATGGAAGTATGGTTTATGCTACCGGCAGCTTTAGCATGTAGTGTGGGTCATGGTCTAGAGGGTAAGACAGATACCTACTACACACTAGCTTCTGGGTTCAAATCCCAGCTATGGTATAGTAAATAAGCATGCTTTTCAAAAGTACAAATCCTTAATCATGCTACTTTTTCTATCGAATTGATCATAATGGAAGTATGGTTTATGCTACCGG